>NC_134413.1:37636111-38005638 GCF_038048845.1 Mixophyes fleayi | reverse complement strand
CACAGCGGAAACGAGATTGGAACGAAAATATTAAACGGTACGGCCAACCAAATGAGGCGATAATCGTCCATTTGGGCAGACTTTCGACCATCGTGTCACTGCACACACTGACCTGACTTTTGAACGAGCGGTCGTATGTCGGCTGATTCAGCCGATTATTGGACGAAAACCGTGTAGTGTGTACCCAGCTTTAGGAAATGTTTGCCTTTGCAACCTTGGTTTCTTGTCACCACTGTACCTTGAGTGCTTATTACTGCTTTATTCTTATGTACCTCACTACTTATGACTTCCAACTTAGTGTGACTGTGCATATCTTTACTTAGCCACAGTTATAGACAGCTAAGGCATCTTATTTGGTTTTATTATTTTAAAAAACTTTATTTATGCACGGTCAGAACATGAAACCGACACTGTGAGTGCTCACAAATTTAACAGGATGAGTAACAGCAACTTTAAAGGGCAATTAAAAACAAAGCACAGTGCTGGATATACAAAAAAATATGGCACCTGATTATTTATCAGGTGAGTTCTGCACTCACAGTTTTTACATTATTATTACCTAGGTCAAGGAGCATGTAATTTGCGTAGAATGATAATTTTCCCCACGCCCTGAACCTCTTGATTGCAGCATTACCCAGGGCCATCGTAACAACATTATGGGCCCCCGGGCAAAGCAGTGCACCGGAGCCCCTACATATATATATATGTATTTATTTATATATATATATATATATATATATATATATATATATAGATGTATAGAGATACAGATATAGATATATATAAAGATAGAGATAGATAGATATATGTACTTGCTCAGTGACCCTTGAAGGTTTTTTATGCAGTTGTTTTTTTTTTGCAGGATTATTTAATCTAATTAAGACCCCTGCTTATGGGACCCCCTTGCCCGTGGGGCCCTCGGGCACCTGCCCATCATGCCCAATGGAAAAGATGGCCCTGGCATTACCCCAAAGTATAACCTCCACTTGCTCAAGTGGCAATGCAAAGAGAGCAATGGAAATCAAGTAGTCCTGCCCAGGAGATATCTTCCAGAGGCGATAATATTAATTGCATGCCTCTGGTTGAGAATACAAAATCTGGACCCACTTCTAAACTTGGGTCTGAACCGAAATATCTTTATTCATTCTAAAAGGTGCCACCTCTCCACCAAATTGAAGGCATTAGTGGCATCTAACACTTATTCTTCTGACAGCATTGTGATGGGGGTTCTGTAAATTGCTGTAATGACTCCATAAATTAATGTCATAAAATACATTTGGACTGAATGTATTATGATACATATTTTGAATTTCTATACGTTTATATGACTTATACTTCCTGGGAACCTTTGCCAGCGTGAGAAGGACAACTATCAAAGCCTTCTTCATAAAAAAGGGCACATGGTTATATTGAAACATTGGATGGTATATATATATTTTAATTTAGGTGCCACTAAGATCTTATACTATTCAAACTACTCAGCCAGAATGCCATCAATATCCAGTGCATCCCATTTGGGAATGAGGAGATATCAGTTAACCATCTCATCTAACAAAATATCATCCTCCAACATCTCTCTGGCATCTGACAATTGCTTATATGTAGCCCTGTCTAAGTATTGCGTATTAGCAAGTGGTAGATTTGTAGGAGCAGACAAGGTCCCATAGAAATCAGCGAACTTAAGGTTGATAGAATGTAGTGCAGAGAGTATCTCACTCACCCTGATCCCCCCAAAATATTTCTGGGAGAGTGGTTTTTCGCCAAAAACACAATGGGCCTGATTCATTAAGGCACGCAAAAGAAAGTCTAAATAAAAATAGGAACAGTGCAAAATTCTAGACCTCTCAAAGCGTAATCCATTCATTTATAGATTTGACCAGAAATCAAGGAAGTAGATAAAATAATAATTGTTTAATGTAAGAATTAAAATCAATATCTATTAGAATCATACAAATAGGTAGAAAACATGACTAAAATACCCTATATTAAAAAACACAGCACAACTGAATATTCACAGAATTCAAAAAAGTCCATTCATAATAATCTCAGTAATATTGTTTCCTATTATATATAGACCAATATTCATCGATTAGAAAACATTAAAAGATTGTATATGTATAGGATCCGGATCCTTGATATAGAGAGAGTATCTCTGAGTCACGTAGTGATTAGTACCATATAACTGGCTGAGTCTCTCAATATGAGTCCGCCTGTAATATATATCCAATTAGGTAAATGAATATGGAACTGATCCACCTTTGATATGTAGTCAGTTTTACCAATGATAAAGAGTTAAATATTAAGAGCCCGGGAGTAGCTTTAAGCAAAATATAATTCACCTGGGAGTTAGTGAATAACTCACACTTGCAGTCTCTCCAAAGTGATGCTCCGTATAAGTTGTATAAGTTGGAGAAAGGAGGAGCTGTTGGATAGAGTGCTGGGATTCCATACACTGCTGCAATAAGGGCCAGCTCCTGATTGGAGGAGTGCCGCAGCCCGCAGGGACCAGCTGTCATTGATAACACTGTGTCAGATCTCAGTGCTTTCTAAAACACTGGTCTCAAGCATCTTCTTCTGCCTCCATTCAGCTGGTTGCTGGTTCTCAGGTAGAGTTGCTGCACGCAAAATGCCCCAGGGTAGAGGACCCACCACTCTCTTAGGTTGTAAACTCATTTCAGAAGGCCCAACTTTACAAGGAATGTCCAAACACCTTCTACATCAGCATTAGGAAAGGTTTGCCTTTGTAACCTTACTTGTTGTGATCACTGTATTCAACACAGTGCTATTCTGAAGAAACATCTCTTGTTGAATACGGGTCTAGGTGCGCTGTGCTCTAACAGACAAGACACTGCAGGATATGTCCAATTCATATGTGGAATATAAAGTCCCAGCAGAACACAAAGGAAACAAAACTTATTCAATTAATGTCACCTGTTAATAATGTAGTCACTAATGACTAAACTGTAAAAAAAAGATTTTAAATGCATTTTTACAGTTTCTGCTGATTGCAAACACATGTTATAGCATGCATATGCGACTATCGCCATTACCACTCGGCCCTTACTACAGACCTGTATCTGGTGCAAGTGTTAAGACAGAAAAATATGTACCGTTGAGATGCCCAAAGTTTGAATCGGGCACTGCAGCATGTGCTCGAACTCGGCATGTCCTTACTATGGGGTGGGGGGTGGAAAAATGGGATTCCAAAAAATCGGCAATGTCTTGGGGAAATCCAAAGCAAGAAATCAGTTTTGGGACCCTCATGTTCTTTTATTTACAGTTATTTTATATGATACCCATATAAGGCATTATTGAAGATATATACTCCCATCTTCATAACGTCTACAGATAACTTAGAATTTGAATCCCCTTATGGAACAAATGCAGGGAAATAAGAAAATATAACCTACATTATTAGTGTAGCAATACTATAGTGTTTTTAATTTAAACTCTATAAGTAGCTGCAGCAATTGTTCTGCTTCATTCTTCATCCATGACTGTTGAATTCATAGGAGCATCTGGGATTGCAAATAATACTTTATTGAATTTACCAAGTAACAATGTTTGAACAAAGCGCTATTCGATAATGCAGGAATCCCTGTATAACTTACTGCTAAGGGGCATTATAATGCTGTCCTGCAAAAAAAGTCAGTGCAACTGTTATTATAACTATTGAATAGAACAGAAATAAAGCAGGCAGTCAGTCTCATCTCGTGCAATACATTTTGGCATTGTTTGAATTTTTGCTGCCAACATTAAAACGTGTTGTATCTAGCAGAGTGGCAAATGATTCCATTTTAATTCATATTCCCGTTTTTTAAACTTACTATTGAATTTAAACACGTGTGTGCACAAATAAGGAAAGGTCAATGTTTTTGTAGTGTAGGACTGACTGCTGTTAGGTCTCCAGCCTCCTCACTTTGCTCCCGCTAAACTCCCGTGACTCAAACATTCTCAGTGTGAATCAGCACCATTGATTCTTGCACCAGCAGTTGAGCTCAGAGCACCTATAAATAAAATATAGTTCTATAAAGGAAGCTGTAAACATCACTCTTTCATGTGTGAGAATTATGGATATTTATATTCCTGTTGTCAAAAATGCACTTTCTGGAATTGAGAAACAGCCGCTGGCCAAGGGGAATTTTACCACCTTGTATCAAATGGAAGTAAGACTGTGAGAAGCACAAAGTGAATCAGATATATTATAACAGGTGATATTGTATTCATTATTCTATACACTCTATATATATATCAGTTAAAGGAACGATATGAATGGTAATGTAACAGCAAAGTATTAGCATTGATACAAACAGAATTTCAACAGTCAGGCCTGTATTTAGAGTTGATGCTTCCAAGATTCAATTTGACTCTACGGGGCTATTTAATAAGGATGGAAATAGTGGACTTTACACTTCTATGCGTCAATTAACACACTAACAATCACATATTTAATTTATTTTATTCAAAAAAGCATTGCAATCCTTTTTTTTTACTGATAATGGAATTTAAACCCTCAGCTGATTTCTACATAAACAGAATTTCCGACTCCATCACATTGTAACCTTATTTTTCTGCATTAGTGTTAAGCTTTAATATTTCAGTAATTTTCCAAAAAATATATATGAAATTGGCCCCTTCATTATAGTGGTTCAATTGAAAGTAATTGTTCTGCTCAAGCCCCATAATTAAAGAAACGGTTATAACCATTCCTTTACCTGTACTACATGATAATGTGTTTGTCTGATTCTGGTTACTGGTCGCACATTGTGCAAATGACAGAAGAATCCCAACAAACTATTCTTATGTGCAGGTGGCTACATGAGCAATGATGTCATCACACACACCGATGTGCAGTGTATGTCCACAAGTGTGCAATGATGTCATCACACACACCGATGTGCGGTGTATGTCCACTAGTGGGCAATGATGTCATCACACACACCGATGTGCGGTGTATGTCCACTAGTGGGCAATGATGTCATCACACACACCGATGTGCGGTGTATGTCCACTAGTGGGCAATTATGTCATCACACACACCGATGTGCGGTGTATGTCCACAAGTGTGCAATGATGTCATCACACACACCGATGTGCGGTGTATGTCCACTAGTGGGCAATGATGTCATCACACACACCGATGTGCGGTGTATGTCCACAAGTGTGCAATGATGTCATCACACACACCGATGTGCGGTGTATGTCCACAAGTGTGCAATGATGTCATCACACACACCGATGTGCGGTGTATGTCCACAAGTGTGCAATGATGTCATCACACACACCGATGTGCGGTGTATGTCCACAAGTGTGCAATGATGTCATCACACACACCGATGTGCGGTGTATGTCCACAAGTGTGCAATGATGTCATCACACACACCGATGTGCGGTGTATGTCCACTAGTGGGCAATGATGTCATCACACACACCGATGTGCGGTGTATGTCCACAAGTGTGCAATGATGTCATCACACACACCGATGTGCGGTGTATGTCCACAAGTGGCAATGATGTCATCACACACTGATGTGCGGTGTATGTCCACTAGTGGGCAATTATGTCATCACACACACCGATGTGCGGTGTATGTCCACAAGTGTGCAATGATGTCATCACACACACCGATGTGCGGTGTATGTCCACTAGTGGGCAATGATGTCATCACACACACCGATGTGCGGTGTATGTCCACAAGTGGGCAATGATGTCATCACACACACCGATGTGCGGTGTATGTCCACAAGTGTGCAATGATGTCATCACACACACCGATGTGCGGTGTATGTCCACAAGTGTGCAATGATGTCATCACACACACCGATGTGCGGTGTATGTCCACAAGTGGGCAATGATGTCATCACACACACCGATGTGCGGTGTATGTCCACAAGTGTGCAATGATGTCATCACACACACCGATGTGCGGTGTATGTCCACAAGTGTGCAATGATGTCATCACACACACCGGTGTGCGGTGTATGTCCACAAGTGTGCAATGATGTCATCACACACACCGATGTGCGGTGTATGTCCACAAGTGGGCAATGATGTCATCACACACCGATGTGCGGTGTATGTCCACTAGTGGGCAATGATGTCATCACACACACCGATGTGCGGTGTATGTCCACAAGTGTGCAATGATGTCATCACACACACCGATGTGCGGTGTATGTCCACAAGTGTGCAATGATGTCATCAATCACAAGAGACCACATTGCACGTCTTTAAAAGCAGGAGCATGGAGTTCTAGATGCTCTCTCTCATCCCTAATAACAAGCAATGTTCTCTCTGTAAACCAGACGTATATGATATTGTTGCATCATAAGATGGTTGCTGCTTTGCATATGGTTGAGTGCAAATTGCACCTTCGATTTAGGGCACAATTGTCACCAACTCTGCATTACTCTCAAAGAGAGAACATCAGAAATAAAGAGCCACAGCAGTCAGCAGCACACACACACACAAGGAACAATAAGGACAACAGTACAGACACATACAAGAGAAACAACTCAGAGCAGCAGGACACGCATAAAGGAACAGTAACAACAACTGAATAGGCACATACAAGAGACACAAGTCAGAAAGTCAGAGCAGCAGCACACAGATAAAGGAACAGTAAGAACAACAGAACAGGCACATACAAGAGACACAAGTCAGAGCCGCAGCACACACATAAAGCAACAGTAACAACAACAGAACAGGCACATACAAAAGACAGAAGTCAGAGCAGCAGCACACACATAAAAGAACAGTAAGAACAACAGAACAGGCACATACAAGAGACAGAAGTAAGAGCAGCAGCACACACATAAAAGAACAGTAAGAACAACAGAACAGGCACATACAAGAGACACAAGTCAGAGCCGCAGCACACACATAAAGCAACAGTAACAACAACAGAACAGGCACATACAAAAGACAGAAGTCAGAGCAGCAGCACATACATAAAAGAACAGTAAGAACAACAGAACAAGCGCATACAAGAGACGCAAGTAAGAGCAGCAGCACACACATAAAAGAACAGTAAGAACAACAGTACAGGCACATACAAGAGACACAAGTCAGAGCAGCAGCACACACATAAAGGAACAGCAAGAAAAATAGAACACGCACATACAAGAGACACAAGTCAGAGCAGCAGCACACACATAAAGCAACAGTAACAACAACAGAACAGGCACATACAAGAGACAGAAGTCAAAGCAGCAGCACACACATAAAAGAACAGTAAGAACAACAGAACAGGCACATACAAGAGACACAAGTCAGAGCAGCAGCACACACACATAAAGGAACAGTAAGAACAACAGAACAGGCACATACAAGAGACACAAGTCAGAGCAGCAGCACACACACATAAAGGAACAGTAAGAACAACAGAACACGCACATACAAGAGACACAAGTCAGAGCAGCAGCACACACATAAAGGAACAGTAAGAACAACAGAACAGGCACATACAAGAGACACAAGTCAGAGCAGCAGCACACACATAAAGGAACAGTAAGAACAACAGAACACGCACATACAAGAGACGCAAGTAAGAGCAGCAGCACACACATAAAGGAACAGTAAGAACAACAGAACACGCACATACAAGAGACACAAGTCAGAGCAGCAGCACACACATAAAGGAACAGTAAACACACCAGAACAGGCACATACCAGAGACACAAGTCAGAGCAGCAACACACACATAAATGAAGAGAGCAGTACAAAGTAAGAGAGAGACCTGATTTCACAATTTTAACGCAACCAAGGAATAAACAAATTTTTATAGAATATAGCTAAGAGTGGTATCTGGGAGATTTTCAAATCTCGGTGAGTTCTCCTGTATTCCCAGGAGACTGGAGAGTATGTCATCCTATTGTCTCCCAACCATCCCGATTTAGGTGGGACAGTCCCAATTTTGATGAAACTGTCCTGCCATACCGATTGGACAGCTTTGTCGGTGGGAAAGTTGGGAGAGCGTCTATCCACTGCTGCTGTGCATGGCAGAACAGAGGTGAACAAGTGCTGTGCCACACTGGTGCACTTTTCAATAAAGGAGTTTGGAGGGTAGGAGGAGAGAATGGTGTAACGTTGCACTTCAGAAGTACTAGGCACACCCCCTGGGGGTAAGCCCATGCCCCCTCCAGTCCTGTTGCTGGAGAGACAAACGTTGGGAGGTATGCATCCTCCGGGATCCATACAGCACTTCACCTAGTCCCACGCTAAGCTGGAACTAGGTAATCAAAGCTATGGGATATTGCGAATCACGTTGTTGTGCTGTGATGACTCAAGTAACATCATCACCCCCCTACACTTGTTCCTTGGACCCCTCCTCCAATGGGAGGAACAAAATGTAGGAAACTATGGTTATATTTAAATTATTGTACATTTGTTTTCACTGTGATTGTGAGTTATCTATAGCAAGTGGATATATATTGTACAGCACTGATACAGGGAAATTGCTACGGTTAACTGTGAGTGTTTAAAAAGACTGGAGTGCACATTGGTAAAAATAGCACAAGACAAAGTGTGAAGTAGGTGCAAGTAATTAACAAGATTATTCATGAAAAGTATAATAGAAACATAATTACCTTCTTATTTAACTATAGACAGTTATGGATTGTACCTGGTTTCAGCAGGCAAAATATGTATAAAGATTGCAATATAAGCACATGTGTGAGTACAATAAAATAACATAACCATTTATATAATTTTTTATTTTCAAATATAATATTTTTTTTAATTATTTTTTTTAACATTAGTTACATAAATAGGGGATTTCACAGCACACAGTACATACAATGCATTTTAATAGTACATCTTAGTTGTTCCGTGATAGCTACTGGCACACATACGTGTAATTACTAAATCAAAGATGTCAGTCATCACTATCAGTCGGCATTTACACCTGCCCTGTAGTGGGTGCAAACGATACAAGAGTACTTACGGCAAACACAGGGCTTGAATCGGCTGCATCTGTGTTGGAGCGACCTTACTGTACATGGCCGATGTTATGTTAGTCTACTCCTTCCCTCCTCGCAGAGCTATTTCACGCAAGACACACTAAAAACGGACGTACATCCGGACATGAATCAGGCCCTTTGTGCTATCATGATCATCATCATCATCATCATCATCATCATCATTTATTTATATAGCACCAACATATTCCGTAGTGCTATATAAATAGGTGAGTAACAAGAATATTTTTCTGACCATTTTGAACAGTTTCTTAAGAAGGTGGAATGACCTGTGTTTTAGGAAAGAACTTGATAGCTACTGATTGGCCATACAAGTCATACTACGATTAGGTTATCTTGTCACTGCCTTATATAGCATATCAACAGGTGAAAATGAGATACTGATACTAGGTAGTCATAGCAATTTTAAAATCAATACTAAGTATTGAAAATAGATGTATATGATATTTGAGCTTTTTGTTAAAGGCAAATTTCTGTCCCTATAGCCTACTGTGACCTTGACTAAAAGTATACATATCTTGTATGCTCGTACTCAGGAAAACTAGGTAAATACCTTTCAGGGCAAAAATATATTTTTGTGCCTTTTGGTTTTCTCTAGCTAATGGTTGTACAATTAAAATGATTACCCTCCTTACCACCACACTACCACCGGGCCACATCATAATGTGACTCGGCACCTCACTTATATGGATAGTGAGCCTTATTTCTTTTGTAAGGCAGCAGCCAAGCACAGAACCATTCTAATATCCTCACAGTGCATACAGTCCATGTTTGATATCCCTATGACACGTCACCCATGAATAGCATCCAATTGTTAAGCACTACGAAATATGTTGGCGCTATATAAATAAATGTTGATGATGATGATATAGATATCTGAAGCTGGCTAGTGCTGAATAGTCATTTGATTGAGAAGGGCTTGTCTAATTTGGACAACCCTTTTAATATGTACATTTTTCAAATGAAATAAATTATGAAGTTAAATTTAATTTTACACATAACGAAAACATTTTCTTTTAAAAGCTATTTTTTGGCTTCCTGTAAAGTTCTGAAGCATTTCCAGAACTGTTTTGGTAGGAGGAAAAATGAGAAGGAGAAATATTTGTATTGCAGAGTGATGTAACTCTGGGTATTCTGTACTAAAAGAAGGTTTGACTGTGTCACACTTGAGGGCTCTGGGAACATCCTGAAAGGTTCCTTGAGTTGGTGTTACCCTCCTAGAGGTGCCGAGTCTAACGATGAGGGAGATGTTCACCAGTGACTCCTGTAAGGGAGTATGGTCTTAGTGGCTCCATAACCGCAGGTCGCAGTCCTCACAGAGGGTCACGAACGAACCTACTATGCGGGGTCTGGAGATACAAGGGAGGAACGGTAGAACCATAGAATCTGGATGACCGAGAAATTAAATGTTCTGCAACTGTGGTTCCCATGGAATTCCTGTGGAGCTGGAGAGCCCCTAGAATCAGGATAACCAAGGGGTGAGTTATTCTGCAACTGTGGTTGCCATGGAAGCCTATGGAGCTGGGAAGCCCCTAGAGTCACTATAACCGAGAGGTGAAATGTTCTGCAACTTGTCTGTAGCAGAGTGAAGCACCAGAGCGTCAAGTGCAGGCTGATAGCGAGACCTTCTGGCAAAAAGTCAGGAAGCAGCGTAGATGAATGGAAAAATAACACAACACAGAGTTAAGGCAGGCTAGCAGAGAGAAAATCCTGGGAGCGACTGCACAGTAGGAGAGACCTGAATATCTGGCACCGTTTGCCTGCAGGAGGTGCCTTTTATAGAGGAGCAGGCCAGCTGATTGGCCAGACAGTTTAAATGGTGAAGATGCCTGGTCCACGCATGCGCAGAACCTGGAAAGATGGTGACCGCATAGGAGAGCCGCAGCATCCTCCAGAGAGATGCTGTCGGCGATGAACAGGTAAGTGACAGCGCGGGCTCACATCTGTGACCAGTGGGTCTGAGGCGTGACAGATTGTCGAGGAGCAATGTTTTATGTTTTTATAAACACATTTTTCTAAAATGTTGCTGATACTTTATAAAATGTCCTATAATGTGTATTTATATTGCCTACTGTGCTATAAAAAGTTAAAACTGCAAGTCATGCAAGTGAAAATGTATTCTAATGAGGCAAAATGAGAAAAGTTTACATTACCCCCAAAAAATAGAACTCATGATAAAAAAATAAAAAAATAAAATAAAGGTTCTGTATTCATGCCCTGTCTTCAAGCAGAAATTTAACACTGACAATATTCACTTTTACTTGACAAGACCACTTACCTCCCTCCAGAACCATTTTATTTGTCTTGACAAACTCACCTAATTGTTTGATTTGGAAATCAGTGTTTATAAATCAGTAACACTAGCACATAATGAGCAGGTAAAGCCATTATTTAATATTAACCTAATTGCACGCATCTTATCTACAACAAAATAGACCATTGCATTTTGCTGTAGTTTTTTCTTGTTGCCTCTGAACAAAACAAAGATTCCAGATATTAGAAGTAATTAACACCTTTTTTGCCTCCCAAAGTTTTATATACTCTTTGAACCATAAGATCAAAATACCTGATAAAGCCACGTGGGGGCGCCCAAGACCTTGTGGGCAGTTACTGGCTGGGATGGACATAATAGCCTACTTTTACTTCCATTTTATTTATTTTTGTTTGGTTTATACCATATATGTTTTTTTTTTGTTTGTTTTCTCTCTCCTTTGTGTAATGCTTAAAAAAAAATTGGTTCAAATTGTTGCAAAATGTATAACTTTTTATTTAATAATAGACAAATGAAATTATAGTTACAGCCTATGTATTTTGTAACATTTCACAAAGAAAAAGAAACATTTATAAGAACATATCTGCAGAAGACAGTAGTAGAATACAACTTTTAGCAGAAGATGGGACAAACGGCAAACCAGAAAGACTAAACATATATAGTTGTACAAATATATGTATTATGACAAAAAAAACTAAAGTTATATTTACATTTAAACTTATGTTTTTTCATATTTTATTTTTATTTTTGTGTCTCAAAGCACCAAAAGGGAAGATTATTTTTTCTGATTTTGTCTTTCTGAAAATATCCAAACTAATGTAAGTTGTATTCTTTATCCCTGAGTTGATATGTGACTTTTTCCATTCTAGCTACAAACCATATTGGATTTTTAACAAAGGAAACAGTGAGTGTTTCCTATTGTTTCCACATTTTCACTATCGAACATTTAGACGTAGATAGTATATAGGACATCAGCTTGTCTTAAAGTCTATCAACAGTTTGGGTGTGTAGCATGGATCAGGGATCTTTGGGAATAGGAAATCCCATAATAGCATTTAGAAGGCTTTGGATTCTGTCTCTAAAGGTTACTGGTTTTGGACATGTCCACTAGTCCTGTACCCTTATGGCCACATAACTGGACAACAACTGGAAGTAAACATAGCAGAAAGTTTATCCAGGGTATAATACCACCAGCAGTATATTTTATATATGTTTTCTTTTATCAAAACAGATATAGACCTGTAGGCTACTTTTTCCCAAATTGCCTCACAGCTATCTTGCTCCGATGGTGAACCTATCTCACTCTCCCTTTCCCTTCTATGTTTTTGCTAAAGGTAAACATATCCAAATTTCTGTCCCAACCAAGAGTATTGTCTAATAGAGTATATACAGGGAGAGATTAACTCTTTGCTTATGACCTTGACGCAGAGTTGGGTGCAAAACGGGAGTAACTTACTCTTAAGAAAAGAGCATGGAAAACATATAATCAAAATATATGCCTCCTATCTGACGTAGATGCATAAGCGCATTTGCGTGGACAGATATATAGTGTTGTTGGCCTGTGCAGGCAGAAAGTGCCTGAATCATGCAGATCTGCATAGGAGTATATGCATGCACCCACATTCTGGGCATGTGCACAGTGATTTCACACAACATGCGCTATGCAAACTGGATTACTTCCCACTCTGCAGGAGCACCAGTGTTTCAAATTGGGTCAGATCTCAAAAAATACCATTTGGATTAAGAGATTTTAGATTAAGGTTAATTTGGAGAAATGAAAAGAATTTTGTTTTTTGGATGGGCAGAAAAGGGGCTGGCTGGGCCAAGCCAGCCCTGCCCAGCCAATCCCTGCATCTACCCCCCTGGCTGGTCTCATAGTGGGTTACCTTGAGCTGGGCCACTGGGCTACCGGCATTTTTTTCCTTTAAAATGCTCCTAATAGACCGCTGAACCGAGTCTCGCCCTCCAGGAGAAAAGTTGCCAGACAGCCCCTGGTCAGAAGCCTTGAATGGAATGAGGTGCAGGTTCATCTTTCTACCACATGTATGACTAATTCCCTCATGTAGCCGAGTTTGGGAGTATTTAGACCATAATCCAGAGATAAATTTAGAATTGTCCCAAATATGGGTTAATGGGAGAGAAGAGAGTTTGCATCTGACCCCTGTCTAGTTCCAATGGTAAGCAGACCTCAGACCAAACATAAAAAAAATGAAATGAAACTGAAAAAGTCTGTGTCCACCGTCCTTCTCCTTGCTTAACAATCAGATGTATCACATTGCGGCCATGAAGGAAATAACTGACTACCTTCATTATACAGGCCATAGGTTCATCTAATTATGGGCTTCATAGCTTTTCAAAGAGAGCAGGTCTCTACCTTCCTTCTGCTCTGCCACTTGACTTCCCACCCTTGGCCCATGTGTGGTGAGAAGATATCCACCATTAAGAACCCCCTTTGTGAAGATACTCTCATAGTCTCACTGTTGCAAGTTGATTAGGAAACCGCCCCAACTCCTTGCTAGACCTGTACTCTCACCCCTCCCTCTCACACACCTAATCCCCACCCACCATTTCGCCCCTTAAATTATAATTAATCTTAAAATCTGGTCACTGTTTCATATCTTGTTTCCCCGCTGATGTTTTAGGTATATCTTTTATTGTTCTATCTTGTTATTATTTACTATTCAATTGCATTGTTATGTGTATTTGTTCTGTACTTGACCAACCAAAATAAAAAATATAAAAATAAAACAATAAAAAATAATTGACATAGAGCCAATGATATATATGTCTGTGGCCAACCCTTGGTGGGATTTGGGGCTAAAGATCTTGGATGGGGTAGATAACGGCTTAGAAATGTATGTGATATCAGCCGTTTTTCTAGCAAATATTCCTGAACATGGCAATTCACAATCATCAGCTATTTATATAGCGCCAGTAAGTCCGCAGCGCTGTACAGAGAACTCACTCACATCAGTCCCTGCCCCATTTGGAGCTTACAGTCGAAATTCCTTAGCACACACAGACCAAAAGTGACTAAGGTCAATTTAATAGCAGCTGATTAACCTACTAGTATGTTTTTGAAGTGTGAGAGGAAACCGGAGCACCCAGAGGAAACCCACGCAAACATGGGCAGAACATGCAAACTCCACACAGATAAGACCACGGTCATAAATCAAACTCATGACCCCAGTGCTGTAAGGCAGAAGTGCTAATCACTAAGCCACCGTGCTGCCCAATTAGTATGTAACATAAATGGGTAAGCCCAATATTAAGTAATTTCATAAAAAAAATTATAGAATTGTAGTACATTGTATTCATAAACATGTCAAAAAGTAGTAAGAAAGCAAACACAAAGCGCCTTACTCAATATTTAAAAAAAATAAAATCATTATCTGTCCTACCCCTCCTCATTGTGAAGCAGGCCCCCATTATGATGAGCACAAATATGCTCGTAACACTAGGAAATATTTCCTGGCGTTAATAAATTAAGTAAATAAATAAAAAATTTGAGAATCTCTGTACATGCTGAGATTCAGAAATCTATTCATAACCTAACAGCAGAGATCACTTTGATTGGTGACAGAACTAACCAAACCGAGGGCGGGATTGTGGAATTGTCAACAGGACATGGAAAAATATATCTCCACGATGGGCCATGAAATTCTTACATTTCTTAAGTGTCAGGAAGGGCATGGGATGGGCATTTGCTGAGGGGCAGAAGATTACACCACCAATAGAAAGAGAAAAGGTTTGCACCAGTTGAAGGGAGGAGTTGGATGGTGCAAATCAGTTACAGCAGCTCAGAGCTGGCAGAGATTGTGTCTCTTCCCTATGCTTACATTTGGATGGAAGTAACCTCCAACTTTTCAGCGTTGAGTATGATTATAACTCAAGACAAGCAGCTGCTGGGGATCTGCACTCCCCAATCACAAAATCTAAATAACAATAAAATGGTGCAACCGCGCTCTCAGTGCTAGGACAAAATTGTATAGAGATTTGTGGATATTGATTTAAATGATTTTATTATACAAGATATATATCCAATAAAACATGAGCATCATTTGCTATATGAGCTCATATAGGGAGTCATTAAGGAACATATCTCTGTTTGTTGTGCGTATTGTATGCAATTCCCTTCTGCATATTCCCAGAACGAGGACACTCGTCCGTCAACGAAAGCATGCCCACTGCGTATGCCAGTGCAAATGACGGTCTACGTTTTCGGTGAGTGAACGGGGTGGGGACGGGGCGTGTGCCCGTACTCAATGCACAATGTGGGCGTGCCAAACTCAAGCGAATGCAGCCATGTTGGAATGAAGCTCTGTGTCCTGAGTCAGTATAGTATGCATGCTATAACATGTGTCTGTAATCAGGAGACACTGTAAAAATGTATTTTATGTACAGTAGACATTAAGGACAGCCTAACCCTAATGTTTATCAACAGAAAAAAATATATATAAAAATGTTTTCTTTATACAATTTCCATTTCTAAACATAAATGACTATATTATTGACAGGTAACATTAATTGATTAATATTTTTTTTCTGTGCTTTCTTTTGAGATTTCATATTCCACATACGTATAGTACGCATCCTGCAGTGTCTGATCTAGTACAGCAGAGTGAGCCTACTCGCATAGTCAACACCACACGTATGTTGAGATCCATTCCTTGCTGACTCCGGGAGTACGCAGAGCTGATTTACGTGCCGTTGAGAACAACTACACGATGCGCTCAGTAGGCGTGCCTTAATGACTCAGGCCCATGTAGTCTAAACACTATTTATCCCTATATGGGGATATGTTGTTCCCTAACCATTTGTGATTTTGGATGACACATTTTGTACTATTTTAACAAACAGAACTCTGCGCTTTCACTATAGGGTTTTTGTTCCCTTCACGTTGCAATTATAATGCAGGGTATTCTACGCAATTATAAGTTCACTAGCAATGTGGAAGATCATTTTTCCATGGATCGATATTCAACATTTGGAAATAATTAAGAATTGAACTTGATTACACAGGGCTTCAAGTCAGCTGGCCACTGACTAATTAGAAGCATTAAAGTGGTTAACATATTATAATACATGTATTAGAGGTTTCTTTCCTCTGATTTATATTTGCACATGTGTTTGTGTCATTTGGATAATTTGGATAAATATATTTTAGACTATATGAGCTCATATGGCAAATGATGTTCATGTTTTATTGGATGTATATGTTGTATAATAAAATCATTTAAATCAATATCCACAAATCTCTATACAGTTTTGTCATAGTACAGAGAGCGCAGTTGCACCACTTTATTGTTATATACAATTGGATGTGTCTTGCACTGTCCATCTGCACTTTTGTCTCAAGTTCATGGGTCGGCGCACTCTGACCAATGTGAAAAAGAAAGGTTTAAACACACAAAAGGGGCACATGTAATAAAATCAGTCCTGATGTTTCCTCGCTCTCATGATTAATTAAAACATAAATGAAACTAAAACAAGAAGCATTTTCAGATAAAACCTCTAAAGTTCAGTATATTGAAATGGCTGGTTCTAAAGTGGTAGACGGTTGAACTCAGTTTATTTGCCATTTCACAAACCGAGGCCAAATTCTAGTTTGCAGAGGTGTCTCCAGAGAGCTTACAGTAGGCACCTTGATGTCTGCTGGAAGGACAGTGTAGCAGCACTGGTAATAACCTAAGCTAATCGTGGTGCACATCTAGTACGCATGGTAAATGAGTTCCAAGGAATAGTAATCATCACACCAGAAATTAAAGGATTACCTTTATTGTTGTAATATTGCAGACAATCTACTCTATATGTAACAGTATAGAAAACAGTATAGAAAATAAATAATTTGTATTCATGTCCTTTTGAAAAACCTCCTTGTTTTGAACTTTGACCCTGGGGTACTATTAATGGCGTAACTAGACATTTGTGGGTCCAATGGCAAACTTTTGGCAAGATCCCATGTACTGCCCTAAGGTAAGAAAAACCACATATATCCATGGCAGGGGAGATGGAGCCCCCCAAGTAGTGGGCCCCATCGCAGCTGCACCCCCTGCCACCTTGGTAGGTACACCTTGGTTACTATCATCCCTGTTTAAAAGGAGAGATAGACAAATAACAAAAGAATGTACTAATAGATATTCAATGTGTGAAAATGCCCTTTTATCTTGTGTGATAAGTGAGGTCGGGGACCTAATATTGGTTGATAAACCATAGTTGACTGATGAATAATATAGGATAGAATCTCTAGTTATACATGGGAATGAGATGGGGATTGCCTTGGCTTTATTTATTCACACGCCCCCACCACACATACATTTCTAACATATGCAGTTCCAATGGAGCAGGGACTGATATGAGTGAGTTCTATGTACAACGCTGCAAAATTAGTGATCCTATATAGATCGAATGGTGATGATGATGATCTAAGATGCCCTAAGTTTATACCCTTTGCTGATACAGGTCATCCTATGTAAAGTTCATTCATTTAAACCGTTTAATTATATGGTGCACAGTTTAACCCTTTACTTATATGGATTGGAAACACACCATAAAAAAGATTTCCAAGTTGGCAAGCATGCAATACTGTTAAGTACCAATTCACGTGTTCTGTATGTGTGATATAATCCTTATCTTCATTGTATTCTATAAATGCTTTTAATAACTGCATTGAAGCTGAATATTTAAAATTCAATGAAATTATATTTTGAGGAG
Organism: Mixophyes fleayi; assembly: GCF_038048845.1. Classification (NCBI taxonomy): domain Eukaryota; kingdom Metazoa; phylum Chordata; class Amphibia; order Anura; family Limnodynastidae; genus Mixophyes; species Mixophyes fleayi. The sequence continues at coordinate 37,987,674 of NC_134413.1, read as the reverse complement.
TCTACCACTTGTGATATGTATAAATACACCTGCTCGTTGACAAGTTATACCTGGAAATTAGATTATAGTGTGCAAATTTAAATGCAGTATTACAAATTATTAAAGCAGGGCTGATTAGTAGAGAAGGCGATAAAGCCATCAATGTAATAGAAGCATTTATTTACTTTATGTATATAGTGCCTACATATTACACAGGACTTTACAGAGAAAATGTAATCACTCACATCAGTCCGTGCCCCTTTAGAGCTTACAATCCAGATTGTCTACCACATGAATACACAAGCACGCACACGCATACACACACGTTAATTTAATCACAAGCCAATTAACCTACCAGTAGGTTTTTGGACTTATTGTTGTGTTTGTGCTGCAGCATCTCATATACTGGACCAGAACCTATACAAATAGAATGTGGAATGCACTGAAACGAGAAGGGGGGAGATGTGACAGCTCCAGGGACCCCCTCCTGCTCTTGTGCATAGAACTTGCAGAGCAGCTGTTCCTGAGGACGCAACGATTAGCGGGTTGGTAATAAGGATGCAGCAGCTTGCAGGCATCCAGCGATGGATGTGGGTAATTATAAAGATCCCCCAGGAAAATAATGACACCAGACAGGCACATTTTTGCAAACCGCAGGGGCTTAATTAAAGCAGTGGGGGCATCTTATAATGAGGGGGGTATGGATGGGGGAGAAATTACACATATATGAAAGAGACATAAGGTCGATAAGTAACAAAGTGATGGCATTCAACATATCCTGCTCCTAATGAGTCAAAGTTCTGGTGAAATATTCTGGACTGATGACTGAAACCTGTTATAGAAAAAATAAAACGTACACGTACAAGACACATTTATTAGTAGCAGGCCTTAAAATGGCCAAAAGCAACATTTATCTCTCGATTTAATATTTTGCTCCACCACAAATGATTAGTGATGTGGAGTAAAATAGCTGAGCGAGATAACATTGTCTGGTAATTCCACACTCTCCTGTACTAAGATCAGCTCCTGTCCATCTTCTAGAGAACATGCAGTGAGAACACTTCACATGTCTTCACGGTCAGCGGGGGCTTTCAGCACTGCTTCTCCAGAAAATTTCGAACAGCTGGAGGTCAGATGATAAATTTGCTCCAGTGCCACTGTTTATGTCTATCATAAGGGGATACGGAACAACATCTGACACGACCTCGCCACAATGGAACGACAACAGTGTGGGATCTCATGACGAGACACACTGCTTCATATTACTACAGACAGGTTCAGACAATGCTGCCGTTCTCTTTAGTGTGGATTGGTCTCTTGCCTGAACAGTATTAGGAGGAGATAGCCAGAGGCAATGCTAGCTTAATTTCTATGTAATGAACGGTGACCTACTGAATGTAGAGTACCAGGGACAGATACAGGATAGCTATGTGGTATACAACAATGGATGGACTGCGCAGTCTGGGCTCCTTCACTTTTGCAAAACATTCACTGGATTTTCATGTGTTCTCCATGCAACAAATTGCATGCACAATAATAAAAAAAAACACTTACACAATTAGCAAAAAAAAAGGACAACAAAGGGTCACTATATTTGTGTCCATGTACACTGTAGCACCAAGGGGAGGGAGCACAAATTACATGGGCCCCAACCTACCTGGGGGCCAAGCAGTAGAGATTTATAAAGAAGCAGAAGGTGTGACAAGTTGTGACAGCCAGGGGCCCTGGGGGCCAACGGCTACGGTCCCATCTGTCCTAGGGATGTGCAGAACTGGATTATAGGTAGGGAGAAAATGGGGAAAATTGACTGCAAGACTTCTTCCTATGGTCCGTGGAGTCACATCCATAATTCCCAAATGTACCGATTTTGTCAGGACAGTCCTATGTGAAGAGACTGTCCTGCAATTGGCACATTTGTCCTGACTTGCGGGTAGTTGGAAGGTATGTTGCACCATAAGCCTGGTGTAATTCATATGTCTGGGCTGTGACATTTAAAGGATATATTCACATTCAGATTCAGGTTCATTCCAAACTGCATAACAAACCCTCCTAAGCATATATTGAAGCCCCTTCTCCTGTGTCTGTGCGGCCCAAGGAACTCTGTAATGCACATAACAGGCCACAGTTGTGCCTATCTCCAGATCCATAAGAGAAAATAATGGCAGGGTTAAAAACAAGGGGCCCCAAGTCAGAAAGCAAAACACTTTATGGGCCTGATTCAATAAGGAACGTAAATGCCGATATGTGCCGTATGTTGTTTTAAATCGCCCTGTACATGCCAAGAAACGGACCCTACGCCAGTGAATCCAAGAACATCCAATTCATTTGCGAGCACAATGGATTCTTACAACAGTCTATGATTTCATGGGCGGAACAGGGAGGCAATAGGTATGTGCAAGTAGTTCATGTACAGTAGGGACATGTCAAACTCTAGCGCATGCAGCAGCACCAGCACAAGCTCTGGGCATCTCTAAGGTACATGTTGTTCTGTCGTATCACTTACACCGATGATAGTGACGACGGTCTCATATGCATGTTCTTTCACTAATGACTACATAATTAACACACACATATATATATATATATATATATATATATATATATATATATATATATATTGCAACAGAAAAAACAAGTAGGGCGCCCCAATGTGTATTATCACAAATATGGTGTTGGGAAAATGTAATAACTGCGTACCGTAAGGATGTATTCAAGAAGTATAGATCATATGGAGGTTTCCTCTTCAGAGGTAGTCCCTCTCAATCTCCATCAGACATAACGACAATGTAGAAAAACAGAACAAAAAATAACATAGTGCAGTATTGTTATGTATAAAAACTGCACCAGCACCCAGAGATAGTCCTCCACCAGGAGACAAAGTGTAAAAATAGGTAGCAAACCCAAAGGTGAAGCACACATGTGCAACATACAACCCTAGGTAAATAAAAACTGCGTACCAGATAGTCAAAAGACCATGAATTTCCTTGGACCATGTAAAAGATCAATACATTCCTCTGTCACAACCCCATCCAGTAGCGGAAATGAACAAGATTGAACAGAAAAAATGCAATGTAAAAATATAATCAATTTATTTAAAATTGAATAGCGCAATAGTGACTCACATGAGGTAACCACAATAGCGCTGGTAGATGTCACCGCTCAACGCGTTTCGTCCCGGTGCAACGGGACTTCCTCAGGAGAAACAGCATATATATATATATAAAGATACTTTTTTTTCTGTGTGTTCTGTTGGAACTTTTTAGTTCACATATGTATTGGATGTATCCTGCAGTGTATTGTGTCTATTAGAGCCTAGACCCATGTTCAACAAGAGACGGTTCTTCAGATCCGCTTTTAATTGAATATGGACATGCGTATGCCCGAATTACGCGTGAGTTAAGAAAAGGGCAATTTAGGTTTGTTTTGCATGCCTTAATGAATCAGGCCTTATATATTCAAATTTATATTTAAATATTTAAAAATAATGCATATTTGCTTAAAACAACATTATCCAATACAGTTGTAGAAATTTGCTTTTCTCCAGGCACAAATACCAACACAGGACCAGCAAATACCACTACCAGTTCACATTTCCAGTTTGTCTGGCTGGATTGAGGGCATGGCAGAGTAGATTTGTGATATTTTCCTCTCTGGAATCCTGGGCACCATGTGAGTGGACACCTATTCATGAAGGTTACATTCTTACCTCTCACCAATTCACTTCCACTGAGCTAAACCAGCAAACGGTCTGAAATAGTCTGCTGTAATGTACATTGTGGCTAACAGCATGGCTTAGGGACAGACTTTCACAGATATATGGCAGTGACCAGTGATCTACAAATGGTTTTCTGAGTAATCTAATCTGTTCTGATATTTAAAAAAGGCAATCATTCTACTTTGTGAAGAATCAGATTATGTAGGACAGGCCAATTTTGAATCTATACGACAGCTAAAGAGTTAATTAAACATGAGAGGTGATCTTAGCAGGAGGCCTACACATAACCAGTATGCTCACTCTGTCTATCTCCCTTATAAATTATCAATTCATATTTGCATTCAGTGCCTTTCTGAGGTTTGGAGATGGTATCTCTCCTATCTTTCCTGCGCTCAGGTCCCATGTGCAGACACACAGTCCATCAGTGGTTCTTTATCAGGGTAATCACTTCCAGAGCTATTCCTAGGGCTGGTTAATACCCCTCTTAGATGATCAATAAAGAAAATCTGAGCACTCCATCACTTGGTCCCTATCTTGCAAACACTACACCACATCAATGCCTTCATCTCTTACATCATTTCTCTCCTTACAACCATGGCATTGGGGGTTGATGTTGAGGTGAATAGTGGTTTTAGCGGTTTTTATACATTTTCTGATACAAATCATAAATACAGAAAAGAACAGTCTTTATTATTTATTATTATTATCCTTTTATTGATATAGTGACAAGATATTCATAGCTCTCTAGTCATAGAATTATTTGCAGTCACCTTAGCCCCTGCCCTTGTGGACACACACTCCAGAGCCAATTTAATCCATAGCCAATTCACCAGCAAGAATCATGTATTATCCACAACATTTGCGGGCATGCAACGTAATTTGTTTTACCGCAAAAATGCAAATTGGTTTGCCTGCATGCATACTGTAGGAGCACACCTGTTGGTTGGTTTAGGAAGTGCCCCCCCTCCGTGCACATGCCATGTGCAATTATGGGCATCTCTAGAGTATATGATTTGCAGTCGTTTCACTTGCACCCGCTACAGGTCTGGTCTAAGTGCCGATTACTAGTGATGATGGCTGAGTATGCATGCTAGAACATGTGTTTGCAATTAGGATCAACGGTAAAAATGTATTTTATGTACAGTATACATTAATTACCGTATTTCCCCATGTATAAGATGCACCTTTTTCCTCAAAATTTTGGGTCTAAAAACTGGATGGTAGTAGCGCTGTCAGATGCTTCCTCTGTCCAATAAAGTCTTCTTTCTTCTGTCCGTTCTGATCCTGATGCTGGAAAGTTGCTTACTGTCCTCTTCGCGATGACTGGATGTGGTGCATGAACCGCAGCTGGAACGCACACTTCCGGTTTCTGCATTTGGCGTTTTGTTCAATCAGGACTTTGTTAAAGTCCTGATTGCACATCCGGTCATCGCGAAGAGGACGGTAAGCGGCTTTCCAGCATCAGGATCAGAACGGACAGAAGAAAAAAGACTTTACTGGACAGAGGAAGCATCTGACAGGGTAAGGCAGAATTAGCAATAGGGTTAGAACTCCGTCTCTCCTCTCTGTAGTACCCGCTGCACAATTACTCTGTGAAAAAATTGAGAATAATGTCAAGTCCCGATGAGCATAAGAAAAAAAGCATATTACGTTTGCTTTGCGTTTGGTAATGAATGGGCCCCAAGTTTTTAATACATGTGTCTTTAAGTACATTTTTGTATATTTTAACATTACACTGGTATCAATGCGCATAAATATGTGCTTCTTTGTATAAAATATGCCACTCTCCCGGAATGTCCTGGAGACTCCTGAATTCCAGGTAAGTCTCCTGAACTCTGGGGAGAGCAGGTAATTTTCCCACATCCTGCCCAGTTCATAGTGAAGTGGGCGGAATGGGGGCCTCGATAACGCAATTCGCCGTGGGCAGCAAGATGGCACACCCTCCTACATACTGGCAATTCAAAGCTAAAAATGTTGGTAAGTATGCCTGGATGATGCAAAAGGTATCATATTAAAAGAAAAGGATGACTGTGCCATGCTCAGCTCGCTCATCAGAAGGAGCAAAATGTTTCAACCCCCCATGCATAAACCTATATAAATAGGTGCATTCACAGAGACATAGGTGTGTGATCATATTCATCATCATTTATTTATATTTTGCCACTAATTCCGCAGCGCTGTACAGAGAACTCATTCACATCAGTCCCTGCCCCATTGGAGCTTACAGTCTAAATTCCCTAACATACATATATACACACATAGGCAGACAGATGGAGAGACTAGGGTCAATTTTGATAGCAGCCAATTAACCAACTAGTATGTTTTTGCATTGTGGGAGGAAACTGGAGCACCTGGAGGAAACCCACGCAAACACGGGGAGAACATACAAACTCCACACAGATGAGGCCATAGTCAGAAATCAAACTCATGACCCCAGTGCTGTGAGGCAGAAGTGCTAACCACTAGGCCACCATGCTGCCCAAGTGATGTCAAAAAACAGCATTTATATTGCTGAGTGCAGATTTGCAGCTTTGTGAATGAGCATGTTTTTGAAAAATGGGCCTCATTTTGAGTTTGGAGTAAACCTAGGTAGAAGGTGCAATTTTGCACCTTGGCAAAACTATTTTGCACTGCAGAGAGGGGGGAATATAACAAGTGCAGACAGATTTTGAATTAGGTCAGGATACGTCCTAGCTCAACTAGAATTCACTGTTTCAAAATAAAGCCACCCAGTGTGATATATGCAAAACAGGCAATAATTTCTCTGTATGCAAGGAAAAAAATAACATTTGCACCCCTTGTACTGTAACATGGTTTATCCAGGTGTAAATTTGCACACTTTAGCTGTATTTTCTCTTAACACTAAATGAGCTCCAATGTGAGGAAACTCCATACTTACTAACCTTTGGTAAGTTAATTCCGGGAGATCCCAGGCAGGGGGGGCGTGGTTGATGGGCGGGAGGGGTGGGGTGTGGTAATTTGCGTCATTTTGGCTCTGCCCCCGCAACGAAATGCCGTTTTTGTCGCGGGGGCGGGCTAAAATGACCCGATTCACCGCAAATCGATTCATTTTGATGATCAAGATGCCATATGCGGGATATTTGCCTGCTCTCCCGGGAGCCCTACCCGAATTTCAGGAGTCTCCCGGACATTCCGAGAGAGTTGGCAAGTATGGGAAACTCACAACATTGTAGGATTTCAAAGCGGGACAGTCGATTAAAGGGGGTATGCCTGCGCCATCACGTGGGGCGTGCCTGCGTCATCACAGGGGCGTGTCTATTGCATCACAGGGGTGTGACCACCCTACCTGGGAAATTGCCTAGCACTCTGACAGCAGCTACAAGTTGATAACACTCTGGTTGCCACAGCCTTATGAGACAACAATTTTAACCACTCGGCCAGTGTAATTAATTATGTGTTCAGTGAAGTTTTTTTTATTGTTTTTTTGTTTACAAAGTGGACACTGTATAAGGAAAACAACACATGGTAATTGGTAGTACTGCAATTTATATATTACATAGGGTTATACAGGGGTTAATGATATTTTGCCTTTGGTTAATCCAAAAATATATATTTAAGAGTGCTGCTTCCAGCACATTAATACATGCATTTATTTCTGTGGGCCCTCTGGCAGTTAAAGCGCTGAACAATTGAAAATCTTTAATGTTATTAATAATAGTTTCACTTGGTGAATATGAGATGAATTTTGTAGAGATCCTGATCACCTTTATCATGTAGTGACTGACCTTATTTATAATTATACAGGATAGTTGGTTGGGGGGAAGCTACTGGGGGCACAGGGGCAGGGTGCCAGCCCGGCTGTGGTGTAGAGTTACTTGTGAAATGATTTGTAATTCTGAGTAATCACTTAGGACAAGCCATCTTCATTTCATCTATACATGACTGCAGGCCAAAGTCAATACTCATAGTAGAGTAATGAGATGAGGCTAACGGAGGGCTTTTATTAATGCTCAGAGGAGCACATCGGATGCTGCGCGCCCCTCCCGCTGGGGGGATAGTCTTCTTCCAAAGCTGGACCGACAGGTCACAGAGGGGGGGTGCCAAAAGGATATTAGGTACCAAAAAAAGAATATAGTGTTGTGTTTTTCTCAAAAGAATGCCGAATGTATTGGAGATCATTAAGTGAAATCTCCTTTTCATTATTCCCCTGATAAGAATAGAAACAAGAATTGCAAGAAAGACAAAAGAAAAGTGAAGCAGCAACTGTAAGAAGCAACATAGAACAAATGGAATTAAAACCTATGCACCTAGTCACCTAGTTATATCTTACATTGGACTGATGCTTAGAAAGTATTTTGCTATTGCCTCTCACATCTATTATTTATTTTACTTATAATACAGTAACAAAAAAATAGATCAAAATTAAATCAGCATAAAGTCTTTTCTACGGTGCCCCCTTAAAAGTGCTTTTGAAGGTTTGTGCCTAGATTAGCCGTATGGTTAATACAGCCCAGCTAACAGTCCCTATTTTTGAACACCTCTATCATCACTATTGTTTCTTTTTGGAGTTTGTAAAGCAAGCAATATGGACCAGAGTAACACCCACACATATTGTTGGTCAAATTGGACAGATCTGGCTGTGCAGATAACGGCTATTCGTACCAGATTTATGCCTGAAAGTAATCTGATTGATTACAGTTGACTAAAGCTGGGTACACACAACAGTCCATTTCTGCAGATGCGATTTCTGTAACGATTTTACCAACCACTGAAAGTCCCGATAAGCATGCAGCTTTATGTGTACACACATTTACCTTCAGATCTGTGCTCTTCATCTGTTATAACCATCTGCTGAAAAGATCGTGACTCTGTCTACACTGCTGGTCGTGAGCGTGTACACACTTCCAGGTTTGCCAGACATTGTTCCAGCGTTGATTTATAAACCAAATCAAACGATAGGATGTGCTTCGGGTACAATAAAACATGGTCGTGGGGTCATATACACTAATGTAATATCTGACCAAACGGTTGTTTATCCTGTGATCGGCTTGATAATTGGATGAAAAACCTGTAGTGTACAGTATACCCATCCTGCTAGTTTTGGAGTAACACAAATGGTACCCAAAATGTGTTTTACGGTTTGAGTGCTTTAATATTTCTTACATGATGTGCCAAGTGATTATGTTTTCCTATGCAATATTTTATATAGTAAAGAACATGCCTGTCCCCAGAATAGTTATGAAATAAATTTACCACATCTAATAGTCTAGGATAAATTGCTGTTATGGTTTTGAAGGTCTCCAATAAATAGTAAGTTGTCCATACGCCTATCAAATGTATTATAGTATCCCTTTCAGTTCTCTATGTGAGACAACAGGCTAATAGTCTGTCATTTTTCAGGATCCTTCCATTCTTTATCATTAGAAATATATATCCTGGGTGTAATGAGCTGTCATTCTCCGGCCCACGGCCTCTGTCTTTATTTCACTTTGCACGTATCATTGCCGAGAATTAGGTTCTGGTCATTTTTCCTGTCTGCACAATGCTCAAAGCTCTGAGTATTCACAGACCCACAGAGCATTTCTAAACACAGTTGTGGGCCCAGCCACCTCAATGCTTCTATGTAAGCTTTGGCTGGCAGCCCTACTTCGGAAACTATCCCAGCTGTGATTTAGGATTACAACCTGTCCATAACAATGCATAATACACAGAATAAGTTTGCCATACTAATTTCAAGGGATCTCAAGGCTCCAAAGGGTTTGGAATCAATATGACACAAGGCCTCCCTTGTAGAACAAGTCCCCATAGTGCTCCATTTGACACAGATCACTACGTCCACTTCACACATCCGCTTACCCTAAAGCTCTTCAGAGCGTCTTGCACGTGCTTGCCTCTAGGCGCAGATATTCCCCTAAACACTGGCTGAAGTATCCTCTCCTCTCCAAAGCTCCTGGCTGCTCGCAGTCCATGGTTTTGGGCCTGTTATTTACCTTTCCAGCCTCCCTGCCTGTACTATGCAATATTAATGACTCCTCTGTACTAAGTGGTTAAAGGAGCCAGCCTGCAGCTCAGCAAACAGTTTGAGAGCTGGATCTCTCATCCCTCCCCAATCTCTCTCTGCTTTCATACATATTTTACACTGCTCTTCGCCTCTGGCTATCTCTCTTCTCCTTCCTCCCCCTTTCACTTTTTCTAGCTTGTTTGTTTTTATTATTTCAACACCTTTGCTTTAGAAATATCTGAAACAATGGAATATATAGTATTTAACAAGAATAGATGAAATCCATCATTCAGGATATTGCTCATTGCTTGATACACTTCAAAATACAACCTAAAACAGTTATTTGAAGCATTTAATACTTAAAAAGATAATTATTCTTAAAGCGTAAACAAAACAGCAGAATAGGGCGAAAAAGTAGAAACAGACCTAGGGGTAAATGTATGAAAGTCCGGTTTATTCAACTCGCCGGAAACCGGCGACTGTGCAGCTAAAATTTAAAGCGGCGATGGCTTGTAAAGGCAAACTTGCCTTTACAAGCCATCGCCGCTTTAAATTTTAGCTGCAAAGTCGCCGATTTCCGGCGAGTTGAAAAAATCAGACTTTCATACATTTACCCCCTAGGCTTATATCGCCTCTCTAAATCTACCATTGAAGCTACCCTTCTCTAATTGCTTACCAACTTATCTTGGCTGATATTACCAGACTGAAAGTCTGAGCAATGTGCTGCTAGACATGACCACAATGTCCGGCTGTGCACATTACCATTTTCTTGCGTATCTCTATGGGTGTGAGGGAAAATAAGCAGAGATACATGGCCATGGAGTGCCTGCACGGATTGTTCATTTCCCCCTCAGTAGTTTAGAACATGAAAACTCCTTTCTGGGAGTAAAGGTTAAGTAAATAAAATTATCTGCTTAGGCCTTCCACATGTTCTCATTTACTCAGGACAGTCCCCTTTTTCCCGTCCAAATCTGTAACTCATGCATTGCCCCTGGTGACACAGTAAGTGTCACAATGCTTGTGATGTATGAGCGTGGCGCTTTGATTGTAATGTTGTTAGTGTTTGTGGGTACTCAAATGTTTAAAACCTTTGACTCCAGGTTCTTCACTTATATGAAGGTGGGAGTTTTGGGTTGAAAGTTTGAGTCTTATTCCCCTACCACTGTAAGCCATTTGAGTAATACTAAGTGAATCTGACTGCTGAACTGACTGCTGTAATGACACGTGAGGCCAGAAGCCGAATGCCCTTAAAAGCGGGTGTAAGGACCAGGGCCGCCATCAGGGGGGTACAGGGGGTACTGTTGTACCGGGCCCGGGCTCATCAGGGGGCCCGGTACAACAGTGCAACACATACTTACCTGGGGGCCCGCTGTCTTCCAGTCCTCTCTCCGCTACTCTGTCTTCAGAGACAGATCACATGATCGCAGGGGGAATGATTCCTCCACCCCTGCGATCGCATCCTGGTGCCTGGCTGTCACCGTGACAGCCAGGCTGAAGACAGAGTAGTGGAGAGCGGACTGCAAGACAGCGGGCCCCCAGGTAAGTATGTGTTGCGGGGGGGGGGCCTCATCAAGGGGGGGAGCCCGGGGGGGGCGCTCATCGGGAGGGGGGGCCTGTACTGGGCCCCATAATTTCTGAAGGCGGCCCTGGTTAGGACAAACGCCAGGCACTTACCCGTTCGGGGTTAAGTCCACTGGAGGTCCCAGACAATTAATTACAATGGGATTGTTCTCAGCTCTGGTATAAAGGCTCCTCCCAAGGGTTGCTGGGTCTCTTTCACTGCAGGAAATCAATTCCTCCCTCCCGTCATATGTCCCTGTTTTATCGTTTAGCTAACTTTTTTCCCTCCCTACTACAGAGCAGGCACAGTTCAAAAATACTTTCGCTCTTGGTCCCTTTGTGAGGGGATCCCTGGATCTGGTTTATGTGGGCACGTCATTGTGAGTCCAGAGCAGGTGTAGTTACGCAGTTGCCAGATTTAGCACCGGTCAATCATAAAGGATTATATCCTGGGTCCAGTGGTTAGTGCCGGGTGGCCATACACTGTTTGGTTACTGCTATTAGTTGTAGCTGACTCACAATTTGACATCACCGCCACCATGAGTGCTTTTTAATAAACTGTGACCTATTAATTGCCAACAAAATCTGATGTCAGTGTTGTTATTTTATTATATGTTTAGTTGTGAGTGGGGGTTTGGTGCAATGAAATTGAAGCATCTAAAATCTGCACTTTATGAATACTGGTAAGTGCTCAAGTGTGTCTAAGTTCCAAGAGAGAGGCTGTGGGACAGAAGCTGGTGACGCTGAAGAGCGTGAAGAATGCGAGTTAGATAGTACTGCTGGGGCAGAAGTCTGTCCACTTGTCCTGCTTCTAATGTGAGCTTGTGTTAAAACTAAGGGACTGCACTTATTAATGTCCTGAGTGTATCTGAATACAGAAGGCGGTAAACCAGTACCCATTAAGAGATAGTAATCTGGTGTGACCACTGTGTAGGGACAGGGAAGTACAACACTGGTGACAGTCTCACTACACAGCAATATCAGCTCTTGTGTCAAGTAATTGTAACTGAATGAACTGTGCTGGAGTGAAATTGAATGATCTAAATAAAGTCTACCTAATTTACTTTCATCAATAGAATGGTCTGGCGGTTATTCATTTCAACACTCGTAACTGAACACCGCTACATCTGCTGTTCCTGCACTACATCATCATCATCATCATCATCATTTATTTATATAGCGCCAACATTTTCAGTAGCGTTTGACAATTGGGGACAAATACAGTAAGAAACAAACTGGGCAAAACAGACAAAGAGGTGAGAAGGCCCTGCTCGCAAGCTTACAATCTATGGGACAATGGGAGATTGACACATGAGGTTAAGTCTACATTTTGCATTTTGGCCCAGCCAGACTGCAAAGGTAAAAGTGACTCATAAGCTAAATGATCCTGTCACACAACGATGTTGGTCAGGGGGTAGTTGTCTTGTGTGACATTGTGTAACAGGCTAAAGGTAGCGAGGTTAAGAGTTTGGCTGAGGAATATTATAAGCTTGTCTGAAGAGGTAGGTTTTCAGAGAACGCTTGAAAGTTTGTAAACCAGAGGAGAGTCTTACTGTGCGAGGGAGAGAATTCCATAGAGTGGGTGCAGCCCGAAAAAAGTCCTGTAACCGGGAATGGGAGGATGTAATGAGGGTGGATGAGAGACGCAGATCTTGTGTAGAGCGGAGTTGCCAAGTTGGGAGATATTTTGAGACAAGAGAGGAGATGTATGTTGGTGCAGCTTTGTTGATTGCCTTGTACGTTAGTAAGAGTATTTTATATTGGATTCGGTACAAAACAGGCAGCCAGTGTAGGGACATACATGTACTTTGCTGTTAGTAAACTAGCATGTGCAGGGACACCTGTCTGCTGTTCCTCCACAGACGCCATAGGTGAGAGTGACTGACCCAGGAGTGGTACAGAGGTAATGGAGAAATACATGTACACCATCCTCCAGGCAAACAGGGCCTTATACTCACAATAGTTATTTTCTCACAATTTAAACTCCTGATTAATTTACATAAGCAAAACAAGTTGGAATATGTTCTTATATCTCTTTTGCCTTATTTGGGATGTAAATGGAAATACTAGTGACTTTTATGGCTTGAGCAAACGTCGGGTATCATGGTTGTATTGTTTTTTCACTCCACAATTTAAGCTCTAGTTCCGGTAACATGGAATATTACCTATCATCATCATCATCAGCAGCTATTTATATGCCTCAGGTATGCATCAAAATAACTTTATTAATTAACCCTGTGTGGTCCAGTAACCTCTTATCCTCTTTTAAGACTTAGCAGCAACCAAATACCTAGCAGTTCCCTGGTACATATGCTATAAACACTTAAGGCACTACCACTAAATTCACCTGACTAAATCCTAACTGTTCCATAAAAACTGTAAGTAAAAAAATAAAGGGATAAATAAATGAAAATGGGGAATAACACGTCACTCTAATTAGTTTCAGGGCTCTCAAACCTAATGGGCTCATTTGGCTAGTTCCCCTATGCATCTTTCATGGTGGTTTGGATGCTCAATTCGGGAAGGAATATACAGAATCAATGAATTACTGCTATTTAAACCTTCCGTTTGTAATTGTGTAAGAATAACGGTAAATAACAGCTACATAAATAAAGAGTTACTTATTCGTAGAAACTGATGAAATAAGGTGTATACAAAAATCAACTTACTTGCAGGTTGTAATAAATTTGAAGTTCACTCCATCTGCCTCTTCTCCCCTCTCCACCTTCATGTTGCTGTTATCTATCATCCCCCTGGCACTTCCTCCCAATTTCCTGACAACTTTGCCACCTGGATTTCCCATTTCCTCTTTTCTGATCTTTCCACAATTGTTATCAGGGGTTTTAACATCCCTACTGATTCGTCTACTGCTACTACTGGCTCTAAACTCCTAGCTCTTCCTCCACCATCCACCATGATGGTCACTCCCTGGACTTAGTGTTCTCCAATCTTTGTGACATCTCCAACTTCTCCAATTCTGTCTTCCCCTTCTCTGACCTCAATCTATCTCTACTTAACCCTCTCATTACCCCTTGCCCCCATCCCCAACCCAGAGTCGCTCGCACTCAGCATCCCCTCAACAGCATTGACCTCATCCTCTTTGCGTCCTCCCTTGAACCCCTCTTAGCTCCCATTTATTCCCTGTTATGCCCAATGCATCTGTCTCTCTTTACAACTCTACACTCTCTGTTTCCCTTGATAGTGCAGCTTTGTCTCTGCCAATCTGAATCCCAACCCTAGAAATCTCCTCTCACTCTCTTCATCCAACAGTTGCTCTCGCTCTTCTGACTTTCAATGCTCGAAAGACTTGTCTTCAAGCGTCTGACCCACTTTCTTCCCACTCTTCTTGACCCTCTTGGCTTCCATCCCTTTGACACAACTGAAACTGCCCTCAATAAAGTAACTAGCAATTTATAAAGGTCACTTCTTTCTTCTTTTACTTCTCTACCTCTCTGCTGCTTTTGACACTGTCGATCACACTCTTCTCATCACCACCCTTCACTCCCTAGGTCTTTGTTAAACAGCTCTCTCCTGGTTTGCCTCCTACCTCTATGGCCGCTCCTTTAGTGTTTTTGCTTCCAACTCCCCCCATCCTCTTTCTCTTTCTATTGTGGAGTCCCACAATTCTCTGTCCTTGGCCCTCTACTTTTTTCTCTCTATACCACCTCTCTCAGTGAACTTATTCAATCATTTAGCCTCCAACACCACCTCTATGCTGATGACATGCAATCTATCTTTCCTCCTCTCACCTCTCTCTCCAGCCTACTATCCCAAATATCTAGCTGTCTCTCTGCTGTCACTAACTGAATGCTGCAGTGTTTGCTCAAACTCAACATCTCCAAATCCGAGCTCATCATCTTTCCTCCTGTCAATGTTGCTATCCCTCCCAATATTTCCCTCTTTGTTGATAACATAACTCTCTCTCCTGTCACTCAAGCCCGCTCCCTTGGAGTCACCCTTGGCTCTGCCCTCAACATCACCCCTCATATCAAGTGCCTCACCAAATCCTGCCACTTACTCCTCTGTAACATTACTAATATCCGTCCCTTCCACTCTCAGGAATCAACTAAAATCCTTGTCCACTTATTCATCATTTCTCTTCTCGACTATTGCAACCCCCTTCTCACCTTGTTCCTGTCTCTCACCTTTCTGACCTTCAATTCATCCAGAATGCTGCGGCTAGGTTCATCTTCCTCTTCCATCTCTCTTCTTCTGCTTCTCCTCTGCGTAAATCCCTTCATTGGTTTCCTATCTGTTTCGGAATTCCATTCAAGCTCCTTACCCTCACTTACCAAGCCTGACTAACACTTCTCCCCCATACATATTTTTTTTTTTTTTTTTTAACTTTTTATTAGAACATCTTTTCCCATAGAAAATGCATTACAGAATCTCGAGAGGTTAAACAGAAATAAATAACACATGTTTACATACAACAGGTTCTCTCGCACTTGGGAGATAAATATATATTTATCTATCTAATATTGCAAAGATGTTATTTTAACTTTTCAAGTTTGAAGGGCATAAAAAAGGGGGGGGGTATACAGGGACCAAAGGGAGGGACGGGGTCCCCCATACATATTTAACCTTGTCTTAAGATGCATACCCACCCAACCCCACTATGGCCCTGACCTCCGCCTTAATTTCCATCTTATTACCCCCTCCCTTGCTCGCATCCAAGACTTCTGCCGTGCTGCCGCCAATCTTTGGAACTCACTACCCTGCCTCACTCGGCTCTCTCCCAACCTCCAATACTTCAAACACTCACTCAAAACTCACCTACAGCCATCCTACAACCTCCTGACCATCTTATACTTCACCTCCTCTTCCATTGCCCACTATCTCCATTTCATCCCAGTTGGTCCTACTATCTCTCCACCCCTCCCTCTAGAATGTAAGCTCCCACAGGCAGGGTCCTCTCCACCTATTGTCTCATATCTGTCTACTATCTGACTCCTTTTTGTGTCCTGTCATGCATTTTGCTACACTCTGTGTGAGTCCCCATAGCATTACTCACACTCATCTGCGTTACTGTTACAATTCCTAGTATGATCTTTAAGGAGAGGCAATAGTGTTTTAAAAAAACAAACAGTCGCTATTGTAGCAGGGAAACACAGAAGTTAATAGGTGCAGTAAACCTGTAATCAGAAACTCAGTTCATAGAAATGGCATGTTTCATACATAAGAAATGGCAGGTAAATAAGGATAACATAATAAAGTACAGGATGATTAATGGCATAGTTTAGTCCATAGCAACAACAGGTTCCAGGATACAAAGAGTTAACTGCAGCACAATGAAGAAGGTATACCAGGTTTGAGCCACAGATGCAGAGAATGATTAATGTCAAGGTTCAGTCTATAGCAACAGCAATAGGCTCCAAGGGTTAAAGGGTAAACTGCAGCACAGGGTAACAGGTTAAATGCTGGTACAGGGTGCCAGATAGAGCAGTGGACCTGAGGACTCTGGTTACCAGGCAGGTGAGGTGATCTGCCTGAACAGATAGCGCAGAGGTCCAGATAAGCTGGGAAACTTGGCAGTGTAAAGTTGAGAATGGATGTAATGCCAGTTGTGGCCTGTGGGGAGATGGCGCTAGAGAGCAGCACCATGCAAGGGAAGGTGCAGAAGCAAGATTAAGCTGTAAATCTGGATGGTAAAACACAGCTAACACAGGTGAGTCCAAAGGAGCAGATAGAGGGCACCACAAACCTGAGGCTGGGAAGTGATATCACAGACAACAGGCAAAGTCAAACACCAGGCAAAAGGGTCAATCTAGGCATTGATACACGTAATCAGGGTCACAAGCATAAAGGTCTCATTCCAGGCAGCAATCAGGAGTGTTGAGGTCACAATCAGAGGTCAAAACCGTGTATCAGACTGGAGCAGAATATTCCCAGTGTTTACAGACAAACAACAGTAGCAAGAACAATCAATGAACTGTATAGTTTGCAGGGAAAGGCAGTCTCTTAAAGACCAGCCACAGGGAGATTAATGAGATTAACTCCTGCAGGTTAGGAGAGTGGTCCGAGTACAACAGCAGCACCTCTAGTAGTACAGAGGTACTGCAGGCCAGATACAGTAAAATGGCAGATTCTGAACAGCTACTTATGTATATTACCTCATCCATTTATAAGTTGCTTACTGTATTTGGCTTTATTGAATTTGTAGTGCCTTATAAATAAATAAGTTAATAATAATTGTAGAAATAATTCTGAAGTAATCATTATTAAAGATAAAACCAAGCAGCTCAGATTTAAAATCTCTCAGACACCTCCTATCTACTATAACCAAGGCTGAGAGAAAGCAAAAAAATAAGAAAAAATATGCCCGTTAATAAAAAAAATTAGAGATCAGTAAAGAATATGTGACACTTTCTGATACTATCAAACTACACTGCATTCGCCATACCAAATAGTGCTATTAATTCTCTTTTCCTCTAAATGCAATTATGTTCTCTTTTTTGATCCAGTTTAGAATTATATAGAAAGTGTGTCTGTAAAAACTGTTAGTAATGTTTTATAAAATTGTCATTAAAAATAGCCTAAATGCCCAAGCTAAAATTCTATAGCCAATGATTAAGTATCAAGCATAGAGGTTTAGTGAAGTACTTCTCAGGGCACACCAGACAGAAATCATTTTTCACACACAGATTTTTTAAATTGTTAAATCATGATCTTCTACCATATCTCCTTTACATACTCAAAACCTTGGAATGTGGAGGATATTTATGCAAGTGCACCATAACTGATTCATGCCATACCTCGATCATTGTGGCCCAGGAAAGTCCAAATTATTTACTGCCCTGTCTGTAGAAAGTGGAATCAGTTTTCTATTTTTCAAGCATCCTGTAGCTAGATCCATGTATGTAGCGACACAAAGGTGGGCATGAGAATACACTTTTCCATGTTTCTGCTTTTTGCTAATTTGACATCTAAGCTCATGGTAGAGTATAACCCAAACAATTCACTAGACTCAATTACTACCATTGACAGTACCCACTGAACTAGATGTAGATCCTGGAGGCTGCACATTTACTTCTCAATAGTTCACCACCTCTTACGGCAGTTTGCAGTATTCTTTTTTACCATCCTCTGGATCAACTAGGCTTTTAAACTTAATGGATCTATGCATATTTGAACCTAAAGGACTATAAGGTCCATATGTCAAGGCAAATATGGAGGATGGCCACCTTGAGTGGCCCTTAGTAAAGGGCATGGCCAGAAGAGGAGTCATGAGGGAGCCCACACATGGCAATATATAAATCAGTACCCTCCCTGAGCTGCAGTCCTCCATCTATGAATTTATAATTTATTTCAGTGTGTCAACACTATTTATTGCTGGGCACTACAAGTGTCCATATGCAATGACCCCCATGTGCATGATGGCGGTTGTAGTTCTACAAGCAGCAACATAAAAGAACAGTCGATGGCTGTCAATGCATGCTGGCACTTGCAGTGCCATAAGTGCATACATTACATCTTCACATTATTCCCCTGGTACCCACTGACCAAGGGTTCCAGAAGTAGCCCAGTGCAACTAAGTATTGGGCTGGTTCTCTCTAGCTCTAAGGCCTGATTGTTTTTTTGCCCCCACCCCCTCTAGAGGATGTGACCCAATGCCATATAGACTTAGCTGTAGGAGACATTTTTTGCAATTGTTTTTTTTTTCATTTTCCCCCCACTCTGACAGATAAGATAGCTCAAATAGCATACGGTTTGACCATTGTCGCCTAACAGAACCATATAAATCAGTTTCAAAACATATTTATTTTATGCACCCATTACTTTCACACCAAAAGATGTAACAAGCATGTATCTGCATGCGCATGGGATTCTGTTCACACAATTCCACAGCAACCTAAGATTGGAGAGGGCTGAGCTAGTATCCAGGTGGCTGATCCAGGGGAGTTGCAGAGGTAGATGTCAGGCGGTGGTAGAGAATAATGGGGTCAGATGGGGCAACAGTTTGTGGCCCAAGGCTCTGGTCTCTTTAACCCAAGAACCCAAAAATTTATAATGTGCCAAATATAATGAATTACCTTGTTTTGTAATTCTCTATACAGATTTTTTTCAAAACAATACAACTTTGAGTTTCAAATGAACATTCTTTCGAATCCTGAAATCTCCAGAGGGGCCAGATTTGCATAATCGGAGCCTGGAGGCACACAACAGATTTTCCTGTTGTGTTACAGAGTAGAATATAGTGCCAATACCTACACAATTTAAAATTACTTCATTTGATTTTGTCTGTCTTGATTCACTTTTCTTTGCTGATGAATGAAAATAAGTTTAGAATATTGCTGTGCAGGAAAAGAGCTGCCTCTCATCCTCTACTTCCCCGTAGGCACAGGCCTATCGTGGCTAATGTTAACTCTGGCTTGAGCAGGCCAATTATTTCACAAAATAAATGGTGAGAGGTTCGCTCATCTCTAACAGGGAATGTGCGGAGTTGCATTGTTGAGCGCCAGGTAGAAATGTGATGATTTAAGACAATATGAAAATAATGTGAGTGACTCATGTCACTTCTTCTGGCATTCTAGCTCAGGTAGTTTCTTATTTGTAGACCTAACAATCCAGTTAGGTTGATTTAAGAGTGATTTAGGAGTGCAACTTAAAGTACTACAAGTTCAAGCAGCTGCAAAGAGTTATTTACGAACTGCAGAAAATGTGGATGCACAGTGCTTAATTATTACACAAATGCCCCTTGCATATACAGGTTCATGTCCACATTCCAATTTTTTTTTTTTCCATGAGCATGTTTTGTGCCATCTTTAGTAGGATGCCGGCAAATGTACAAACAACCCTTTAAAGTCTGGCCAAATATGATTTTTTTGATCATCGTTTAATTGATTACATCATTACAACTTTTCCCTTACAATACTGCTCACTGGAGCCTCATTTATGTTTTAAATAAGTCACAAAGGCATTGTTTTTTTTATGCAGTGGCGCACGCAGGGGGGGTTTCTGAGTCTCCAGAACCCCCCCCTGCGCTAACTAAATGGCCACTATAGCGGCACTGTCCTATACTGCAGCCGCGGCGCTGTCAAAGGAGCATCCGCGGCGGTGCAGTAGTGTATACAGCACCGCCGCGGATGCTTCTTTGACAACGCTGCAGCTGCTGTATAGGACAGCGCTGCCTAAACGGAGCTCTCTCGCGCGGGTTGGGGTTTTTTTGGGGTTTTTTTTTTGGGGTGGGGGCGACAATCCTCCGTGCTCCCCTGTCAGGATATCCATGCTTAGCACCAACATAAGGTATGAAATCACCTGTATTCAAGGGTGATGGGCTTGTTGTGTACTGTAATGATTTTAGGGTGATGGATCTGCTGTGTACTGTAATGAATTTAGGGTGATGGGTTTGCAATGTGTTTTCTAATTCCTATTCATAATGCAGCCCCGATTGTGACACACACTGGAGATTGCTGGAGTCCAGTAAAGAAGCCCCCTCCTGCAGTGACATCACAAACAGACTATGTGACGGAATCTCTGTGTCCACTGGAGCTGTAGGGAAGGGGGCGGGTATGTGACGTCACTGAAAGGGGCGGGGCTACATGTACTATCTGAATGAAGTTATTTCCATCTCTCCCAGCAGGACACGGGACAGTGTTTGCTGTATTGTGATTTGCACCTGCACCTGGTAAGTACACTGTGTTATTACACAGCCATGCAACATGCCAGAACTAATTCCAACATAGCACGGCTCTATTTATGTGTGTGGTTATAACTGGCTCCTATCATAGGAGCCCTATGGGATTCCTAAGTAATATATTACCTTTATACGCAAGGATAAATATTATTATGTTTTATTGACACATCAGCCACAATCATTCACCACAGTGTAGAAAATTTGGGACACTAACTAATGGATGTATTTATTGTCAATGAGGTGCTTGCTGGCTACACCTGGATCTGATCCAACCTCTCCTCTCTGACTGCAGCAGGACACAGGTACTGAGAGGGCTGAGATACAGATTATTATATAGTTATAATGTATAAAGTTATAGGATGATCATTGGCAATGAGATACACTAGGACATTGTGAATTGATAAAGCTGCATGTATGCACAGCAGTTTGTGTACCCGTGTGACTATACTGTCTATTATTCAGTGTGTAATACATATGTGGCTGGATTTACACAGCTGATCTACTGACCCAAACACAGATATAAGCGCTGATAATGGTCACTGCACAGTAGTTCCCCATATTCTGTGATTAGCATATCCTGTGATGTCATAGCAGTGATGTCACTTGGTCTTTCCCCAGTAGAGGGCAGTGTGGGAGAGTCTGGTGTGAGCAGTACTGGGAGGAGTGGGGTGTCAGAAGAGGGGGCACCACCAGCTGATAGAGATATTTATCTTCACTTCATGACCCTTTGTTACTAATAACAGTATAATTTATAGGGTGATGACGTGTTCTATGTAAAGCATGTTGTGGTTCTGCCCTTTTTCTCTACACTACATATTACATGAGGGATATTTAGGATTAACTGAAAGAGATCTCAACCCTGCGGTAATTATAGGAGGAAACTATTGTGTATTTTACGTATTTAATTACACCTTGGTTTGATGAACACTGAGTATCTAATATATTTTTATATATATGCCACTTGGAAGAGGTGTGAGTACACAGTAACTGTATACAAACGAAAGTGGAACTACATAAATCTCCAGCGTGTTATTGGTGGGTTTGGCTATAGTTTAGTGCTTGTACTTAAAGCAGACTTTATTGTTTTGTGTTTAACCAAAAGTTAAGAAAAACAAATGGTAGGAATCATTATCCCTTAGACTTATTACAATCATTAGCCTGCATTGTTAGTCCTTCGTGACAGCGTGTGTGTATGTGTATATAGCTATGTATATATACTGTATGTTTGTCCTGCACACACTGTTTTCACCATTCATCCCCTTGCTATGTGTGCTGTGGTCCAATCTCACCCCCCCCCCCCCCATTGGCAAAGGGGTTTCTTAGTGCCTGGAAAACCCCCTTCAAG
This sequence comes from Mixophyes fleayi, assembly GCF_038048845.1. NCBI lineage: Eukaryota > Metazoa > Chordata > Amphibia > Anura > Limnodynastidae > Mixophyes > Mixophyes fleayi. Next base: position 37,965,476 of record NC_134413.1, on the reverse strand, counting down.
ACTGGGGCACTGTATAATTGAGGTGGCTGGACCGTGCCCCCGCTTCAGACGGCTCTGCTTGAAAAGGGAGAGCTGCGTGTACCTAACAGTAGTGCATGCAGCATTGTCCATGTATATTATGTGGATAGGAAGAGTAGGAGAGCAGCCAAGCACTGTCTAATATTATAGCCACGCCCCCATGCATGCTGGTCACGCCCACTGGTGGCGTGGTGTGGAAACCCCCCTCTACAAATCCTGCGTTTGCCCCTGTTATGCATATATAAATGTGCTTTCCCTCATCAAATGTACCTGGAAGATGTAAGGGTTAAAGGTGAAATTAATGGACTTGTAATAAAAAAGTAATTTTGTGAAGCTAAAAAAGTCTTGCTGTCGAGAATATTTGGTGCATCAAAAATAAATTATGTTTTGTATTGTGTGTCTGCATGTGTACGCCTGACATTCACTGCGAGCACAGCACGGAAGAGGGGACCACCTGACCTGACCACCTGATCTGAACGGTCAGGTGACTGCAAAACAGGGGCGGGCTGGACCGGGGGGCAGCTCAGTCTAACGGCTGTTCAGGCCGGCCGCCTCCCCCCATTCCCCCCCCCCGTGGATGCAATAATTTCTTAATATTACAGGCCGCATGCGATGCGGCTGTGTCAGCGCACAGGCGGCTGCATCGCGTGTCATGTGATGCGGCCGCCTGTGCGCCGCCTGGGCTGAAACCTGCCAGCCCGGGGGCTGGCAGGTTTCAGCCTGGGTTTTCAGGATTTTTTTTTTTTACAGGAGTTCTGCCTTGGGCCCCCTTTCCGTCTGAGCCCCCAGGCACCTGTCCATCGTGCACAGTTGGAAAGACGGCCCTGCCACCTACTGTTGCTGCCATCATAACACATGAAACCAAGATAATGTATATACTATTTGACACTATTTCTTAAAAAAGTTCTACTTTTTTGTCCGCTGTTCCTTGTTCATTTTTATGTATCCTATGGTTTGTTGTCTGTTTAGGTTTGTATTTGATATTACTGAAATAAAAAGTTGTAAAACACTAATGTTACAAGTTCCTAATACAGTAATGTACTGTGTGACACAAAAGAATCAATTTAGAGTGAGTGATATTTTGGCATCAGAACAGACATTTAGGGCCTGATGCTGAGTTAGGAGCAATGCAAAAAATGGGGGGCAAATTTCCACCTGGACAAACCATTTTACAATGCAAGGGGTGCAAATTGATTTCTTGTTTTGTACACAAGGAAAATAATTTCTGTTTTGTCATTTATCACACAAATACTTCATAGATTTATTTTTACACTGAAATTTAAAGTTGATCTATAAAATGTCCTACTCCAACTATAAATCTGTCCCTACATTTTAAATTTACCTCCCACTCCAATGCAACATGGCTTTGCCAAGGTGCAAATTTGCTCCTTTTTTTGCTTTGCTCCTAACTCGGCCTCAGGCCGAGTCAGACTTTTAACTGTATTAAAAAAAAAGGGTTAAAAGACTTACTACTATATTTTCTAATTCAACAGAACGTTTTGATTGTTTAATTTAACCTTGTTTAATGCAGTTAGCAATGGAGAGGAAGAAGGCAGGTCTAATAAACATTCAAGTAGTTCTCAAAGAAAAATGGTCCCTGACACAATAACAGGAGGCCAGGGGTTTGTAGGAAATATAGATAGAAATGTTATATTTATATACTTATCTATCTATTGCTAAACTGAGATCAGGCATATTACACTGAATGGATGGCATACTACAAAAGTGCAATGGTTATCCTCTGAGATGGGAGCAAAGGAGGTAATGGGTGTATGAATTCTTTATAGTTGTCCCAGGAATTCCCCCTCCTCAAATACTATTTTATATTAGGCCTTTACAATAAGTTAGTTGAAAGAAGATAAAGACTTTTACTCTGTGGGTTAATTCCCAGCTCCCCAGGCTGGAAAACTTTCCAGTGGAAGTGTCATGACTATATGTTGCATACCTGCTCTCGTTGGCACTACTCGGAAGAAGGTGCGGAATCTAACGTGCCCCTGGTATTCACCAGGAACCCCCGCAAGGAGGTATGAACTCCGCCGCAGGAGACACGCAGGTCGCGGTCCTTCCACGAATCAGATAGCGAGGCACGTGAGAAGAGTTGTCAGACAAGCCAGGTCGGTAACTGTGCTGGTAATGGAGGTACACAAGGAATGTCTGGAGGGAAGGTGAAACAAGACGGGTCGGTAACGTTCTGCAAGCGCAGTACAACAAGGAGATCCAAAAGGACCTGATACTCTGGCAGAGGTGGTAGGCCAGGAAGTGCTTTAAATAGTTTGATGGACCAGTGGGGGGTCAGAGTACGGCGGCGCTGTCATCGCTAGTGCAGGGAGAGAGATTAGCGTCCCATTGCCTAGCAACGGGACGCGCGTGTATGCAGTGGCAACCAGACGTGCTGGAGTTCAGCACAGGCGACCGTCCCGGAGAGATCCCTGGACGGCGCCTGACAGGTAGTGACTTGGGGAATGGGGACCAGCCAATTACATACAGAAGATGTTCCTAAAACCTTTGAGCAACTTTAGATACTTCCATCTTAGCACTCTCTCCATCCACAATTTCTCTTGTTATTTCCAGTAATTTTAGAGAACCCAGTATTAGACTGGATAAACAAAGGATATGTCAGAAAGCATATAGCGGACTTGTATGCACTTCTGGTACAACATAAAATAGAGGAATGATTTTAGGAAACTCAGTGGGCCTGGATGGGAGATATTGGTCCCATAGAGGACTCAGTCTGGGAAGCTGCACTGGCTGTTCCATTAAAGGTCTTACCTACTACCCAATTATTCATTATCAATAAAGTATATTTGGTGCCGCTGTGCCTTCATCATCATCATCATCATCATTTATTTATATAGCGCCACTACGTCCGCAGCGCTGTACAGAGAACTCATTCACATCAGTCCCTGCCCCATTGGGGCCTACAGTCTAAATTCCCTAACATACACACACACTTACACAGACGGAGACAGACAGACTAGGGTCAATTTGCTAGCAGCCAATTAACTTACCAGTATGTTTTTTTTGGAGTGTGGGAGGAAACCGGAGTACCCGAAGGAAAACCACGCAAACACGTGGAGAACATACGAACTCCTTACAGATAAGGCCATGGTCAGGAATTGAACTCATGACCCCAGTGCTGTAAGGCAGAAGTGCTAACCACTACGACACCGTGCCTTGCCCATTTCTAGAGAGAATAAATACCAGAATTTCTCAAAGTCTTGATTCAAATGCAAACATCTTTCATTTGAGATGTGGTGTCTGGCAGCTGCAGATTTCTGAAGGCAAGTTTACAAATGGATTTATGATGTGATGGGCTGTCGTTTCTACCTCAATGCAAATGTCTGTTTGGACTAATAGAAGAGGTGTATTTGTCTAGATATGTGCAAGCTATATTGCATGAGTGGGGACGCCTGTAGTTGTGCATTTGATATCCCATACTTCCAACACAAGCCTCTCAGACTGCAGCACTTCGATTTGAGTCTTCTCTTAGAGTAACACCACAACTATTCCTGAGCAAGAGTGCCCCCATTTCTTCATACATTTTTCAGCCTCTAAAATTACAGTTTGCCGTTCGACATGTACAGCTTTGTTAGGACCTCTTACACTCACAAGCACATTCTATGTTGCTCCATTGTGGGTACTTCCCCCATCTCCTTCACCTCTCCCCAGATAGAATATTATTGTGATCTGATTATACTTATTGCATATATTAGAACAAGGTGTTTTGTGTGATCACTTTCTAAATGGTGAAGTCATGGCTTATAAATTCATAACATCTATATCACACTGTAGCTGCTCAGTTGCTTCAATACAAGTTATTAAATAAAGAAAAATATAGCAATCTAGAAAATGCTTTATTTGATTTTTGAAAGTCAACAATGGGGGCAAGAAAAAGTGTAGTGCAAATTGTTATATCATTTTCAGAATTTGCACCCTTCTATGTGGGAGAGACACAGACCCACATACACACACACACATACACACACACACACACACACACACACACACACACACCCCTACACAAACACACAGACTGACAGACACACCTGATCCCAGTAATTAGCTGCAGAGATCGATAGCAATGAGAAGACCTGGGCCCATCTATCCCCTTATCTATCCCTCTCCTCAGCTCCCCCACCAGCCTTCCAACCCCCAAGCAAATGTGCAAGAGAAGCAGCTCAGGATGTCATCAATCACTACTGGCGGTGACAGCGTGCCTGGGCTCACCAATGCCGGGATGTTTTAATAAGGCATCCATTAAAGCCCTCAAATAAATTGCAATTTGAAAACAGAAGAGGATCCAGGCCAAGTTTTTCTCATCCATCTTCCTACGTGTCGTGTAATGTAATTGCGTTGTTAATTTAGCCAGGAACTTTCTCAGTGTGCTGTTCCAGTGCATTATTTCCCAGGAGACAATGTGTGTCACTGACAGTGTGTATACATGTGTGCATGAATGTGTGTGCATAAGCGAGTGATGACCACTGTGTGGCAATATACGTGTAAGGAGTCAACATGAGTGGTGTAATCAGACCTAGGTTTAAATATATACATTAAAATTGCCTAGACTAAATGTGGTGAAAGAGATGCACATATTTTATGGGCTGAGGTGCCTTTTTACCACTGCAAAAAAAGCGTTGCCAGAACAGGCAAAGACTAAACACATGTAACACATGTGCAGGGCCGGTGCTAGCCTGCGTGGTGCCCCCCCCCCCCCCTGCAAAAAAGAAATCTGCGCCCTCCTCTTTTATAAATTATTTGTTCATACATTCAATAATGCTTTTTCTTAATACAAATCATATAATAGACGTTAACAAATAGATTAATACAAATAAATTACAATACAAAGCACCAGCTGGTGCTAGTCCTGGACCCTGGTGGTCCAATGGGGGCTGTAGGAGCTTCCCCCATTGGACCACCAGGAGGCCACCACAGAGTTGATCCCCCCCCAGCAGCCAGCTTCCAGTGGCTGCTGGGGAGTCTTGTAGTGCAACTTCCTGGATTCAAATGAAGCCAGGAGATGCAGCGCCTCCTGGTGGTCCCAGGCGGCTAAGTCGCTTGCTGGAGCTTAAAGAGCTTCAGCTAGCAACAGGGCAGGGACTATTGCCCCAGGACCTGGCTACTCTTTCCTGGTGCTGTTTTCAGCCAGGGGGGAGAGCTAGACCTCGGTACAGGGTCCCTGGAAGTAGTTTAAGGTGGGAGATTTAAAAGATTAATCTCTTGCTTTAAACAGTCTGGCACCAGGGAGGAGAGTGGGCTGTACCCCCCTTCTCCCTGGCAGCTCGTGGACAGGGGGGAAGCACACTTTCCCCTGTTGCTAGCTTCAATGTTAAAAGATGTTAACCCCTCTGGGCTGATTCACGTGTAGGCTGCATGAATCAGTCCAGACTGGTTAAAGGGGCAGGAGGCCAGATTACCTATTGCCAAGCTAGTCTCCAAAACTGTATAAAAAGAGACCTGTTTTGTTTTCAAATGTATCATTGTTCCATCTGACCTTCTGATCACTAGTACCATACACTAGTGTGAACTCTCCTTATTAGAACACTTGAGCTAATAAACATGATTTTCTTCAAGAGCCTGCTTGACGACTACTTCCTTGCTGTAATTCTTGTGACCTGCAGATTAGACCCAACTCTAATCCGTTTTCCAACTGTTCTGAAGCTTGGACCCAGTGTCTAGTACCACTGCTCTAACCCACTACCCAGCAACTCTGGCCAGTTGAAGAACCATCCACACCAACCCTACTGCGGTTAGAGGGCACATTTGGGATAAAGAAAATGGGATGGTGACAAGGTAAGCCCAAGTGGTCCCCAGCGACACGAGACAGGGCGGAATAGGAGGTCCATCCTGTCACAGTGACCATTTAGTGGGGTTCTTGACTTGTCATACACAGAAAAAAAAATCTCCAGGCCCTCTTCCAATACCACAAAACATTACATTTACTTCTTAAAATTATGTAGAGCTAAAATGCATATGGTAGGTAAAGGCCACGATGAACATCGGCAGTATGCTGTGTGAAAATCAGAAACACATACTCTGTCTCTCTACAGCGGTTTTGTAATTTGAACAACTAATAGGATAGATCTTACATATCATGTGCTACAAGTTCTACCCCAAGCAGAAAATATTAAAAGTACAGATACAGATATTGTTTACAAATAAAACTAAATGTATAGAAAAAATTATAGCAAATCATGTTGATATTGTAATAATGTACAATGGAAGAGATTAATAAAAGATGTCATAATATAAGTATGATCAGATTACAGAAATACTTCAAATACATTTGTCATATGACATATTAGCCACATGCACTCAAATTTTATACACAATTGCCCCTCTCTTTTGAATGAATGTTACCCAACTTTATTTAAGGGCATTTCAAAAGTAAGCAGTTTGAAAACCTTCATAAACTTGCTATACTTCATTGGACTTACCTAGCTCCTTAGAAGCCCCATGACTTGTGCTCTAACTCAGCCTTATCTACTTCAGGGGCTGTGGATTATATCGAACATAACGTGTGCTTGCCCGCGTGTTTGAAACACAGTTGACTACTAATTTTCACCACTTATTTATTACTTATTTATTTTATTTTCATTATTTAATTTTAATCATTATTATTACTATCTTTTTTCACTTACAAAATGTTATCATTATCATTGTCATTAAACCATTTTAGCAAATTATGACTAATTAACATATTTTCATTATTTCCATTAATTATTCAACTTTTTTTTCCAATCATTGTATTTCATTACTTCTTTTTCATTATTGTACTATTATCCACTTTCATTCATTATCTACATTGTGGGAAAACTATCATATTGAATATAACTATATTTAACATTTTTCATTATTTCCTTTTTATTATTCTCATTTAGCTCTTTAACCTTCACTACATAATTTTTTATAATTTATTCTAAGAAACTTTGATTCATTAGCTTGTTCCCATACAACTATTTGTTACCTGAATTCTTATGGCTTGTTCACAGTATTTTAGCTCACATAACCCATTTAAATTCATTATATTCAATGATTTAATCTCTTACATGATTATTCATCAATTCATCACATTTGCACGATATACTTTCTTATTTCTAACCATCGATGCTTTTTTTATTATCAAATAATTTATTTTTAATCAATTGTTGAGTTATTTCCATTGAGTACTATTCAATAACCGGTAGGTTAATTGGCTTCTGACATAATGGACCCTGGCAGTGTCAGATTCAAGGTGGGGGGTGACATCATCATCACTGACTGACGTACGTGATGTCATCATAAGTCCCGACACTGTCAGTGAGATGCCATGCAGACAGGAGCCACTGACGTAAATAAGACAGAAGAAAAGAAGGTCATAGGAAGGTAAGCAAAGAACGAAGGAGAAGAGTGTGGTTTGGTGCACAGTATGATGGGGGAACAGAGTGATGAAGGGGAAAGAGTGTAATGAAGGAGGAAGAGTGCGATGAGGGGGGCTCAGTGTGATGAAGGAGGGGCACAGTGTGATGATGGAGGGGAAAAGTAAGTGAACAGTCAGTTTTTGAAGTTGATGTGTTGGAAGCAGGAAAAATGGGCAAGCGTAAGGATCTGAGCGACTTTGACAAGGGCCAAATTGTAATGAATAGACGACTGGGTCAGAGCATCTCTAAAACAGCAGATCTTGCGGGGTATTCCCGGTATGCAGTGGTTAGAAACTTCCAAACGTTAGAACGACATGTGGGGAGCGAAGGCTAGCCCATCTGGTCCAATCCCAGAGCTAATTTCTTATTCTAGACAGGTGTCAGAACACATAGTGCATCGCAGCTGACTGTGTATGGGGCTGCATAGCCCCACACCGGTCAGAGTGCCCATGCTGACCCCTGTCCACCACTGAAAGTACTTACAATGGGCTAATGAGCACCTGAACCAGACCATGGAGCAGTGAAAGAAGGTGGCCTAGTCTGATGAATCACGTTTTCTTTTAGATCATATAGAGACAGATGCATGTGCACCGTTAACCTTAGGAAGAGATGTCACCAGGATGAACTATGGGAAGAAGGCAAGTCAGCGAAAGCAGTGTGATGCTCTGGGCAATGTTCTGCTGGGAAAACTTGGGTCCTGGCATTCATGTGGATGTTACTTTGACACCTTCCTAAACATTGTTGCAGACCAGTTACACCCAGGGCCGGTGCTAGGGTTCTCAGGGCCCTAGGCAAAATTTCAAAATACCGCTAAGACCCCACCTCCACACCAAGACACGCCAAATACCCACTTCCCAGACCCTCACACACTTCACTTTTGGTTAAAAAAGAAAAAAGATAAACCTTACCTCCTACAGTGGTCTGGCTGCCGTGATGTTTCATAGAGAACATTGTCCAGACTCCACTGCTGTCCAGGGGCAATCACAGGATTTCTAGAGGGGAAGTATCCAAGTATTAGATATGGGAACAAAAACTTGTGAGAATGACCCATCACATTCTGCTTCCCCTGCAGCATACTGCCCCCCCACTGCTTGACCATGTCCTCTCTCCCCCCCTGCAGCACCATGTCCTCTGTCCCCCCCCTGCAGCACCATGTCCTCTGCCCCTCACCCCCTGCAGCACCATGTCCTCTGTCCCCCCCCCCCCTGCAGCACCATGTCCTCTGTCCCCCCCCCCTGCAGCACCATGTCCTCTGTTGTCGTCCCCTGCAGCACCATGTCCTCTGTCCCCCCCCCCCTGCAGCACCATGTCCTCTGTCCCCCCCCCCCCCCCCTACCTGCAGCACCATGATTTTATTGGCTTGTCATGCTCTATATTTGACTTGCAGCAAGTCAATAATAGAGCATGAGGTGCCAATAAAATAATTATAATAGTGTTTAAATCAAAGATAGAGCATGAAGTGCAAAATAATAGTCATTTTTCCACCACATATTTTGCAAATCAAATATAGAGTATGACGTGGAAAATAGTAATTTTTATACCATTGAAAAAATACTATTTTCCACCTCATGCTCTATATTTAATTTTCAAGCTATGTGGGAGAAAAATTAATATTATTGGCAACTTCATGCTCTATCTTTGATTTAAATACTATGGTGGATAAAATAATTATTTTATTGGCACGTCATGCTCTATTATTGACTTGAAGCAAGTCAAATATAGAGCATGAGGTGCAATAAAATAATTATTTTATGCACCATAGTTTTTAAATCAAACATAAGGCATAAAGTGCAAAAAAAAATCAAATACCACCCCCAACATTTTTTTTTACTCCACACTTGGGCTTTGGGTACTCCATTTTTTTAGAAAATAAAATTAATAATACCCAAAAAATAACTAAAATTAAATATACTTACCGTTTTTGATGATGAAGGATGGTCAGATGCAGGGAGGCTCTTCCTTAATGGCTGCCCAGTGACAGGCAGTGTGATAATGCATCACAGGGGGCACAGCAGGCGCCGCCGGGTAAACACATGTCACCTGATTACTGACGTCAGTGATCAGGTGTGCAACCCGGGCGCATCTGAAAAAAATGACTGTGGCAGCGGCGGATATTGAAAAAAACAGTGGCGGCACCGCGCCGCCGTTGCACCTCTCTCCCACTTCTCTCCGCTGACTAGATTTTCAAATCTAGTCAGCGGCAGCGGCGCCCTGCAGGACCCGGCGCCCTAGGCATCTGCCTAAGGTTGCCTAATGGGAGCGCCGGGCCTGGTTACACCCCTTCATGGCAATGGTATTGCTTGATGGCAGTGGCCTCTTTCAGCAGGATAATGCGCCCTGACGCACTGCAAAAATTGTTCAAGAACGGTTTGAGGAACATCATCATCATCATTTATTTATATAGCGCCACTGATTCCGCAGCGCTGTACAGAGAACTCATTCACATCAGTCCCTGCCCCATTGGAGCTTACAGTCTAAATTCCCTAACATATACACACACAGACAGACAGAGGAGAGAGAGAGAGAGAGACTAGGGTCAATTTTTTTTATAGCAGCCAATTAACCTACTAGTATGTTTTTGGAGTATGGGGGGAAACCGGAGCACCCAGAGGAAACCCATGCAAACACGGGGAGAACATACAAACTCCACACAGATAAGGCCATGGTCAGGAATTGAACTCATGACCCCAGCGCTGTGAGGCAGAAATGCTAACCACTTAGCCACTGTGCTGCAATATGACAAAGTTCTCAAGCTGTTGATTTGGCCTCCAAATTCCCCAGATTTCAATCCGGTTGAGCATCTGTGGGCTGTGGCCGAAAACGAAGTCAGAGCCATGAAGGCCCCAGCTCGCAACTTACAGGAATTACAGGATCTGCTGCTAACGTCTTGGTGGCAGATACCACAGGACACCTTCAGAGGTCTTGTGGAGTCCATGCCTCGACAGGTCAGAATTGTTTTGGCAACCCGAGGGGGGAGGCAGATGGTTTTAATGTTGTGGCTAAACGGTGTATATAATTACCATAACACTAAGCTTTCCCAGTATGGTTCCTATTCTGAATAAAATAACCACTCAAGGTGGCAGAGTTTCCTTCACGGGATGTTTGAGGTTAAAATATTCTCTTATTTTACTCACAGCTCATAAAGGTGCTAGCAAAAATGAGTGAAGATTCAGTACCATAATTACTGGCAGCTGGCACTGCTTATGTGAGGTTCCGAAAGGACATTGCTTGTAACTGAATCTACCCCTATAACTGAAAATTGAATAGTAGTAGTGGAATAATTGAACCTAGCTCCTCTACCTGGCTTAGGCATACACTTCCCTGCCCTGGGAAATCAAAGGACAATGTACATACAAGCTGACTCTGCTGTGGCACAAGCTCTCCTCAAGAATAGCTTGATCTGAGAGGTTACATACTCCAATTGATCCTTCCGCTGCTGCCTAGGCTGCTTTCGTTTATGTTGTTGTTTACTCCCAGAAGAACTTGGCTATATGCTTTTGCCTGAAACATCTGAATTTTAAATACATACAGGAAAATTGAGGCTCCAGATATAAGATCTAGAAAATAAAGAAGCAAGATTGTCTGCAGCTGAGCTGAGCAATGATGAACTAAAGCAACTGTAGGGGTTGTTTCTACTTTATTTATCTGTAACCAGGCCCGGCGCTCCCATTAGGCAAGGTTAGGCACTTGCCTAGGGCGCCGGGCTCTGGAGGGCGCCTGGAGGGCGCCACAGAATTCTAAAATACTTTAAAACTGTGCGGCAACCGCTGACCATACCTGTCACGGCCGCCGCACAGCATTCAGATGCACGGGGAGGGGGGGAAGAGGCTATTTTGTCACCACCGCCGCCTCTCTGCTCCGTCTCCTCCCCTCCACTTACTAGTGTCAATCCGGCGGCGATGTTTGCGGGGGGGGGGGGGGGGGGGGCGCTTTTTTAAAAATGCCTAGGGCGCCGTGGACCCTAGCACCGGCCCTGTCTGTAACACTTATGGGTATAAGTCATTCTGCACATAGTGGACCTGAATCATTAAGGAGAGAAGGGCAAAAAAAAATAGGAGTGGCTTTGCACCTGGACAAAACCATGTTGTATTGGAGGGGGGATTCATTTAAAATGTGGCTACAGATTTATAGTTGGGATAGGACATGTCCTAGGTCAACTTGAAATTTTAGTGTAAAAATAAAGCTATCAAGTATTTGTGTGCTATATGAAACAGCAGCCAGTATTTAACTTATGTGCAAAATAATAAACTAATTTGCACCCCTTGCATTGTCACATGGTTTGTCCAGGATCAAACTTACTCCTTTTTCTGCTTTGTTCTCCTAAATGACTTGTCCTGTAACTCTGCATTCATATTAATTAGCATGAGTGGAAGATACCTTAATGATGTCCCTAGTGGTCAAATCATGGAAAATGCTATTGGCTGTCTTTATAAAGCAATACACTAAAAGTAAAGAATTTCTCAGACCAGTGGCGGATCCAGGGGGTGGGGTGATCGGGGCAATCACTCTCCCCTCCCACTAGCAGCACAAGCACACCTTTTAAATTGACAAGACGTCGATCAAAGGGGGCGGGGTCAATTGGGACCAATGGCGGGGTCAACCAGGGCAAGCGAATCAGAATGAAGGAGGAGCATGACAATGCTAAATCCCGCCCACCCCCCTAACAGTAAAGTCTAGGTCTACCCCTGTCTCACTCAGACTTGGGTGTACATTCAATTTACTATGCAAGAATCACTATAAAATAGAGGGTCATTCATTAAGGAAGTTAGGCAAGAATCTGAGTCAGTTTTCTTACTTAAGTTTTCTGGACAAAACCATGTTACAATGCAAGGGGTGATAATTAGTTTATTATTTTGCACATAAGATAAATACTGTCTGTTTTTTCATGTAGCACACAAATACTTGATAGCTTATTTGTACACTGAAATTAAAAGTTGATATTTATGTGCTACATGAAACAACAAACAGTATTTAACTTATATGCAAAATAATAAACTAATTTACACCCCTTGCACTGCAACATGGTTTTGTCCAGAAAACTTAAGTAAGAAAACTTACTCAAATTCTTACCTAAGTTCCTTAATGAATCAGACCCACAATATATATAGAGCAATTAATGTTTTAGTATAATCTGATTTTTTTCTAAACAAAATTTTGTTCTATAACACAACTTCTAAAAAATCTGAGAGAAGTGCAAAACCCATTCTATGCTGACTCTTAGGGGGGTATTCAATTGACGGCGGGATCGCCGAAAATCCCGCGCTCAAAGAATATTACCGTTAATACGGTAATTACTAGCTGGATTTCAGCTCGCAGCTCCCTGAGCAGCACGCCTGTTGTTGCAGCATGTGGCCCAGGAAGGAAGGGAGGGTCCCGCCGACACATTATGTTAGAAGGCATGGTCATGCACTGCCGTAATAGGCTGCACGGCCCCCGCTCTGCAGTAAAAGAAGGGGAAGGATTATAAGGGCCATCCACCTCCGGCATCAGAATACATCAGAACGGCCGGCATCAGAATACAGTGCATGTACAGTTACTCATAGGAGGTGGCAATTCACACACACAGGGATTTATGGGCAACTGGAAACCCCTGCCATAGTGAAGCTATTGAGATAATATATCCCCCAAGGAATCCATATAACATAATCATGTTTCATATGGATGTGCATAAAATAATGCTGGACTACAGCCTACGATTCATGGGCAGAACCGAAGAGGGGAATGGGCACATCCATGTAGTCATTGTAGAGTACACGTTTGTCAAGCTTGAGCGCATGCAGCAACGTCCAATTCAAGCTTTGGGCATCTGAAAGGCAGAAATTTTTCTGTCGTATCACTTGCACCAGCTACAGGTCTGGTGTAAGTGCTATTTACTAGTAGTTATGACCATTGTGTATGCAAGCTAGAATATGTGTTTGTAATCAGAAGCAACTGTAATACTGCATTTTGTGTACAGTAGACTGGAAAGTTTTCCTAGGTGCAGAGGGGCAAAGCTATTGTGTTATTGTGTTGCGCTTCCAGTGCATTTTGTACATAAAGCCCTAAGTCTGTTGGGGTGTTTCACAATTCTGCCCTAGGCCCCTTGTCTTTGGCTTATCTTACAACATCTGCACTTCATGATTTATCATTCTAATCATCAGCTCTCTTCTTACATGAAAACTGTTACCACAAAATGCCTGTCCTACTTTTTAGCTTGGATGTCCTATCCAAAATTAAAATAAATTAATTTGAACTACAAGCAAAGTGAAACATGTGAATGTGTTGTATACAATTATCCTGGCCCCTTAAAGGTTGACTGCTGAGTTTGGAAATTTAGAATTAATCAACAAAATATTTAGAAATAATCAAGAAAAAGCCACAAATGCTATAAAAGGGAATGACAACACTTCGGATATTAAGGTTACCTTAACACCAGTGTGAGTGCTTCATCAAAATATTCACATGTTCCTCATTGCTGACTGTAGTTATTTCCAAATGTGTGTTTTTAATACTGTTTAAACTCTGGGAACATTGTCATTGCTTGTGCTCTCTGTTTTCCACTTGTGTTTATGCACAAACTTGCCTTTGACATAATCTAACATTAACTTGTCACAAGTGTTTCATAGCCGTCTGGCACCAAACATGCTATAAATGAGGATGACAACTCTTCAGTTATTGAGTCTTTGCCTTTAACATCAGTGTGGGTACATCACCAAAGAATGAATGGTGTATTGATTCCAGAGCCACAATCATATGACTAATGATGAAGATTTCTTCTCTCACCTTGACCAGAGTAAGACGGAAAGCGTTACAGTAGCCAATGGACAGTATATGACCTCAGAAGTAATAGGATAAGGTTACTTTCACTGCTTTGTCTCCCTTACACTAAATAAAAATATATCAAGTAATAATGCACTAAATTTGCACTATATACTAGTCTTGAAAGCCACTTCTTGAAACTCTTACAGCAAGGAAATGTTTTCACATTTTAATGATGAGAGCTGGATCATCACAAAACAAAGTCATACTCTTGCAGGAGAAAATATAACTAATTTATTGTACCAGCTTAAGTACAAAGAAGTAAGCAAAAATGCCAAGCTGGTTCAATATATGAATTGCATCAATATGTGTCACCGATGTCTAGCACATAGGAACCCCAAAGCAAAGGGAAGCTAGCTAAAGAGCTACTTGCAAAAGGTATCAAGATGAATTTTTGCAGCCAGAAGATGAAATGTGCTCGCTGCTTGATTAATGAAGCAGCAGTAGCAGAGGTGAACAGCCTCTAATATTATTATCTTTTGTTTAGAAACCATCAACATATTAAGCAGCTCTGTAGATTGAGGGGATCATGATACAAACAAATAACATCCTGTATTTAGATGCAGGACTGTCACTGCACAGCATGGTAAGCATAGCTGATGCAAGTTTACTGAGTTGCAATCAGGTGATTATTGACATCACAGAGGCAGTGAGTTGAACTTCCAAACAATATTTAAACCTGCTCTGCCTGTCATTCCCTGCCAGAGTATCAGCTTTACTGTTCTGTGCTCCTGAGCATGTTTTCCTGTTTACTGCGTGATTACTGATTATTGATCAGGGTTGTTCCTGACTTCATGATACTTGGATTCTGTCTTTTCTACAACGCTGACAGATTGGTTTTGACCTTTCATCATCATCATCACCATTTATTTATATAGCGCCACTGATTCTGCAGCGCTGTACAGAGAGCTCATTCACATCAGTCCCTGCCCCATTGGAGCTTACAGTCTAAATTCCCTAACACACACACACAGACAGACAGAGAGAGACTAGGGTCAATTTTGATAGCAGCCAATTAATCTACTAGTATGTTTTTGGTGTGTGGGAGTAAACCGGAGCACCCGGAGGAAACCCACGCAAACACGGGGAGAACATACAAACTCCACACAGATAAGACCATGGTCGGGAATTGAACTCAAGGCCCCAGCATTGTGAGGCAGAAGTGCTAATCACTTAGCCACCGTGATGCCCTATACCTTCAATTTTACAGCAGAGTCTGCAAAAATCTCTCACCAAGCTGTTCAGCAAGGCCTGATTATCCAACAAGCTGACAAGGCTGTAGCCAACGGAGCAAGGCTTTTGGATCGTTGTGACATTCATAGTGGCTCATGTACAGTTTGTCCTTACGGCGAACTGTAATAGACATAGCAGCTTGGCTGGGAGCCATGGTACTCTGCAGAACATTGTATACTGGATATGTACCCTAGTTAGCTGTTTAGAGAACTTGTGTAAACACATTTTAAATCTTTAAACAGTTTATCATGGGGGTTAGTGCCCAACAGTTAAAAAGGTGATCAAGAGAGGCCAAAAGGTTTATTTTTTGAAAAGGCGAGTGGGAAGTGCCAGGGAAAAACAGTCTTTTTGTAAAGAAAGTTTACAACATGGAGAAGGACACATTGGAGGTCATTTACAAAGCACACCATGGCCACTCCACAGTGCAGAAGTCCCTTGGACCTGTTGTGCTCCTAGATTTCTAAGAGGCCACCAAGGTTTGCAGAAGAAGATGAGCATATCTGAGAGGAACAGCAGTTTGCACATATAGGGCCTGAGTCATTAAGGTGAGCAAAGCATAGAAAAGAAGTAACTTTGCACCTAGGCAAAACCATGTTGCATTGAAGGGGGAGGTAAATTTAAAAAGTGGCGACAGATTTATAGTTGGCGTAGTACATGTCATAGATCAACTTTAAATTTCAGTGTAAAAATAAAGCTATCAAGTATTTATGTGCTACTTGAAAAAGCAGCCAGTATTTAACTTATGTGCAAAATAATCAACTAAATTGCATCCCTAGTATTGTGCCATGGTTTGTCCCGGAGAACATTTACTCCTTTTTTTTGCCTTACTTTCCTTAATGACTCAGGCCCAATAAGGCTACTGAAATTAGATAAAAGAGTGGAGAGGAAACAATTTCAATGGTGTTCCTTACTGTGCCAAGAGATGAATGGCCATTTTTACTCCACAAAAGGGCTCAATTTTACACCAGAGATTATGTCTGTTCTTATACTTTCAAAAGGACCTGTTTTGTGCCTACATGTTGCACTTGTATTGCAGCAGCGACATTAATTTCAGCGGCTGTCTGGGACGGTTCCATAATGGGCTATCTTGGGGCTGGTTCACTGGGCTACTTGCATTTTTTTTTACTTTAAAATGTTCCTAATTGGTTGCTGAGCTGAGTCTTGCCCCTTGGGCTAAAATTTGACAGCCAGTTCCTTGCAAATTTCCATGCACCTTCCAATGCACCCTCCCAGCAATATAATAAATACTTTATAAACACGAAACCGACACTTGTAATATAGATAGGCCCTATGTCCCCCCAACCTCATGATTTCTATATGCCATATTTGAGGCTAAACCAAGAATTACTTTAGGAGAAAAAGTTAAAAGTTCATTTGATTGCAAGGGATGGTACTAATGGATAGTACCACCCCATATAAAGTTTGATGTAAACTTTATACTTTTGCACATTGCGCCTCTAAATATTTATCCATACAAAGAGGAGGCCTTTTACTTTGTGGAGGAGGCTCCTAAGGGTGGAGAGGAGGCGTGCACATTGAAGTGCACTATGCGGACCATTAAGGTGGTTTGTGATGCGCAACCTTCTGAAAACGATTGATGTTCTGTAACTGAAGGGAAAGGCATGATTTATGAAATTATTATTTATTGTTACATATATTATGTTGCACAATTTTTTGTCTTAAAATAACCTTTAATAATGAGTACTTCTTCTGACTCATGGATGCAATACTGGCCGAATACTACCGTGGGCCGCATCACTTGTCACGAGATGCGGCCGCCTGTGCGCCCCCCGGGCTGCAACCTGCCAGCCCGCGCCTGGGCCGCATACAGTATGGAGTGTTCTCATACATACAACTGAGATGCACCTGGACACAGATACATATACTCCTGTCATCTGTTATGTGCTCCACTCTTGGTGCAAATTACGCACTGATGATGATGATGACAATCAGCAGCATCAGCTAGACTCTTCTCAGAGGCTGCCTTCTGATTGGATGATTGCTGATCACCTTCTCCAGCTGATTGTGCTTAATTCCTGTGTCTTGTGGCTATATATGTGTCTGTTTACATTTCTTACTTTTAAGCCTTACGACCATTGTGCCAAAGAAGCAGAAGATTCCCAATGCACTCAGACGTGGTCAGGTGACAGCTGTTGGGGTGTTTCTAATTCATCACTATTTCATTGCTTAAGTCCAATCTGTACATTTCATTAGTAACACTGCAAACACACACAAGAAAATATCATTTCCTTAAAGCTATACTGCAATAGACACATTTTATTACTAACACTACAAACACACACTATGAGAAACAGCTATTGTTTTTTTTAGAATGATGCAGAATTAAAGAATTTTGGGGGGATACAGCATTGGACGTATTTTGATTTATTTTTTTTGTTAACAAGTTTGTTTAAAAAACTGCATTCATTTACTTGTGTTACTTTATCTTTTAGCCACTTACTAATGGAAAATTAGGTCATTAATTAATTGTAATTGCGTTACACAAAGTACACAATCCTTGACCTGTGATAAATAGTACCCAAATAATACACACTGACCTAGCAGTAACCTACTCGTACACAACATTGTGTATGGAAACATTAAATACATAAGTGAGAATAAATCACATCTATGAGCTCTCTTTATTTACAAATCCGTCATATTAACATCATATTATAATTATACAGCACCACAAAATTTGCAGCACCGCACAATCAACAAAGCACAAACATACGCCATGCGCTCTGCACTTCGCCACAGCCGTGTCCTGTGCTGGCCTCATATGCAGAGTTGGATACATAGCCGATGATTGTATATCTGCTTGCATCTTGAGATACATCCGACTCAGCATGCACACGGTATTGTATCTTTCCGCTGGCGCGTTTTACATCTGCTTCCAACTCTACATCAGGCCCTTAGTAAACAATCCATTTTTGCAAATATCTATGTTGTCATATTGTGATTTTACTATATTTATTTACTAGAAATAGTTTCTCAAGTGCTGGTCATACAATCAAATTTGCATACATGGGCAATAAATCAAGTAGATAAAAATATCAGAATGGTGTTAAAATGGTACAAAACTGTAATTAAAGGCATTTACCTGATTTATTTAACAGAGTGTGAAGTGTTATTTTTAAATACATTTTAATATAGATGGTAAAGAAGAACAGTTTTGTAGTTGACTAAATAACACAATAGTGTACAAATTGTTGCTTTGCCCCATGGACACACATTGTTTTTTCTTATGACACTTGCATTTATTCATTGCCGCAACAATATAAATGTTATAACAATATGGTCTTTCCAATTATTATTTAAAAACTTCTTATATCTACAGGTTTGTGGAGAAAGGGTTAATACTCCCTCCTAAGCCTGCACCTGTTGATATCCCTCTGGCATTGCAAGGGTTGTTGGTATCTTCTTTGTAATAAAGATGTTTTATGAGGCAATAAGGCCACTGAGGGGTGTATGGTTATCTCAGTGTAATAGAGCCCTGGGGGCAAGGCTCACATTTGGCTGTGCTTCATAACACCCAGCGCGTCTGTTTTACTCCTGATAACGGTGCTCTGTAATATGGCTCATTGCCTAATGACTCTCCCATCATGCGGAACGCTCATTCCTGGCCCTTCAGCGCAGTTTTGCTCGGCCGCAACAGCTATCTCTTGCTGGCGGGCCTGGCAGCTGGTGCAGCTTTCGCTTGAACCCTCTGTTGCCAGATAGCTGGATGAAACTATAACTCATGAAGTGCTGGGTCCCAAAGGACCGTGTACAGTATATTACACTTTTTTATTACAGCTCATCTGAAAGCAAAAAGGAATTACAACAGAATTATAGGCAAAATGTATGAAGATTGCAGTGCAGCCTTTATCCTGCAGCCTACAGTGGAGTGGTATGCAGGTTAAAGTGTTTTGAACAACGTATCTTTATACAGCGCAACCATTTTACGCAGCGCTGTACAGAATATATTTAATCATTCTCATCAGTCACTGTGTCATTGGAGTATACAGTATAAATTCTCTACCTCACAACAAAACACATTAGGGTCCATTTTGTCAGCAGCCAATAAAACCTACCAGTATGATTTTGGACTGTGGGAGGCAACTTGAGGACCCAGACAAACAGCAGCATGGGGAGAACATACAAACTCCACACAATTATTGCCCAAGTCAGAATTGGACTCATGCTCCAGTGCTGTAAGGCCACAATACTAACCACTGTGGCACAGTTCAACTTGTTTGGCTGCTATAGGGCAGCATGGTGCCTCGGTGGTTAGCACTTCTGCCTCACAGCACTGGGGTCATGAGTTCAATTCCCGACCATGGTATTATCTGTGTGGAGTTTGTATGTTCTCCCTATGTTTGTGTGGGTTTCCTCCCACAATCCAAAAACATACTGGTAGGTTAATTGGCTGCTATTAAAATTGACCCTAGTCTCTCCCTCTCTGTCTGTCTGTGTGTGTGTCTATATTAGGGAATTTAGACTGTAAGCTCCAATGGGTCAGGGACTGGTGTGAATGAGATCTCTGTACAGCGCTGCGGAATCAGTGGCGCTATATAAATAAATGATGATGATGATGATGCTACTGCTATCCATGCCAACAAATGGCAAATACATTATCCTTTGTCGTTTTTTTGCTTTGTTAGTATATTCAGAGTGCAATTTTGAAAATGTATTGTTAGCTTTTATAAAGTTGCAAAATAAATGGCAGCACTGAGAAGAGAGACACGAGCATGATATCATCCTGATACATTTAAATACAGCAACACAGATGTGCTGCCCCAAGAGTATATACTCAATGGCATTTAAACTATAATTATGATTTTAATGTATGGAAAATGCATATAAAAAATTGACACTTGAAATAGTTGTTCCTATTATTACCATTATCTCCATTTGCAACTGTACTTCCTTTCCATGGCATTGGAGAAGTGTTTTGCAGAATGCTACTTGTTCTTTTTCTAAAAGTTTGACGGATTTAAACATACCGGAAAGTATATAATCATCTCCACAAAGCAAATATAAAAGTATATAAAACTCAATATTTTAGTATTGTAAAAAAATAATTCTCAAACACCAGTGGGTTTGTAGCCTAAGGCAGCTACAGCAGAGACTGTCGGAGTGCAAAGGACAAGGGGCATTCAACTCTGTTTGTAACTGGAACTCTGTAGAAACATTGGAAACCTTTGGGTTATGTCCCTCCCCCCTTCTTTTGTATTTATCTTTTTTGATATAGCATATCTTACGCTATTGTTCAGTCACGTGACAATGTTGTACCATATCGTACTTGATGTACTCATGTCATCTAAACTACCTATGACTGCCTGATTGCTATATCTGAGTATGTCATTATAGGGTGATTTTACTAAGTTGGAATGCCACTAATCTGCTTCACCCAATATGTTATTCTGTTCTTTTATCTTGTAACACTTTCTTCTATCGATAGAAGCATGTGCTGGCTCTGTAAAGGAGTCAATCTTCTGTACAACGTTGGGGATAAAACTAACAAAGAATCAAATTAAAATAAATAAATAAAGCTGCCTAGTATTTTATGTGCTACATGCAAAAGTGGCCCTAACTGTGAGATAATATATTGTTTGCTCCTCATGCTAAGTGATATGTTGTTCCCCTTGTTGTCCTTTAAATGCTCAATGCAGTTTAGGTAACACCACCTGGTAATCTTGGATGTGACATATCCAGTTTTACCATATAACGTGTTGCAGCCCAGGGCTACTCAGACCCGATCCTCTTGGGTGAGCCTGAGCAAACATTCGGGCAGCCGTTCCTAGAGATGCCCAGTCCAATGCTAAGCAGTACTGAGGCCTTCATGGTATCCCTGGCTGGTGGGTAAGAGGGAAATATAAATACTGTTTACATTTTAACAAAATAATAAGTCAAATTTTTCCCACAAACTAGCACAGCCATTGTGGTGGCAGTTCCAAGGGTGGCTACGCATGCATGCCGATGGTATCAAGTGTGACCAGGTGCTCACATTGAGACTATTTAAACAAAGCTGACACATTGTCATATTATAGTGTTACCTGCTAATACTCTGATACTTCATCCTGTTCCTGTTCTGCTACCCAGTATTGACCATGGCTAGCTTTGACATCGGTCCTGACTCTGATTTCTCTTATTATTGTATACTGGATTTGACTTTGAACTCCCTCTGACTTTGTTCCTGAATCTGACCTTTTGACTTGTATTGACTTGACCTTTGGCACCAACTCTACTCCTCACTCTCTGACCTGGGAACCTCATCCCTACCTCTGCTGTCACTCTCCTCCTGGACTCCAGCCTTTGGGATGTCTCATATATTTCTGCTCCAGTCTCTGCCAGATCACAGTTAAATCCATAAGTTTCATGACATCACTAACCTGATCAAATAACCTGCATTCCGCTGGAGCACAGCAGCTCCACCAGACCCAACAGAACTGCAGATCATTTGGGCCGTCCACTTCAGTGGCGGATCCAGGGGGGGGGGGCGATCGGGGTGATCGCCCCCCCCTAGCAGGGGCTTGCTGCTGACAGCTACACACTGTGCAGGTCCGTTCAGCATTGACAGTGTGCTGCCCGGCTGCTCTGATTGTGTTTTAAACACAATCAGAGCAGCGGGACAGCACACTGCCAATGCTGAACGGACCTGCACATACTGTGCAGCCGTCAGCAGCCGTAGAAATTAGAAAGGGGGCGGGGCCTAAATTGCCCCCCCTAAAATCGCCCCGAGTAGAGCAGTTGCCTAGATCCGCCTCTGGTCCACTTTCAGATAGCAGTGGTTCAGACATGCCTGGAAGCCTTACAAGCCACAGGTTCCAGATGAGTTGCGACTCCTCCACTACCATTACCGCCAGTTGTAATCCAATTGAAATCAGAATCTGAATCTCAGGTCACAATGGCTGACATGTTTTGTGGCCACAAAGAAAAATACCGGCAATTTATCACTCAATGCCACCTAGTATTTCAACTAAGCTTCAGCCATAATCTACAGGTCCTCTAAATAAAGGTGGGAATGTAACTCTCCATAAAGGAGCATACCTGCTGGTGTCATCAATAGACATATTGGGTTCAATGGAATGTCCTACATTGATCCGCCCCATTGCAAATGCAAGTGCTTGTTAACCCCTACATGGGTAATCAGGCTACATGAAACATATTTCAGTCACCATCAGCAGCAGCAGCTCTTTATATAGTGCCACTAGTCTCAACCTGAACTCTTTTTCTTCGTTTTGAAGGCTCTTGCTGCTGTATTGATTATTGTCACAGACGTTCCACAACTGAGGCAGCCTTTTCCAAACTGGATCAGGGTCATTGGTCAGTGATGGATTACACCATAGAATTCTGCCAATGGGTTGATGATACCAATAGAATCCCACATACTAGTGTTTAAAGTTTCAGCTTGTATTGATGCTCTACCTTTGGCATTGAACACCTGTTCTCCTGCCCTCTCACCTGGGACTCTCATCCCTGCTGCTCGTTTGCTAGACATCAAGGGGCACACAGTTGTATTTACAAATATTCTGGCAACCTCACCAAATATGGCCACAGCTTCTGTAGGTGCGGTCCTGAACACCACTACCACCGCCACCATGGCTCTCACTAACTTTACATACACTCAAACACAGCTGCTCTACAATTGTTTAATCCTTTGCTCTCTTGTGAACCTTATTCCAAGCCATTGGGACCCATAGTGTCACTTGTACATTTAGGGTCAATCCTGATCGCTAACAGGGCCACCTTAACAACTTTATGGGCCCCCGGGCAATGCAGTGTACCGGGCCCCTAAAAAAAATATATATATATATATCAATAGTGTGTGTGTGTGTGTAAAAAAAAAATATATGTATGTAAAAAAAAACGTCATTATATTTATATATATATATATATATATATATATATATATAAAATCACTTTTTTATATATATATATATATATATATATATATATATATATATATATATATAGGGGCCCCCTTAACTTACCTTAAGTCCGATCCTCTTCTTTTTTCCGCGCCGCTGAGTCTCTTCTGCCCTCTTCCGTGCTGTGGTTGCAGTGAATGCTGGGCGTGACATCATGCCCAGCATTCACTGCGAGCACAGCATGGAAGAGGGGACCAGGGAGGGAGCCGGATCACCGCTGATGTGACCGCAAGGTAAGTATTTTTTTTTTAGGATTCGGACGGGCCCCCCTTGCCTGCAGGGCCCCCGGGCACCTGCCCATCGTGCCCAATGGAAGAGACGGCCCTGATCGCTAACCCGAGGTCCACTGTGAAAGTGATATAATTCCTTAGGTAGGAACTTATTCAAGCAATTCGGAAATGGAACAATTAAAAATGTAGAGGCTGTTAGTTATTATAAAAGGGAGTGTAACTTCCTCCAGATTGTCATCTATATTTGCCTTAACCTGTTGAGCAGCTACATACTAGATGAAAAACTTACACTGCCATGCAACAAACTTACGGGTGATATTATGTGGTGGTGAAAAAACACCTATCGCCAATTTATCAAAAAGAATGTGGGGCAATTGCCGCAGCAATAGTGAAAGGGCAGAAGAAGGATTTTGGTGGTACTTGGTCCATCACGTTGCTTGTTAAATAGGGTTCTGTGGGGAAGCTGATCCTCGGCCAATAGAAGTGCATACACCGACAGTGACACCTTATGTATAGGGCGAAGCTTTATTACTGGAGAAAACACCCATTTTTGATAGGACAAACTGATGTTCCAGGGGCTCCACCAATGAGAAGGAGCAGGTCAGAGAAAACTCAATGAGTAACTAAGAATGTTGCTCTAAGGAAAGCATTAATTAATTAAATATATTAAAAAAAAAGACTAAATTTAATATTAATACTATTAATTTCACTGTTCATTATAGGATATTTTACTGCAAAAATGGCAGAACAAATACGTTGGGGTATGAGCATCTAGGTGAAAAATATACTGTTAATCCCTATGTACCATAAAAAAACACTTTTTTTTATTCAGAAGTCATAATGACTTTGCCTTTACTGTGCATATTTCTCAGAGAACTAGGCCAATTTTCTATTTGATGGTTTGACCCATAGGTAGTAAAATGAAATTTCTTCTTTGCAACAGACACAAGCAAAAAGAAAATCAATGCATGTTTAATGCTTTCAAAGAGACAATATTAACATAAGCGTAAAAATGAACACAGATCTGTAATGATTTATCCGGTTGTAACAAACTGAGATATACGGAGCTGATGTTTGCTTGTTTCCCACTTCAGAGGCAGGAATCTTGTGCATAGGAAAATCTGCACCTATTATTTATAGTTTTCTCACTGCGGTGGAAAAAAAACAAGTAAAGTAAAATAATTACAAAATATATTGGGTTAATAAATCAGAATAGGAACAGCGTGTCGGAAAAGCCTCATAAAATGTTATAGCTAAATAATGCCTACAATCAGTGTTCTTTGTTTAACATTTTATGTGTATTGATAAATGAAGATGCATTTAAATTATTCAGGCCAAACATTAGCTGTGAGCGCGCCATTAATAAATAATGCTGCCCGGACGAGGAGGTGGGGGCAGATTACAGATAATATTAGCTGAGAGCCACAGCTCCGAGAACTGACACGCAATATAGTAAAGTAATGACGAGTATGTCCCAACACAGACTCCTGAGCAGGGAAACACGTACAGAGATCATTAATTCACACCCAGTGCATGAACCTTGTGCGCTAACTTCGCTCAGACACCTCTAGTTAAACACATCACCCTGTTCCAGACACATAGTAAATACAAGACAGTTCTCTTCAAGATATCTCACCCTCTGACAATCATTACACATCTCCAGATTCCTTCTGTAATAAGGCTATTGTTATTTAAAGAGGAACGTAAGCTGAGAGTATCTTTACTCTTCATTGGATGTCAGTGCGGCTCTGTTTACTTAAAACATACTCATTGCTCACTGGATGCCGCCACATTTTTCAAAAGGTTCATGGGAATGCCTTCTTGACTTAACCCCTTCAGTGCTGAGAATGAGTGGGACTCGACCTCCGCATTTAGCCCTAAATTGTTATGGACAAATCAAAGGAGTTGAAATCATACTTAACCACCACCTATATTTTCTGTTGTTGGGTACCGGGAGGAGAGTCCGGAGATTGATAACGTCTTATCACCGGGGCGGTGATGTCTCTGGGAAAGCCAGCAGTCAAACGCAACACTATAGAAAGAAATCTGTAGTGCACGGTATGGGGGACCAATCTCATCCATCCTGCCACCTACGGTCTCCAGGCACCCTTGTTTGAAAGAAGGGAGTCCCCTCTTCCAAACTATGTGGCCACCAGACAGCGTATTGTTTGGCAATTTACTCCTTCATCATCATCATTTATTTATATAGCGCCACTAATTCCGCAGCGCTGTACAGAGAACTCATTCACATCAGTCCCTGCCCCATTGGAGCTTACAGTCTAAATTCCCTAACATACACACACACACATAGACAGACATAGAGACTAGGGTCAATTTGATAGCAGCCAATCAACCTACTAGTATGTTTTTGGATTGTGGGGAGGAAACCGGAGCACCCGGAGGAAACCCACGCAAACACAGGGAGAACTCCTTCACATTTTATACAGTTCATTCAATCTAGCATAAAAATGTTTTATCATTTTGAAGTGTGGATTTTATTATGATATTATTCTGAAAGCCTATGTATAGAAATGCATTTTACCATTTTTAAAAGGTAAATTGATGACACTTTTTTTGCAATATTTGGTAAATTTTCTTCGCCATGTCAGAAGGTATAAGCAAACTAATGGTATTTTCTGAAAAAACAAGGTATAGGTTGTTTGGGTACATAAACACATTACTGATATTGATGTTGGAATGTGACCAGTCCAAAAAGTGTCCAAATCGGCTCAGTAGAGTGGTGAGAAAACCCTCAGAGGTAAAGGGGTGAAGGAGGTTCTTACTGTATTATGTGCAATGGAGGTTTTTAGCATGCTTGATTGGCCTTTAACATTATTTTGTCATTTAGGTCTAATGGTGATGGCAAACCCATATCCCATGACATGTCACATATCCCGTGACATCTCATATATCCTATGACATCTTATCAATTATCACAATGTGGGTGACACATAAAATATCTTAATCAAAATATCTTTAAAGAGATCTTAACAGACAAGTATGTTCAGAAATATGATTGTCCAAGTTTGAACCTTTTCATTTGTTCTCTGCGTTAAATCAATGAGAAGCTCTTTCAGCTCTTTTCAATCATGTATAGATTTGTCACTCGTGTGGTTACTTTTGCTGGTCCTCTGGCATGTAGAAATATTATTACTTTTCTTATTTACTTTAAAGTCCAATAACACTTTCCACATCCATTTGTATATTGTATTGTATATTTACAAAATAAAATGTATAAACATGTTGTAATTAGTTCTGTTCAAACCAATGGTGTGCCCCAGTGCTAGATCTACTGCTAAGCCCGTTCTGTTTCAGAACAACACAGACTTCAACTCATCAACATGTGTCGTAGCTGCAATGTTGGACCTCCAAGTCTGTCCAGGTCTGTTTATTAGTACCGTGCGGTGATAATCAATATGCATTGCTGCATAATGAAACACCAGTGTAATTTACCATGCCGGGACATCTCTGAGAGCCTCGGCGAAGACACCCCCCCTCCTCCATGCAGGGGTGGACTCATACTTTATTTTTAGGGGGGGGGGGTTGATTTAGCATAATCATGCCCCTCCTTCAATTTGATTAACTTGTCCCGGTTGACCCCGTCCACCACCCACTAATGACCCCTCCCCCTCCCCATTCTGATGGGCTGTTTGGATGCAATCTAAAAATGCTTCTGCTGCTAGGAGGGCGATTGCCCCCCCTCCCTCCCCCCTGGATCCGCCACTGCCTCTGCGTAGATATTTTGCTACTCAGCCTAACGCTGCCGGCAAATTGAGGAAGTGCTAA
Organism: Mixophyes fleayi; assembly: GCF_038048845.1. Classification (NCBI taxonomy): domain Eukaryota; kingdom Metazoa; phylum Chordata; class Amphibia; order Anura; family Limnodynastidae; genus Mixophyes; species Mixophyes fleayi. The sequence goes on along the minus strand of NC_134413.1, from coordinate 37,938,098 downwards.
TGCATGCGCGTAGCATGAAAACAGGAGTGGATCCAGTGAAACTGGAAAGGCTTTAGCTGGATCTCATTGTGAAATACTAGTAACGCCATCTGAAAGGGCATTACTTTTGCTGTGAAAAAGAAGCATTTTTGCACCTTAATAAACTAACTAGTGCAGTGGTAAGTTCTGTTAATGGGGTTAAGGGCTTTTTGCTATTGAATAAAGGGTTAACTCCGGAGAAATCAGAGATTTCACCGATGTTAACCCTTTCTTCAATAGCAAAAAACGGTGAAAGAGCCTTTTGTTGTTGTTTGTGCTGGCACTTTGGCTTATCACCGCTTGTTAAATAGACCCCTAAAGTTGTACATCCAAACTGGACAAACTTAATCTGTCATAGACTCATTACTGAAGCCAGGCTGTGGAGACCTCTGGGAAAGATCCTCACAGCCATCCAAGAGAGGTTACTTTGTAAACCTCACTTAGCAGAAGCCAACATCCATTTCTTATACTAATAACATTTATGTGTGTTTTGTGTGATGTCATCAGTGACATCACTAATTATGACATTTACTGAGTGCTGTTATCAGAATGTAAACTGCAATGTTTTCCATTCACCTTTTTTCATTTAAGACACTGGCGTAGGCCAGTAGAGCTGTTCCACCCATTCCTGTATATTAAAAAAGTAGTAAGAAAGTTCCCACCTCCATCAGTACAAAAACCCCATAAATCACCTTAAAAAGGCCAAACATGTAAGGCAGAGAGCTATGAAGACTGAAGCAGGAGAATGTCAGCTAATAGGGCTAATAGATGGAAACCCAACAAAACATTACTTTGGTATCAGGTTTATTATGTAATTGTCATTTTATATAACTAATATTTTCATTATTCATTATAATTGCAAGCTAGTAAAAGAATTCTAGGTATATATAAATAGAATAGCTGTTTTCAGATGTGCCCAGATATTTGTATTAATTGCTTCTGGTCCTATTTCTAAATCATAATTAATGTCTTAATTCACATAAAACACTCAGCAGTCTTCACGTGTTTTCCACAACACTTGTGACACTATAATTAGCATTGCGTAGGAGTGTTTTTTTTCTTCCTTGGTGAAGAAAGGGTAAAATTGTTTATGATTACCAAAAAGGAAACAAATAATTATCTTTAGACCCTGAAGTCTCTGCCGCACCTCCACCAGAGAGTGAGAAACTAGGGCACAGATGTGATGGAGGAGAGAGGAAGAGTGGGAGAAGGCTCCCCTGGAGGGAAGATGCAGTGTTTGAAGTATTCTCACCTGACAGACAGGGAACATATGTGTAGGCTGACAGGTGATACCTGGGGAGGGGAGGGAAAGAAGAAAGACAGCAAACAGATGGCGGGGCAGGTAAGTCACAGTCTCAGCTGAGCTACAGGGCACAGTAATACAACACACTCATTGAAGAGCATCACTAACATAGGATGGATTCCCCATAACACACCAATATTACACAGTGGGAACACCAACTTATAATGAGTATAACAAAGTTAATCAGGGGAACCATTGTTACTATTGACCCAAAAAGTGTGTGTATCTGAGAGGAAGCAAATATAGCTAGCTCCAGGGGAGGGCTGGCAAATTTTAGCCCCTGGTATAAGACTCAACTTAGCAGCCTATTAGGAATATTTTAAAGGAAAAAAAATGCAAGTGGCTCAGTGATCCAGCCCAAGGTAGCACTCTATGAGACCGGCCCAGGGGGCAAATGCTCCCCCACCACCACCGTCCCCCAGCCCAGCCAGCCCCTGGGTAGCTCGTGTTTATCATATGATGGAGTACTTAATTTTAAAGTGTTTGTCCACACCTGCCCACAATAATAAATAACTCTCTACTCTCTCTAGTATTTTGGTAGGCATTCTTATCCTAGGACTCCCACCTTTACCTTAGAAGAGCCGCCATATAACACTATTTCTGGCCAGAGAACTTTCAGTGCTGGAGGACTGCAGCTGTCCTGTTGAACAGGAGGTAAGCATTGAATGGATGTCCACGGCTTCTGTGCAACCAGATCCCGCATTCATGACACACCTCTTGTCCTGGCAAAAGTAGGCAACAACTTTTGGCTCCAGCACTCAAAACTGTCTGACCTCCCTGCATTGAAACTGTGTGACACAATAGCTCTTCTCAGAGACAAAGGGGAAAAGAAAAAAAAATGTACTGACCGACTGTATATTTTTTATGTATTTTACTCTTAAAAGTAGAGCTTAGGGATATCGGGCTTGATTCATAAAGGAAAGTTAAGCAAAAGTAAGTAAGTAAGGCAGAACCATGTTGCATTGGAGGGGAGGTAAATTTAAAATGTGATGGCAGATTTATAGTTGGGGTAGGGCATGTCCTAGATCCACTTTAAATTTCATTGTACAAATAAGCTACCAAGTATTTGTGTGCTACATGAGAAAACAGACAGTATTTAACTTATGTGCAAAATAATAAACTAATTTGCACCACTTGCATTGTAACATGGTTTTGTCCAGAAAACTTAATAAGAAAACTTGCTCAATTTTTTGCTTAACTTTCCTTAATGAATCAAGCCCATCAACACTACTGAATAGAATAGTAAAATGTATTTTATATGAATACCATACTCCTGGTGTGGACTATTAGAAGTCACCATGGAGTTCTGAGTTGTACATATGGTCACAGAGACTATGCAGTGAATTCCATTATCTTTATAGTCCATAGTAGGAGATACATTATTCTATATATAAAAATTATTATTATTATTATTACTTATGTGACTAACATCTACTATGAATTTGTACAATGGGAAAGGATTATATAAAAACAACTGAAGAACAGGAAAGATGTGATTTTAAGGATAGTGCGTAAGGCCTAGTGTACTTTAGTAGAGAGGAGTTTTAATAAACGGACAAAAATGGCATCTGCTAGACACCGTTAATATGGGAGAGGATGTAGAAATGGGGCCCGCAATGGGTAGCCTCTAAAGTCTTACCACAAGCCTCAGACAACATAATCACACATTCCGTGATCATCAACATTCCCTTTATTAATTTAATAAAAAAACAGTTTCAAACACAAAGTATAAACTGAGCAGTGGAATTACAGTGAAAGTAAGAAGGCCAAATTATTATATATCTGCTGTAAAGTAATCCCTCCTGGGATGTAACATGTACAACACGCATTGTACATGTTACATCCCAGGAGGGATTACTTTGTCCAGATACAGAAGAGAGGAGGAGACAAAGTGATTCCTTTAAACCTAATTTCTCCAACAGCATCCACTAAAGGACATTTAGTAAGTAATAAATGTACACACCATAAAACTGCTTAACAATAGATCACAAACATAATATAGATGCAGAATTTCACCCAAAACACTCATAGACAAAGGGCCAATTCATTATGCTCAGTGATGTACGACATTAAGCCTAGTAATCCAGGTTGTACAGCAGTGTTTACCTATCTCTTCCTATGGTCAGAGTTGGTTGCTGATCATTGGAGATGTGTGAATTAATTCGGACCAATATAAAGTTTGTATGAATTTCGCTGATTCGGCATTGCCTTATTAATACGCAAGTTAGCACCAATTCACATGAAATTCAGTGAAGTAAAATACACGAAAAATAAGTACACCAATCACAGTGTACCTTATACCTGCCTCCAAGGGCTTGCAGCCAATCACACAGAGCAAGCCATCATTTTAGATAGATCACAATAATATTACATTGGTTGTCTGGGGATAAAGACATCGAACTACAGTTAAGTTGATTTATGAACTGCCTAAAATACTACCTATTTATTTGCGCCCATGCAGCAAATTGTCCGTCTAGTACATATCAGTCCTCGGTGCTGTGCCTGGAAAATCAGTCTAGCTTAGCGGGTTTGTAGATACACCTGAAAAAGCGCATGGTGGAAAGAGTTAAAGGTCACTTCAAAGACCACCCTACTACCACATTAGGATAACCACTTTAATCATTTAAATTTAAAGATTTGTTTAGTTTATCCTCATTTCAATTAATAATTGCAGTGTGGGAACACAGTGACTGTCTTCATTACATGTGTTACTTTTGTGTGTTTCAATGTTTTTTTTACATTAGTATTACATTGGGACAGCGCGGTATTACAATGGCACAGTGGTTACCATTGCTATCTCACAGTGATGGGGTCATGATTTCCTACAAGAGCCCTATCTGTGTTCAGTTTGTATGTTCTCCCTGTGTTTCTGTAGCTTTACTCTGGGTTCCTTGCACAATCCAAAAACATACTGGTAGGTTAATTTGCTGCCCACCATACTGTAAGCCCATGCACATACTTTTATAGATCGGCGTATTTGCGCCAAAGTAGTCACGTGACATCACATAAAAGCATCTGCGCTACAAACTTGTATTTTTGTAAATAAGCAGTAGAGGCAGGGCTGGATTAACCATAGAGCTAACTGGGCTAAACCCCAGGTGCCTCTGGCATCCAGGGGGCCCTTGAAAGTGCTCAGCAGCAGTATTGATCGGTCGGGGGCGGGGGCGCCCCCGGCACGATCAGTGCTGCTGAGCACTTTCACTGCAGTCCTTCCCCGGCGCGCTGTAGTCTCCTTACTGAGGAGATCTCGTGAGTCTCACTCTCACGAGATCTCCTCAGTAAAGAGCGTACAGCGCACCGGGGAAGGACTGCAATGCCAGCAGAAGGCGGCACGGCTCACCTGGGGGGCGGGGGGGAGGTGGAGGGGCGGCTCGGATCACGGGGAGGGGGCCCTCACGGGGGAACGGAGGCCCCCTTAGCCCAGGGGCCTCCATTCCCTTAATCCGACCCTGAGTAGAGGTTGATTATCTGAGTGTAGTACTCTTTATTCCTATGCAATGCAGTGTGTCATATACCTTATCCATGTCTTGTCACAACATGAGATCTGTCTGATTTAAACACCTTTGAACTGTAATGACAAAATAGCACCTGTAATATGCAACATTTACGGTCTATTTACACAGCATTATAAAGCCTATTTGAATGTCATAGCATAATATATATTTTATTATAATGACTGTAATATATATATGTATATACTGTGTATATATACTGGGGAAAAAAATATTATTTACCACAATTGGCTGATCTAATCAGATGGAGCTGATTCTGGAGACAGAAGGGAAAGTTAGGAATAGGTAGGGATTGAGTGGAAGCTGGTGAGAAGAGAGAGAGTTTTGGGAGCATCAATTAAAATACAGATTAATTATAGTTTGTCTCTAGGTAGATTTCTAACCTGAGACGACAGCATTAGGCCTTCTGTTTGCATATTGTTTTTGAGCTTTAGGAAGCACATTTTGATACTAGGGGTTGTTGGCTGCTTCTAAAGTACTGGAATTACTACCTTAGCAGATTCAATAAGTACAGGGACCTGTAAGCCCCAACCTTAAGTGTTGTGGCAGGAATGCCAGGTCACATAGCACTTGATCACTTTGACCTGTGTTATGAGTGTGATTATCTCCTGCCAATACATCTCCACATGCCTACAGCTCCAGAAAATGTGGATCAAGATTCCTTAAGCTTGCCCGCATCACCCACATCTAGCGAATACTCTTGGAAGCATCCTTTGTAATTCTATAGGTGTAGTAAGCGAGGATCTTGTATCCTGCAGCTAATGGATGCTTTGCAGTTAAACATTTAATTTTTTTTAAAGCACCTCAGGGGTAAATTTTTGGCTGCATCTATGAATCAATATCTGATTATGGACATTATTTTGGGGAAAATGGACTAAAATAGGAAGAGCTACACTTTTAGATGATTTTTCCTACCGTAACTTAATGTACCCCAGTTACTTACCACAAACTTGAATTAGCTAATTCTCCTGAGTATATAGATACTAAATATGTGTATATTATGTATGTTGTACAAGGTCTAACAAAGTTAGTCTTCAGTACCAAAGAAACTTTTTCCCCTGATGATATTCTGCAAATGCACACAGGTAAAACACACTTGTACGCCCAAATTCTTAGTTTTAATTAAAATAAGTGGAGTAAGTGGTGAAAGGACAGATGTTGCCCCCCTGGTCTAATTTAGAGGAGTTTTGAGGTGACCTTCATTATGCAGATTTATGTTCGAGAGAGTGTTAGGGAAAGAATAAGGTGAGTTGTTAAGTTTTTTACAACTTTTTACTTTTCAATTATTTTTTATTTTTACATTATTATTATTATTATTATTATTATTATTATTATTTTATTTTAAGGAGATCCTGTAGTTAGGGAAAGGCCTGATGGATTCTCCTTCACACTAACACTATTGTGAATCACTATAATGTACCTCTTTAATGTGCCACTAAATTCTATTGTTCCCAGTGCACAATACATTCCTTCCACGTTCACTGTATCTTACACGAATACAATGTCTTACTTGTATAAATAAGATTGAAATTATACAACAGGGCCTAAATAACATATCAATTTACAATTATAAATTAATATTATTGGTTTATTATATATTAACATTTTGCAATACTCATACTTCAGATTCCTTTCAAGGATTTTTACACAATTCACTTTTAAAATCACTCTCTTAATGACAGACATAATTTTGGATTATATTTCAATGACTGTTAACTGATCTTTTCATTTCTTATAAGGTGTGCTACATTTTGGACATGTTGATGAAACTATGCCCTGACAAATTCAGGCTGATGTGAGGACAAATGATTGAAGCAACTCACTATTACAAAGATACCTAATATAGAGGCCACTATGTATATAGAGAAAACATTGATCACAAAAAGTGAAGGCAATTACGTTGAATATATTTTTCCTTCTCAAATACGAATTGTTATAGTATTGTTCAATCTGTAACACTTTACTGAGGTTATCACAGAGTATTAGCTGAGAACAGAGCAATGCTCATTGTGAGCTGCAGGAATGGTTTTTAATTCATTGTGGTGCCAGTTCTATGCCTGTAGTCCTAGTTTAGCTGTTAGGTAATGGTCCCTGTAATTGAATGAATGTCCACCCCCTGAACAGAACGTATCTACTCTTGACTCCCTCCTTCTGAGATCACAGTGTGCAGCCTTGAATTACTTTACCCTCGGTTACTGTGATCTTCTGTACAAGAATAAAAAGACCAAAGGGCTAGAGAACAAGGTTACACTTAGATGTATGCCTACTGTATTGTAAGCCTCTGCTTTATGTTAGTATGCTTTTTATCAATACTGCTCCCCTACTAATGATACTGCTCTCTGGGCTTGTTTTAAGGCTGCACAATATGCATACTACATGCACACAATAAACGCTGCCCATTATTTTTCCTGCCCATTTAAAGAAAATTAAACAATTTTATGTGCAAAGATACAACACATAAATACGAAACAGTATTATTGGGTAACAAAATACTTTCATATTAATGAATAGTAAGCAGTGTACAATACGTAAAAAGGGGAGATAGATGAGGTAGAACCTGAGAGGGGGAAGGGAACTCTGCCGTGGCCACAGGGAAGCCCAAAGGGCCGACTCGCAAATAGATTAGGAAGATAGCACAGAAGGGCCTAAATGAGGTCAGTAATACAATGGTAATGGAGAGTTGAAGTTGTTGAGCCACAGGTCCAAATAGCCAAAAAAGGATGTCAAAGAGTCCTGGATGAAAGTGCTCATACATTCCATGGAGTAGATGAACCAAATATTAATAACCATGACAATAGTAGGGGGAGTTGGCTCTTTCCACTTGGAGGAAATTAAACATTTACCGGAGTTGAAAATATGCTGGACAAGACACTAGGGGCTAGATTTAATAAGCTGCGGGTTTGAAAAAGTGGGGATGTTACCTATAGCAACCAATCAGATTCTAGCTGTCATTTATTTAGTACCTTCTACAAAATGATAGCTAGAATCTGATTGGTTTCTATAGGCAACATCCCCACTTTTTCAAACCAGCAGCTTAGTAAATCTGGCCCTAGAAGTTTTCTTTTTCTTCTGTTAATGTAACTATATTGTAGAATCTACTAGATAGACAGTAATTGGCTTTCAAAGGTATACTGTATGCTACCATCTGTATCAGCAAGAAAGTCCTCTTTGATAGACCCTTTGATAGTTATCTCTCACCTCACTCTACAGAGTAGCAATATATTTGCATTATGGTACCCACCTGACAATTTTATCTGGATCTGCCCTTGTAGGTCAAGATGTATAAATGAGCTTCAAGAGGTGTAAAATGAGCATTGGGGTTTTCCCAATGTAGTGGGTGTCCACAAAGCCTCGAAATAACGTCATTTTTACAAATTCTCAGAGATGATGGAGATCGGGCCATTACTTTTAAACTAAAGCCTAGTGACTTTATTGGGAAAAATGTGTTTATTTAATGTGAAACATAATAAAGTCATGCTGATGTTCCCATAGTCTTGTCAATTTTTTAAGATATCAATGAAGCTCCACAAGCAGTATTTTAAGAAATGAAAAGTTGGAATGAATTACTTAATTAATTAATGGATTGGTTCAAAATAGTAGACATAACTTTGAAGGGGTGTTATTACTTTTGCCCAGCCTGTGCTGTTCTATCACAATCCTGCAAATGGTCATTCTAAGCTTCTGCACAGAGGTACTTAATAAACGTGGTTAAATATTATAAATATTATTATTGCAAGAAGTTATGTACTGCAAGTTGCATTTTTTGCAGTTAATCAATTGCCATTACAACCTTTAAAGCAGGCACTCAATAGGCTCTGTCTCACTTGCACAGCACCTGTGGACCACCTGTCTGCTCACAACTGGCCACACTCTCTTGGTTCTGGCTGAACTCTCCCCTTAGCTGATGGTTGCAGTCCATTCTCCTTAAAGCCTTCTTCAAGTAAATAAGCACAATAGGTCAGTAAAAACCTAGTGTGTACATGGCATGAATTATAACTATCAGTGAGACCACTTATCGCTATTATTGGACTAATTGTGTTAAAGTAAATAAATATAGGCAGAATTTGGGAATCTTAGATTGTTCGTTACTGATATGCAAACAATTTCTATACAGCCGCTGGACATGCCTACATTGCTCATCATAATCATCAGCAGCAGCTATTTATATATGCCCATTGTCAAAGTCGCTCAGATCCTTACACTTGCCCATTTTTCCTGCTTCCAACACATGAACTTCAAGAACTGACTGTTCACTTGCTGTGTAATATATCTCACCCCTTGACAGGTGCCATTGTAACAAGACAGTAGTTTTCACCCATTATAAGTACCTCCACTGTTCTCTTATTGCTATCAGCATCTCAGGATGGCAATATCAGATGCTCCACAAAGGAAAAATTGCTTTATTCTTTAAAATAGCACTTTCCTATTTATATATTTTTTTATAAAAGTTATGTTTGTTTTTTACTTATTTTATAAAATATTTAATAATTAATAATTTAATAATTAAATAATATAAGAACTTTACTCTGGGCATCCAATCCTAGTGAGCATGCACAAGCCTAGTGAGCATGCACAATCCTAGTGAGCATGCACAAGCCTAGTGAGCATGCACGCATACACAGAGCAGTTATAAAAAATCTTTCATATCGTCCAATATTAATAAATAGATACCTTAGTATCAATATGCCACGGGAAATAATTACTCCTATTTTACATTGAGTTTGCAGGAAAATTTGTTGTAAAAACAGGTTGACATAAACAGTGGGTATTGATATTTTTGCAATAAAATTTATTCTACATAGTTAAAATCAAATCAGATATTAAAATCCAAAAAATATTTGATAAACATGCAACATACAGTATGTACACATTCTATATGGAGCACTCAAGAAAGAAAGTTTTCAGTTAGTTGATAAAAATAACTAGATGATCACTCACTTTTTTTAATTACATATTAGTAAGGTAAATGTGATCTAAAAAAAGAATCAATTAAAATTGTGTTTCTAAAAAGTACAATGCTCCAAAAACAACACAGGAGGTAATTTACGAAGTGCAAAACACTCAGAGCACAGTGCAAAATCAGCTTTGACCTCCAGGTGCCTCAATGTAGACAAGTACGCCTAGATCTAGATACCCACCAAATCGCATAGGTTTATGGACTAGCCGCATGGCAATTTTGCTGAGAAGCCGAAGTCTGCATGGGTCAAGAAAACTCATTGGGTGGAGTGAGAGCATCTTTGCCAAGTATATTCAGAAATGGTGTTTCATTTTGCAGAGATTAGTGAAACAAGATAAAGGTGGAGAAGGCGCATTTTTCAGGGATTCACGGCTATTTCCAGTCAGCAAAAGGACTTTAATGGGACATATTTTTGTATTGTTGCAGAGTGTAACATTCTCTAGGTTGCACTCTAATGGAGAAGCAAATCTCTAAGTGCTCTCTGAGCAATGTAAAATAAAGCTTAAAAAGTGCCACATGTAATAAAGACAGTCCCAATATCATGACTTATTTAAGCTATGAATAAGGCTAAATAGAGCAGTAATTTAGGAGGAAAACAGAAAAGTATAATTGCAATAAAAGGGGTAGCTGTAAAGTGCTGGAGACTGGACTTGATGCTGTTAATATGGAGCACTACACTCCATCTCCCATCTTGGTAGTGGTGTCCCCTGTGATCTAGTGAAGACAGGAAGTGAGGCAGCCTCCAGCTGTCCGCATCACTCTACTGAGCATGCTAAGACAGGAAGTTGGGCAGCTCCAGCTGTCCGCATCACTCTACTGAGCATGTCCACACAGGTAATTGGGCAGCTCCAGCTGTCCGCATCACTCTACTAAGCATGCCCAGACAGGAAGTGAGACAGCCTCCAGCCAACCACATCACTGTACTGAGCATGCCCAGACAGGAAGTTGGGCAGCTCCAGCTGTTCGCATCACTCTACTGAGCATGCCCAGACAGGAAGTCGGGCAGCTCCAGCTGTCTGCATCACTCTACTGAGCATGCCCAGACCGGAAGTTTGGCTCTTCTTCCAGTGACAGTTGAATTGGAAAGATGTATATTGAAGCTGCGTCCTTTTATGTTATTTCTATATAAATATATAAAGTGACTAGAGGCACAATAGTATATATAAGTAACCTGTTCTCTGACATTGCCCACAATATTAGCTTTCCATCTGCATATATTAAGTTTGACATACTGTCTGTTGCAGTCTATATAAACTGTGAGCAAATGTACATATGTATATATCATCTGTTACAACACGTTCTAAAGCAAAACCAACAAATTGGTTAAGTCTAAAAGCTGCTTGCAGTTTAACATCTACAACCAATGCCGCTGACACCTATTACATATAACAGTACAAGTGCCCTGATAATAGGTTTCTGCCAATAGATGAGATGTTTACACTTGGCACAGTGCGCCTCTTCAGATTTTTCTGCCTCTCCGCACACCTAGGAGCACGTCTAGTGTGCCGAGGTGTCTCTATAGAGCGGAGAGTAGGTTTGTACCATGATATGCGCTGGGGAATCCACTTAGGTGCACCTCTGCAACAACAAGGCATTTTGCTTTACGGATTCAGTTTGCTTTTTAAGTAAGGTGCTCTGATGGCTGTTCATATAATTTTTACGGTGGTTTGGGCATTTATAAGCTGGCCTCATGTGGGGTAACATGCTAACAGAAGTATGAGATTATATTATTCCCAATTTGTTTTAAATCTTTAATATATGGGCATTTAAAGAGAAACACCCAGGTCAAAAATGTATAGATTCTCTATCCAGTAAGCCCCACTCAGCCATGTGTGAAACTTTGTGTCCGACTGTCTATGAATATCAGCAGTAGGATGGGCCCATCTATCATTCCAAACAGTGTTTGAGGAGATTAAACTACCAGTCAGTAAAGCATCCAGTTTATGATCTCTTGTAACAACCACCAGCAGCTAAGGGGTTAAACGACAGAAGACAGATTTATGGCTTTAACTCCAAGCGTGTCATTTAATAAGTATTCTTTTATCACAGGGCACTATTAAATCTTTAAATGGAAAATGACACTGTAGGCAAGATATAGCAACAGAACAAGCTTTTAACGGGCCTGAAATCTTTATAAAGGGACATTAAGAGACATCAAATTACCTTATCCCAATCATAAACTCCCGAGTGCCAAGACATTAAAGAGCTTTAATTAATGGTTTTCACTGTCTAATATTCAATCTCCTTATCAAAAAATGACTCCTTTGACAGTAGCATGGGCAGAGCAGTGAATTAATTAAATATGTAATAATATTAATCTGTTAATGAGCACCAGCTGATCAAACAGATATAAAATTACAAGATTCATCTTCTATGCTGAAAGGTATGATTATCGGTCACACATTGTATCAGATAGTAATGTTTAAAATAATGCAAGGCCACAATTAGATGACTGGATAGACAGCCATTGTCTTAGTAGTTAGTACCATATCCTGCAGGCACGAACATACACTATATGGACAAAAGTTTTTGGAAGCTTGACCATTACACCAACAGGGACTGTAATGACATTGTATTCAAATACATATGCTTTAATATGGAGTTGGTTCCCCTTTTGCAGTTATAACAGCTTCCACTCTTCTTGGAAGGCTTTCCACAAGATGTTTGAGTGTTTCAGTGGGAATTTGTGTCCTTTCATTCTGTAGAACATTTATGAGGTCAGGCACTGATGTTAGATGAGAAGGCCTGGCTCGCAATCACCATTCCAGTTCATCCCAAAGATGTTCGATGGAAATAAGGTTAGGGGTCTGTGCGGGCCAGTGAAGTTCTTTCACACCGAACTCAACAAACAATGTTTTTGTAGTCCTTGCTTTGTGCACTGGGGCACAGTCATGTTGGAAAAGAAGAAGGCCTTTTCCAAACTGTTGCCACAAAGTTGGAAGCATAGCATTGTCCAAAATTACTTGGTATGTTGAAGCATTAAGATTACCCTTAACTGCAGATACGGGGCTTAGCCCAAACCCAAAAAAACAGCTCCATACCATCCCTTCTCCACCAAACTTCACAGTTGGCATAATGCAGTCAGACAGTTAATGTTCTCCCGGCATCCATGAAACACAGACTCGACCATCTGACTGGCAAACAGAGAAGCGTGATTCGTCACTCCACAGAACACATTTCCATTGCTCCACAGTCCAGTGTTGGTGTGTGTCACGAACATGCTCCCAGCTGCTGTGACTTTGGGTGTTTGCAGTATGAGGTCACACACGATTCCAGCCCGCCGTCTCTCTCTCTACCTATCACACAGGTTATAGACCTACTGAATCGCCCCCAAACAGCTCTCACACCTCACACACTACAGGTTTGCCACCACCTATTGAATACGGGCAATAGGACCCCAATATACTGTCCCACACTGGCACACAAGGCTTCTACCTGCTCACAGACTAGCAAGACCCACACCAGCGAACAAAGGGTTAACTCTTCACACCTCAGTTACACAAATGTCAATGTAAGCACACAATAAGCTTGCTAATCAAATGCATCAACAAATCACACACTGACATTCAAAGGGTTAACTTGGTCGAGCTATTTCTTCTTAACAGGCTAATGGATTTGTTAAAGTATTAAGGACGCAAGATATACAATTGTAGATTTAACATACAAAAGTACAGGGCAATCAGATATAAGAAATAATTAATAAACAATTAATAGATTGACATAACATACACAAACAAAAACTTTTAAACATAACAAAAATAAAAAGGATTAGATTCAGAGTATAACTTACATCAAAGTGGTATATTCTGGTCAAGGGATATTGTCTTGGAAGATGGACAGCTTATCAATATGAATTGATTTCCCAAAAAGTCTGACAATTTTCTGTACCTGCTCTCAGCCTTTTAAAGACACTTCCATATCTCTTCCTACCCCCAGGGGGTTGTGGCCTGTGACACTTTTTTCAATCACCATTTGCATGTTGCCTGATTTACTAAGCAATTCTACTATGTGACCTAACTTTTCTGTGGAGAGTCACACAGATCCAATTTTATTAATAATAAATCCCTTATGAATTGGTCCATCTTTTGATATCAAACACGCCCAGATACAGTGTAATCGTGGAGCTTATATTAATTTACTTAACTTCTCTGTGGGGCAGAATTCTGAATTTGACATATGAGTTGCCCTTCATGATGCTGTGGAGGAATATGTGGTTGATCACTACGTTTATTGATTTTAAGTGGCATATTTTAAAACTGAATTCTATTTGTCTATATAGCCAGTATAGCCAAGTTAGCAGATAGGCTCCGTGATCCAGACACCATGCTGAGCGGTTTCTAAAAGTCTTTTCAGGTGTCAAACTCCATCCCAGGCAAGGCTATATCACACAGCAGGGGCTCTTTGAAGCTGCCACAGGTGACACTCCTATCTTCTCACACTGGAGTGTGCAAAGCCATCAAATCAGACTTTCTGTCTTCACATTTTACACTTTAATAGCTCAATTTATCAATGGATTCATTTGATCTAACATATTTACACACTGCAGTTATGGTTTATCCCTTATTCCCCACAATTATGGGTTGGGTTAGCCTTTATAAATAACTGTAAGTTCTCTATGTTCACAACAGTGCTTTACACCACTCCATTCAACGCTTGGCATTGGTTTTGGTAAAGTGAGGCTTGCATGCAGCTGCTTGGCCATGGAAACCCATTCCATTAAGCTTCCGCCGCACAGTTTTTGTGCTTACATTACTGCCAGTCGAAGTCCGGAACTCTTCAGCTATGGATTCAGCAGGGCGTTGGCGACTTTTATGCACCATGTGCCTTTTATGCACCATGCGCCTTAGCAGTCATTGACCCCGCTCTGTGATTTTACGCGGTCTTCCGCTTTGCGGCTGAGTTGCTGTTGTTCCTAAACGCTTCCACTTTCTAATAATATCACTTACAGTTGACTGAAATATCCATCAGGGATAAAATCTCACGAACCATTTTATTGCAAAGGTGGCATCCTATCACAGTACCACGCTTGAAGTCTCTGAGCTCTTCAGAATGACACATTCTGTATCACAAATGTTTGTAAATGGAGACTGCATGGCTTGGTGCTTGATTTTATACATCTCTGGCAACAGGTCTGATTGAAACGCCTCAATTCAATAATTAACAGGTGTGGCCAAATAATTTTGTAGCTATTTCCTGCCTGAGGGGGCAACTAAAAGGGTGCACGGCTCATAGCAGCTTGAACAAACTCATAGCTTGCACAAACCGACATAAACATATATATTATTGCAGCATATGCTATAAAATAAATTTTGTTGTCAATTAAGTCAATACATTTTGCTGCCCCCAATACTGGACAGCTGCCTCAGTTTGCCTCATTGATAAGAACACTTAGGCTGGTATTGTTAAGGTACAACCTTATCAGGGGAGGGGGGAAATCAATAGTTACATGTTCTTCCTGCTCCATGCAAATGTGGAAATATTATAGAGTCAGACGGATCTGCAGGCGTGGAAATAGTGGAGCATTAATTTTCTTCCCATAATGTACATAGGAAGTGAAAAGTTCCGAAGACAAGACTTTTCAAGAATGAATACAGTTCTCACCTAAACTTGGATGTGAGTTTAGTTGCATCCTTCACCTCCTGGACTCCATATGTGGTTTGCTCATCCATTGTTAGGTCTAATTTGATATACAAATCACTCAGTTAATTTCCACAGAGTCCATTTTCTCTTGCTCATTGACAAAGCCCTTGCCTGTTTTACCCACTTGTGAATCGGAATGAACCAGTCCTACTCTTCTGTTGGGTCGTGCAGGGTTTAAAACCTGTCATCAGTTTACAAAAATACCCAAAATACCATATAAAATATTTCTTAGAAGTATTTATTAAATGACGTAGAAGCTCAACCCTAATACTAACTAGACTGTTCTAGTAGTAGATAAGTTTCAGGAATTTATTTACACCATATTTTTAATGGCCCAGGGAGGAAGAATTTGTTGGCTCTACAGCTGTTTCACATGACTGAAGGTCATTCTTTTGTTGTTCACTATGCTAACAAAATTGTTGTCTTGTCATTAGGCCAGGTAGCCACTGGTGCTGTATTAGCATTTTCCAATGCTAGTAAAAACACGGCTGAAAACAGGTTGAACATAAACATGTTTAACATGTATTTATTTATAGCATTTTTACTAGCATTTGGAGCTCACATTTGGCTCATTATAGATTTCCAATATTCTATAAAACACGTTGGTAGAACAAGATGAATTCCGAAAACCAGAAAACAAACAGGACGCTAATGCAAGGCTAACAAATGTGGTTTATCTTGTAATACACATTTACGTGCATTTTACTAACATTGAAAACGCATGTAATTCACATGTAATTAACTATAGTGGGGTCATTGGTCTTATTCTGCTGTGTCTCTATTGTTTGCTAAACATTGGGTATTGAATCTTGCATGATTTGGATATGGATTTGGACCTTGCTTGAAATGGATTTTGTCACTGAACCATATCAAGTGACCCTAAAAAGAGCCGGAACTTAAAATGATAGTGCCTGGGGCAAGAAGGAAAACTGCTGCACCCCCTGGCCTTCAGTTTTAACCAAATTAACCTAAAATACTAATAAACTGCGCCCCCCTTCAGCATTGCGCACTGGACGGTCGCCCCTCTTGCACAGCCCTAGTTACAGCCCTGAGTCTTTGGCTACATCTGTGCCTAAAATCAGAATTCTACATCTTTACTGCTCCATCAGGTGCTTCCCTGCAATGTGCTGGTCAACCTCAGCCTACAGAGTCCACATTCCTGGATAAAAACATGCAATGCAAGTATGACAATAACACAAGCACATAGACTCTGTTGGTTTAGAAGGAGAAGAAGAGACAGATTAGGCATTTTTTGGCCTTAGTACTGTAGTACTGTATACCTAAACAAGGGACAGTCAAAGGAAAACTATGACTTATGAAAGTCCAATTGGTGCAAGATGACCACATATCAACACCTACTAGTCTCTCAAAATTATGTATTATAGAATTTATATATAAATAAATACACTTTTACAATCATACATTTTTATTTTACAATTGTAACATCTTTCGCTATTTATGAGATGCACAAATTAGGTTTTTGGGAAGATCCTTTCTTGTCACCTCATCGTTCCCCTCTCTGCCACAGGCCTGCTATTGACACTGTGTCCATGTTTATACATCATTGCATTATAATACAGTCATAAAAATAAATAGTTACTGGCTGTTCCGGAATCATTATATATTTCCTAGCAAATCAATACAGAACATAAAGAATGTTTGGTGTGAATTGTATAAATTGTTTTGTCTCTGTCCCTTCTTATAAATGTTCCACCATGTTAGACCTGCTGTCCACAATTCTCATTAATTTCATTAATCCGTCGATAACAGGCCTAATTAGGTCAGTGGCTTTTTGATACCCAATTAGGCCTAATTATTATTAACTGCGTGAGGCCGGAGCCTTTCAAATACCTAATTGATCCCATTTGTCTGTGGGTTTTGAAGATTGCCTTAGCAGCTCCGATTAATAAATGGATCTTCAGGAACAGACTTTTAACCAGCAGCAGGCCACTCCTTGCGGTTCTAACTTTCAGCACTTCTATCCACCAGTAATATAGTGTGTAATTGGTGGGTTATTTCTGACACGTGTTTTCTGTCATATATGTTGAATACCTGCCATGACTCAAGGAAATATTAGTAGAAAGATACAGTAATGGGACGACTATAAACTGCTGAACTAAGTCTGACAACCATATTTAAGCGAAGAGCGAGTGTTTCTCAACTCTTTCTTGGACTATCACCTGCAGGTTTTTGAATATAAAGGCATTGCTGAATGAATGTAACAAATGAGCTGGGGATTAACCTACATATATTAATGCATGGAAATTCT
Organism: Mixophyes fleayi; assembly: GCF_038048845.1. Classification (NCBI taxonomy): domain Eukaryota; kingdom Metazoa; phylum Chordata; class Amphibia; order Anura; family Limnodynastidae; genus Mixophyes; species Mixophyes fleayi. Next base: position 37,920,399 of record NC_134413.1, on the reverse strand, counting down.
TCAAGGGTATGTATCACAAAACAAGGATTATCCGTTTCATATTCGGAGGAAGTTTGCACCTAGACACCAGACAGTGTTTTATAGTTTCACCAGGTGTCGGTTTTACCTGGAATTACGTTTTCTTAAGAGCATACAGCTCTTTCACACTAAAAAGTAAATTATATTTATTAGTTATACTAGTTAAAAATTCTCACTACCGGCCTGATTTACTAAGGCACGCAAAAGGAACTTAGGGCTAGATTTACTAAACTGCGGGTTTGAAAAAGTGGAGATGTTGCCTATAGCAACCAATCAGATTCTAGATGTCATTTTGTAGAATGCACTAAACAAATGAAAGCTTGAATCTGATTGGTTGCTATAGGCAACATCTCCACTTTTTCAAACCCGCAGTTTAGTAAATATACCCCGTAATGTGTATTTGTTTTAGAAAATAAATGTAATTCGGGCATACGCACGTCTGTGTTTAACTACAAGTGGATCTGAAAATACACCTCTTGTTGAATACGGGTCTAGATGCGCTTTGCATATAAGGCACTTGCCATATGGAGACAGATGCACGGAACGCCCTTACTGTACACTTAGTATGTGCATACAGCCCTTCCCCTTAGTTACCCTTTCCACCCATGAAATCCTAGTTTGTCGGAAGTGTCCTTTGCGTTCAAAGATGATTTGGATGTACCTGGGTTCCCTGGCATATAGTCTGTCTTTGGGCATGCACAGTGCAATTTTGCGCAATACGGCATTTACGTTCCTTAATGAACCAGACCCTATGTGACTATCATGCATCTGACAAAGCAATGTACTAGGACAGCTGATAAGACTAAGATACCACTCCAGAGGTCTCAATCTTGTTAACTACCCCAGCCCAAATATTATTATTACCATTTATTTATATAGTGCCACTAATTCCGCAGAGCTGTACAGACAACTCACTCACATCAGTCCCTTACAGTCTAAATTCCCTAACACACAGACAGACACGGGTCAATTTGTTAGCAGCCAATTAACCTACCAGTTTGTTTTCAGAGTGTGGGAGGAAACCGAAGCACCCGGAGGAAACCCACCAAAAATCAGGGAGAACATACAAACTCCTCACAGATAAGGCCATGGTCGGGAATTGAACTCATGACCCCAGTGCTGTAAGGCAGAAGTGCTAACCACTTAGCCACTGTGCTGCCCTGGGGAGGAAGAGTCCCAGAACTTTCAGCGCAATGCTGGTAGCCTCTGGCAACTGGGAAGTTTGAACGGCAATGTAAAAGCGGAACTCAATTTAGCTCATCGCTACTAACTTTTATAGATATTATATATTTTCTGATTTGAAATGCTACTTTATTGCAATACAACTTTTTTTTACTTTCTGTATGAAAAATATTGTAAAATCAAAGCATAATAGCAAAGGGCTTATTGTTTGAATGGTGAGCAAAGAAGTATATTTCAGAAAAATAATATACTCTGATGTATTTTACTGAATACTATTTCAAACATACCTTAAATTGTTGACGGCATAATTACCATGGGAAATAAAGTCCCATAATAAGAATATGACATATGTTTATGTATTAAAGAGCCGTCACCAAATATGTGCTTTAAGTGGGCCGCATGACTCCATAAAAAGTAAACCTGCCTTCATACATGCAAGTTTTAATAAAAATACCAATAATGTTGCTCGATCTCCTGCTCGGAAAGCCTGACACAGACAGGAAGGTATCCACATGATTTTGGCGGATACTGCACTACCAGAACGCCCCACCCCACAGCTGCGTCCATCAATCATTTCTGAGCGATACATGTGCAGAAAACCTGGAGGCTTAGCAAGGCTTTGATGTTTTTGTGCTTTAAAGAGAAAAAAAAGAAAACAAGTGAAGTGAACCCAACTCCAAGGCACCATCTCCCTCCCCTTGTCCCCCTTGTTGAAAAATGAGCTTGCAACATTACAATATGCAGAGATGAGCAAAAAAAGAAAAAAAAAAAAAAAGTCTGGAGATGGAGAGTTGCAACACAGCTGTACTGTCTGACCTAAAAATTCACACAGACCCAGCAAACGTGTCATGTGACTGCGTACAGAGCTCGGAGCTTTGTAGTGGGATCAGTGGAGGGAGAGCATCAAAAGATTTCTGTTTGAAGGTTTATCAGCCACTGGGACTGAGCTAAATGTCAACTTATTTTCCATAACGGGAATCAGATCTGTTCCCAAACAGTTGCTCTTCTGAGGGACAGACACAGATGAATCTTGTGGTTAAAAACATAGCCATTTATCAGGGAGAAAGTATTCTCTGCTACTACAAGAACACCAGGTGGATTATGTTTTGGGGATTATATCAAGTGACATCTCATAGAAGAGATTCAAACTCCAACAATCCGAAAATTAGCATAATAAAAATTAAGTGCTGAGCTTAAATTGTTACAGTGACATCTGCTGCAATACTGGGACCTAAGATTTAGAGGACCTGAACAAGAAACTGTGCTACCCAAAATGAAAGACATAGCAGTACACTGCAATCATTTGTGTCGTTTTACTGTGATGTCGCTTTAATCATGGAAAGGAATTACTGTAAGATAAAAATAAAAATATTATATTTTATTTTGATGTGTAAAATTGTGTTTTGCTAGCAACTTAAACTTTTCATAACCAGTTAAAGCAACAGTGACACTTAAGTCATTAGAATGTACTCAATTCCATTATAATGTTTGTATTTTATTTTTTAATGTTAAAGAGGATCAGTCATGAACGAACCATCTTGAATAGATTTTTAAATTGTGTAGTGAAATAGTATTATTTAGTAAAATAAATTAATAAACTACCAAGATTCCTGCCATTCAACTGAACCCAGCATTGGTATAAGGCAGACTTTGTTTTTGTAATGTATCTGAACATGCAGTCAGTATTCATTAGAAAGTAATTATCAAACGATAAATTCCTGCGCTGATATCAGATAATAGCATATAAGACTGACAGTACTAACTGGACATATAAACTAAAATGCTATTGCTATTATCTGATATGAGCGCAGGAATTTATTGTTTGATAATTATATGATTAAGTCAAGGAGGGTTACCTTATTAAATTGCCAGCAGCTCTATTAGCTTAGGTGGTTTTTCAGATTCTTGAGCGCACTGTTTTCCTGTTGCACTAATTATTCATTATAAAGAACCTGACAAGCTCTGAAGGCAATTCCTCATGGGCAGGTATCTGGTATGCAAATATTCTCCCTTACTATTGCAAGTATTGTTGTTTTGCAACGACTGCAAAGCTTAGGGCAGTGAGGGAAAATACCAGGTGTAACATAGTCATCTGGGTTAATCCCTATTACACTGCTGGTTTCTCCAAAATTTACACTTGATAGAGAAATATTGAGTATGGGTAATAGAACGCTGTCACAATCCAGCACTCACCTGAGCCTGCGTGACGTGTGTGTGTGACAAATGGTTAATGTAAAAATTGATTAAAACTCTCCCTGCCTATGCCACACACTAACGTTTCCTTACCAGTTATGCCACCACCAAGGTGTTTTGTGAAGAGCTGACACTCTTACTCAGGAAGCCTTCGGTTCTCTATTTACGTTAATCCATTACAATTTACTTTCATCAGAGTTATCATAAACCAAATGTTGATCTGTTTCAACTATGTAACATTCTAATACCAAGCTAGGTCTGACACATGAATTCATAAGAACACAGACCTGAACTTATTTAGTGTAGTTTAATATGGAAAATAAATCACAATGCTTAAGATGAAAACAATTAACAAAATGACATACAAATCTATAATACAATAGTTTGTTGTACAATAAAATGGAATAAACAACATAAATGGTAAACTCATGAATGATCACTATTCAGTCAGCTGGGAGGGCATAAATTTTGGGACACTTCTCAATCATACTTGCTTACTTTGGAGATCTCCCATCCACAGGGGAAGATCTATGTCAGGGTTCCCAAGGCAAGAACACGGAGAGAAAGTAGGTGAACTAAGTGGTTTATTAGAAACACAGGTAATACAGGTTCAGGATGCAAAACTGGTAAGGCAGTAATATAACCACAGTTCTTAACAGCGCAATAGACAATACTGTAAAGTTATGGAGAGATGAGTAGCCTGCGGGTCGCAGGGTTAGATACCTCTGGAAATGAGGTGAGATGAGTAGCCTGCGGGTTGCAAGGTTGGATATCTCTGGAAAGGGGGTGAGACGAGTAGCCTGCTGGATGCAGGGTTATATACCTCTGGAAAGGTGGAGAGAGGAGTAGCCTGCGGGTTGCAGGGTTGGATACCTCTGGAAAGGTGGTGAGACGAGAAGCCTGTGGGTTTTAGGGTCAGATACCTCTAGAAAGGTGGTGAGATGAGTAGCCTGCGGGTTGCAGGGTTGGATACCTCTGGAAAGGTGGTGAGACGAGTAGCCTGCAGGTTGCAGGGTTGGATATCTCTGGGAAGGTGGTGAGACTCAGAAGCCAGGTAATGCTGATACATTTGAGAGCAGACAACAGGTAACGGTGAAAGTAAGCAGAACAGGTTACACTGAGGAGCAATGAGCTGCAGAGAGCAGAAGCACAGAGATCCACAGAGGTGAATAACTCAGGAACCAGATAGATGATGAGCTGTGTCTGCAGCAGTGGAATGAATAGCAAAACCACAAGGTCAGGTACACAGGCAAGTATAACCAGGAACAGGAGTCAGAGGCTTGCTTCCTATCAGGTATAGTGACCTGATGATCTGGCCCAGACTGCTGGGCGAGGCAGTCTTTTAAGGAATAGTGGCAGGTGTAAATCATGCTGAGAAAACGAGCTTAGCTCAGCAGGAAGGGAAACAGTTCAAGTGTCACAGTGGCCCCTTTGGTGGCATGGTCGTACTGCATGCTATATATATCCAGAAAGACTAAAATAGTTCCTTGCAAACTGGAGTTGCAGTAGGCAGTTCGTGACAATCTCCATGCAGCTTCCTGGGGACGTGGCTGCATGAATCCCATCTTTAGGCCACGCCCCTCTGCTAAACCATACCAATTTTGTCCAATTACAGAAGGAGGTGGGCCAGGATGACACAATTAGCCCTGCCCCCACCCACTTCACAAATGACCAGGGAAGGATGTGGAAGATTGCGCTACTCTCCCTGGAGTTCAGGAGAACTCACAAAATTTCGAGTGTCTCCCGGACATTTCGGGAGAGTACGCAACTATGTTCTCAATATTAAAAGTGAACAAATCTGTTAGATTTACAGGACACTTTAAACATGCTGCAGGCACCCACAGCCCTCTTCTACTGTGATTACACAGCTGCTTGGAGCTATGAATTCAGATGTGAAAGGTCATCTTTAAACCACAAGGCATACCAAGATACAAGGTGCTTTAGTTATAATAACTTAATAGATGTTTCATATACATACTGTACAGTAGGAATCCCTTCAGCGGACATGTCACCAAGTTCTCTGATATAATTGTTTTGCTTTAGTACATAGTACCTTGTACCACTCACCCGGGAGAGAAAATGAATGTAAAGCGCAGGAGAGCTGTGAGACATAAAGCTGTTCCAGAAGCCAGCATAGTGCAGTCTGTTCGCGAGTCAAGCTGTCAGAAACACAAACTCAACCAGGAACAACTTCCTCCCTATCTCGTAGCTCTCCTGCTGTAAAATCTGGAAGAAGTTTTCCCAATAGAGAAACTAAAGAGAATATTGGATTATTAATAAAATTATTCCTTTATTTATATATTGTTAATATATTCCAGAGTACTGTACAATCAGCCAAAAACAAATTCAATATACAATGACTAATAAATACCATAACATGCGGTGCAAGAAAACGTGAAAGGGCCTTGCTCACTAGAGCTTACAATCTAAAGACTCTATTTATTAAGACCTGGCAATACAGCGTCTTATAGTAGCGACAGAAATCACCTAAAGCCATAATTTATTATTTAAATCTTGCGGAGGCAGCCAGTCTCAAATACGCATAAAAACATAGATAAAAATATTCATAAAAATTTATTTAAAAAATAATAGCCATTTAAAAAAAGGGTTTATTCTAACAATAAATATTTTTTTCATTGATTTACTTTCGCTATCACCATCCTGAGATGATGATAACAGAACCGGGTTTGCGGTGACTTCCGCAATTCTTGTTAAATGAGGTAAACTTTCGCTGGGATACCCAGCACTGCTAACGCTTGCTTTCACCCCTGGGGCTTTAGGGCTTTTCACACTATAATAAGTAGAGCTGTTAAGGAGATAAGGGAAATGCGACATGAGGTAGTAGAGCTTGTTTTGTGCTGTGGACTAGCCACATGTGATCACAGTGTAACTGGTTTAAGGGCAACAATCCCAGCTAGTTTCTATGCAAGCACAGAAATAATGTGAATGGAGAAGCAGATACTAGGGAGGGGATAACACAGGCTGGAGGTTGTAGTGTGACTGTTGCAGTAAATACATTGTAAATAAGTTGTGTAGGAGACAGGGGGTTGGATTATCTATTATTAAACTAAAGGCTTTAATACAAAAGTATTTAAGAAATGTTGTAGTCTGATTTAGTCTAGTTTAGTCTGATCAGCTGCGCCGACACTACCATTAGGTGAATCTAATAGTTGCATAGGTGCTTAGGGTGCCTATGGTTAGGGAGCATCTAAAACACTGAATGAGTGACATAATGCCCCCACATAGGGTGCTGGCCTCTGACATGGAAGAGAAGCAGCCAGCAGTACCTTAACTGTGAAGGTGTTGTTGGCTGATGCTCCTCAATGTCACTGATGGACTGGGAGAGGGGTGCTGGGCGATGATGTCCCTGCCTAGCACTACAATACCAGACTTAGGGGAGGCCGAGATTTCTCCCTCCCTCCATCCCATCTGCTAAGATAGAAGCAGTAAGGGATGGGGGTGCCAAGCTTCCTACCCTCACATATAAAGCCCTCTTTAAGCCTCCTCCTCCAACATCTGACCTTGTCAAGAAATATTTCCTAAAGGGCCCCTCCATTCTGCCAATGAACGTCGACCTAACCATCTGCTCCTCTCCTATCACCACATCACACTCCTGCCTGCATGACTTCACCCACACTGCTCTATACCTTTGGAGCTCCGTGCCCAACTTCTAATCTTTCAAGTGCTCCTTCAAAACTCACCTCTGCACACATCCCTATCCCTTCCCATCCTAAGACAACTCCCTCTGCATGATCCACCTGCCAATTTCACTTGTTTCCCACCACCTCTATTGTCTCTGTTTATTTACTCGGCCATCTAGAATGTTATTTCTCATCAGTAGGACTCTCTCTACCTCTCTTCTGCTGTCCTCATCTCCTTGTCCTCTTGTAAATGTTTATTTTTGTTCGAAGTTGTATTTTCTGCTATTGTTTGTTCTCTCGCTCCAATATTTATTTGTATTATGGTTGTTTGTGTATAACAGATTGTACGGTGCTGCATAATCTGTGGCGCCTCATAAATAGATGATGATGATACTTTAATGATGGGTTGTGGCCACCCCAAAAAGTGCCAAAATAGGCTCAATAAACGGGTGAAGAAACGTCTCAGCAAGGCGTTAACAAATTAATTTATCTTTTTTCTGTACAGTTTTCCTGGCAATGTAGTACAGTGTTATGTAAGCTCATTATGAATCACTAATATAATATTTTTAAAAATAATACAATCAGACTTTTTGTAAAACTAAGAAAAAAATGAACAACAATACATACAACAAGAAGTAGAAACAAAGCACATAAATAAAAGAATATAATCCAGTTTGCTGATGTAATGCGTTATAAACTGCCGCACTCGTAGGGCAAAAGGGCAGCTACAGAGCCCGGGCAATTTACATTTTAGTCTTCTTATTTTAGGCAGCTTTGAAAGGAATCAACTTTTGCTCCATCTCTTTGTTTTTTTTTAATCCTCCTGTGACTCTTCTTTTTCAATGCTGTTCCCTAGGCTGGTCTCTCTTACGTCAAAGAGATCCAGCCATGCAATCTTCCATAATGCACACTTCTGGCCAGATCTCTTTCCTAATGCTGAGGTCGCCTGATCCTCGGAATGTGAATCTTCCAATATCCAATATGAAAGGCAGCGCAGGATCATATGTGATGTTGTCTAAATTTGGCTGAGAATCTTCTTCAGTGCAAATGTCAGGCCAAGCCTCTTTAAATGTAAAGATTTGACCGAATCCTTGGAATCTGAATCCGCTATTTTTGATTCCGGCTGATAATCTTCCTCAGTGCAAATTTCAGGCCAGGACTCTGAAAAAGATTCTGGTCTGAAGGTGATATAGATATTAAAACGTGAGAAGAACAGGGACCATCTCGCTTGTCGAGGGTTCAAACAAGTAGCTGATTGTAATTATAAAAGATGTTTATGGTCAGTATATTTGGTTACTGGAAAAGGAGCGCCTTTCAGCAGATGTCTCCATTCTTCCTATGCTAACTTAATGGCAAGTAGCTTGCGGTCTCTAATGCTGTCGTTCTTCTCTGCAGGGCATAACCTTCAGGAGAAAAAAACGCAGGGAGGGAGTCTTCCCGTAGAGGACCTATGAGACAAGACAGCTCCGATTCCAATGGAGGAAGCATCAACTTCTAGAAGAAAAGGAGGAGAGGTATCTGGCTGTTGTAGCACGGGTGCAGAAATAAAGGCTTTTTTAAGTTGTGCGAAAGCCTTAACTGCCTCAGGCGCCCAAACTTTGGAATTAGCAGACCGTTTAGTTAAAGCAGTGATTGGCTCCACAAGAGAAGAGAATACTTGAATAAATTGTTGGTAAAAGTACGCAAATCCTAAAAACCGCTGAGTTGCTTTAAGACCGACTGGATGAGGCCAATTCACTATAGCCTTGAGTTTCTCTGGATCCATTTGGAGCCCGGAACCTGAAACTATATAACCTAGAAACGGTAGCTGTTCACACTAAAAGACACATATTTCTATTTTGCTAAATAATTGGTTTGGTTAGTCTAGTAAGAACGGTAGATACATGTTCACGATGAGACTTTAAATCAGCGTAGAAGGTGAGGATATCGTCTACATATATTACCACAAAGCGATAAAGCATGTCCCGAAAGACCTCCTTTATGAACAGTGCAGGTGCATTCCACAGCCCGAAAGGCATCACAAGATATTTGAAGTGGCCGTCGTGAGTGTTGAAGGCAGTCTTCCACTCACCCCCCTTTTTGATCCAAATTAAATTGTAAGCACCCCGAAGGTCCAATTTAGTGAAGACAGAAGCTCATTTAATTCGATTAAAGAGTACAGAGATTAGAGGCAAAGGGAATCTATTTTTTATGGTGATGTAATTAAGACCCCTATAATCAATGCAAGGTCGGAGCCCTCCATCTTTTTTCTTGACGAAACAGAATCCCACCCCTGCAGGATAAGTGGATTTCCTGATGAAATTTCGCTTAAAGTTGTCCCTGATTTTTCTCTTACTTCTCAACACGTCTCAAGTTGCTCCAGAAGGTCTTGCGGTGATGGATTACCAGCTTCATTCCTAACTTTAAGGTCAGAGCAAACTGTTATGCTCACGGGTAATCTCTCAGTCAAGAGATTAGCTCAGGCCTAGCAAGGCGCTGAGTCAAACAGCCCCCTGGTCTTCTCCAAGAACTGCCACAAGGCGGGATGGGCTTAGCTGCGGGGAGACTGCGGGGAGACTGCAGGTCGCGGCCCCTGGTTCAGCCCCTTGATGTGAGAGACAGGTAGGAGAAGCGGAGACCAATATAAGAAAAGACTGAACCTGAAAAAAGTCCTGGAGAATGTGACGAGATAGACATGCTAGGCAAGTACACGAATCACGAACTTCCAAAAGCGTACTTAACTGGAAGCCAGGATCTGGTACACAGGTTCAGATGAAAGGCTTGCACATGGAAAAATCCAAAGAAGTAGTCAGGAGGCGAGCCGGATCCGGTACACAATTCAGATGAAAGACTTGCACAGGGAAGATCCAAGGGAGTAGTCAGGAGGCGAGCCGGAATTGGTACATAAAGGTTTAATCAGTGATGCAGAGAGGAACTACAGGGATATAGCAGCAAAAAGGCATAGGAGTCATGCGGCTAGATAACCTGTTGCTCTGACACGGAGCTACCGTCAGAGCGTTCCTTATATACAGGGGGAAGAGGAGGTTTTAAATTTCCCACCGGGGAATCACATGAACGACCCCTCCACACACTCGGAAGTGCCGTGCGGCCGACAGAACGGAACCCGGGAACGAGGCACAGGTAAGTTTCCTTACAGCCACCTCCGTGTGGATCCACCTTCGAGAGTGAGAGGGCGGCAGCCTCTAAGGGTGTGGGAATGCCACCTCCAAGGGTGGTGCACCCACAGCAATTCTGACAACCCTAATTGTCCAATAGTGCATTCCACTGAAATAGGTGCATCAACAGAGAAATTTTGGTGATGTGAGTGGGAGGTAATGATATGGGAGGATGATAGCCGGAGATCATTGGTAGATCATAGAGCAGGTTAGAGTGACAGAAAAAAGAGAAGAGACGTAGGTAGGTGCAGCATTATGGAGAGCCTTATATAAGAGAACCAGAATTGAATAGTATTCTGGTAGAAAAACGGCAACAAGTTCAATGCCCGACAGAGAGGGGGCAACGTTATAATGATTGCTAAAGAAATTTGGCCTGCCAGGTACGTTCAAGCTGAATTGTGAAGGAATTGGTGGTAGTGTCCCAGGTAAGGACATGAGACTTAAGATCCACGGAGTGGAGACATTCCTATCTAGCGGGAGTCTAGAGAGTCTTTCTAACTGCACAATAGGGTTAAAGGTTAGTAAAAGGACCTCACTAGTTTAACAGGATCATTTTTGCTTTCTTAGGTGCAGTTTTTAGGGAAAGTGTATTAGTGTGCATATAAACTAATGTAAATAAAATATAATGATATATATTTTTGACACATAGGGGGGTATTCAATTGTTAGCGTTAACGGGGAAAAACGAGCGCTCAAAAAATCTTAGCGTTAATACGGTAATTACTCGCTCAATTTCAGCTCGCTGCTCCCTGAGCGGCGAGCTGAAATTCCGCGAGTAAACTACCATATTAACGCTTTTCTCGCGCAATATTACCGTATAAACGGTAATAATTTTTGAGCGCTCGTTTTTTCCCGTTAACGCTAACAATTGAATACCCCCCATAGTGGCATCCCCGATGTCTACATAGTCTTATGATACATAATGGAGAGTCAACCATGCTCTTTATGATAAAACAAAGAGAATGATTACATTTATGAGAACAGTCCAGTCCAGGTGTAATGGTATTCATAAACAATTTTAACAATCACATATAAAAAAACATAATGGGTTTGCAATACAGTACACCTATAGTATAAGAATAAGACCATGGGGTAAATGTATCATACTCCGGTTTCTTCAACTCGCGGGAGTTCGGCGAGATGACAGCTAAAATTTAAAGCTGCGCTGCCTTGTAAAGGGAAACTTGCCTTTACAAGGCAGCCCCGCTTTAAATTTTAGCTGTCATCTCGCCGAACTCCCGCGAGTTGAAGAAACCGGAGTATGATACATTTACCCCCATATGTGCTAAATAAAATACACTGCATTTCTGCATTTTCCAGATCTTAAATACCCCTCAGTGTTATCAACAGTATGTTGATATTCTAGTCCATACCAGATAACCTGCACTATTATATTCTTGTATACATTATATTATTTATTATTATATATAAGTGTTAAAATATTTGAAATCATGTCACAGCATAAATGTTGAAAACATATACTTTACAATCCAGTTGAGAAATATAAAAGGATAAAGAGAAAAAAAAATAGAAAGAAAATGAGGCCACTGCTTGCAAGAGCTTAAATGGTATGCATGTTAGAGTCCTAATTATTAAGCCACAAATGGAGAATTGATGTTATAACAACAAAAACAGTGTCAGTTCAGCTTAATGTTCCTTAATGCTTAACTCTGCTGTTTAGCCCCTCTGCATCACGTTATTGAGTGCATTATTCAGAGCACAGAAAATGTGCTTCTAGGCAGGGTTATGCTGCTTTAATATGTGCATCAATTTAAAGAGACAATAACATGTAAGAAGAGAATTGCTCACATATATCTATGTATCATGTGCTATTAATATGTACGTTGTAAACTGGTACCATGAAAGTGTACATCTTACAGAATTATATAACCTGCATATCAAGCATGTTTATTGACTATGTAAGTAAAATGTAAAACAGATGCCTTGTTGTTTGTCTGTTATCTGTGTGTAGAGATGGGTAATGTCTTCAATACTGTTCTGTGGACTATTCACCTCATTATGCATCATTCTGCAAGATTGTGGGTGTTTCGCTGGTGGAGTTTGGCTTTGCATAGTGTGGAATGGCATTTTGTGAAACAGTGAGGCAAAGAGTGGATCTGGAACAGTGCATAGCCGGAACATGAAAGTCATGAAAGTCAATTTGGGTAAAATTTGGCTGCATTTTCGCTCAACTCTACCTGTTTGTGGTTTACGTGTCAATTACTTCTTATATCACACTTATCGCTCATGTTCAGCTTATATACAAAGATTATTTGTTGGAGTATTTATTAATTAAATTGTTCAAACATTCATCTTCCTCTCTAAATCATCATCATCATCATCACCATTTATTTATATAGCGCCACTGTTTCCGCAGTGCTGTACAGAGAACTCATTCACATCGGTACCTGCCCCATTAGAGCTTACAGTCTAAATTCCCTAACATACACACAGACAGACAGACAGAGAGACAGAGAGAGACTAGGGTCAATTTTGATAGCAGCCAATTAACCTACTAGTATATTTTTGGAGTGTGGGAGGAAACGGGAGCACCCGGAGGAAACCCACGCAAACACGGGGAGAACATACAAACTCTACAGAGATAAGGCCATGGTCAGGAATTGAACTCATGACCCCAATGCTGTGAGGCAGAAGTGCTAACCACTGAGCCACCGTGCTGAATGCTAAATGATCATGCTCTTTTTTGGGTAGAGCGCCAATAGAGTATATTTTTTTAAGAAATGTATTGTGTGTTTACAATTTTGTAAAACTGTCCCCATTTTAAAGTTAGGAAGTTTGAAAATGTTGGCTATGCAACTTGAGGTCTAATTAGTGTAATGCGACTGGCTTCTAAAGTGTGGCACACTACAGCTGACTTTGCTTTTTCCATGGGTAGGAGGTGAATAAGTCATACTTGCAGGCTATAGAGGACGGGTCAGTTTTTCAGTGTTGCAGGGGGGGAGGCAGTGTAACTGGGCGAGGGAAATTTCAAAATGCATCATTGACTCGATGATGACTGGTGTTTTAATGTTTTGCTTCTTTTTAAATTTTTATTTAAAAAGCGTGCCCCATTTCAAAAGTGCTAACAGCACTAACATTCATAGCTTAGACTGGTAGTGGCAAAACTGGGGAGATGAACAGTATAGGCTCCCACCGAAAAAGCAACAACCAGCACTAGATTATGAAAAGCTGAGCCCCAGTCTGTTCAGCGCAGGGCTGAATTTCCTAGGGGAATTGGGATTGCATTTTTCCCTCCTATGGATAAAACAATCCTGTGCTGAACCATTAGGTCTCCTCCCACACCCCCAGGTTAGTGGGTGTCTGGTAATAAAGAGTTAATTAATAATTATATTTTCTTTACTGGCACACTACTAATCCCAGCAAACCCTGCTTGCTTGGGCATGCTCTCAGTTGCAGAATTACAAGTGCCATCATGGCTGAGAGAGTATGCTAGCACTTGTAGAACTAGAGTTGCCAGCATGCCTTGGACCTGGGACCTGTAGTGCACCTGTAATAAATATACAGTCTAATAAAAACACAAACACCATAAGCAAATTCCTTTCTTAAAAATAAAAGCTCCCAGACACACAGGAGCCGCAATGCAAATGACAGGCTCTGAGTCACTGATTGGTCAGTCGCTCTTTATTGGTTAGTAGTGGTGGGACCCCACGTGCGATCTCATCACCATCTGCAGTAAGCTACATTGCTACCATGTAGTTCAGTGATCAAATGTGTCACAGAGAGGGAGCAGATGTTGTCATGTTTCCAGAGACACCCTTCAAGCATACTCATATCAGTCTAACTTCCAAGACATCTCCTCCATGTACATTATCCCATGGTGGATACGAAGTATAAAGGTTCAGCCATTCTACTACATTATAGATTTCCTCTGGCAGTGAAATCCTAATTTACATAGCCACAAAGATACTATATTATATTAGTGGACAAATATAACCTGACCCATGTGACATTGGCCTTTGTATGTTTCCCGAACGGGAGACAGAATGCCTTCTTTCATAAGGATTTTCATCATTTATCTCAAATCTGTAAGGGGCAAATAATAGTAGGGGGTGAGACAAACATAGTCTTGGACCCCTTGTGAGGGTATCTGTCAGCATCAGCTCTCTTCTCCCAACCTTCTAGAGAGGCTCATGGAATTAACTTATTTATATGATGTTTGCCAAATATCTCACCCTGCATCCAAACAATATACGTTCTTCTTGGTTACATACAACTGTTATTCTTGAATTTACATTATTCTGGTAGCTCATTAATCACACAGAAAATCAAAGATAACTGACCTCCCCTGTGTCCTGGTCTGACCACTCAGCCATGTGGATGGCTCTTGACACATTTGAACTCCAACGACATGCCCACATTGGCAGCTAGATGAAAAGCTACTGCTTAGGCAGGGATATGTTATGAACCCTATGGCATCTGTATAAGCAAAGAGTTTTTCCTTGACAGTTTTCAATATTAAAAACGGTACCCGACAAGGCTGCCCTCTGTCCCTTTTCATGTCTGATTTGGTCACGGAGCCATTGGCTTGCAGGATCCACAATAATACCAACATTAAAGGAATTATGGCTGGCCCTTGGGAACATAAGACAGCCCTTTATGCCACGTTTCCATTTTGAATCTGTTAAAGAAGATATGGCAAACTGTCAAACTTTAAATTAAATCTATGTGGAGTTTGTATGTTCTCCCTGTGTTTGCGTGGGTTTTTCTATCGGATGATTCAGTTTCCTCCCACACTCCAAAAACATACTAGTAGGTTAATTGGCTGCTTTCAAATTGACCCTAGAGTGTGTGTATGTATGTTAGGGAATTTAGACTGTAAGCTCCAATGGGGCAGGGACTGATGCGAGGGACTTCTCTGTACAGCGCTGCAGAATTAGTGGCGCTACATAAATAAATAGATGATGATAATAAATGTAGATAAGACAGAATTCTATATCTAAATATCTTGATTAATTTGTAGAAAACACTAAATGAATTCCTCAAGTTTAGATAGCAAACACACGCGATTGAATACCTTGACGTCTATCTGACCAGAACATATCTTGAACTATATTCAGCTAACTTTCCACCATTACTCAGGAAAGTAAAAGCAGACATATCAGATTGGAGTAATCAATACAAATCTTGCATGGGTCGAATGGCAGCGATTAAAATGAATCATCTGCCAACATTATTATACTTGTTTCAATCCCTGCCAATACGAATTCCCATATCAGGCCTTAAAAATCTTCAACTATCAATTTAAATTCATCCAGTTGGGCAGATGCCCAAGAGTTTCCACTTCCTCCAGAGGTACTGGAGAGGGGGCTCTGGTTGGCCCATATATAACAAAATACTACTACTGGGCACATCTAGCACAGTGTGTGATTCGACACACTCCAAACTCACATAGCACATAGGCATCCATAGAATCTATAGTAAAGAAAATATATAAAAACAACAGCGAGTCACACAATACATATCGTATAGTGAAGACATCTAAAAAGAGAAAAAAAATGTAAATTTCCAACCTAAAGTGATACTGACTATTTCCAATGAATAATGTCCATGAAAAATCCACAATAAAACAACCATCTCCTTTATAAAAGCAAACTCATGCAATGAAACCAATTCTCTCACAGATGCTTCACAGTATCGGTGCACCACAAAGAGAAACAAAAATTAAAAAGTATATAGTGATTAACTTATTCACATACACATCTAAATACACTGCATGTATCCCTTTTTTACAAGCAAACCCTGTGAATATGTGAATATGACATGTCAGCAAACTGTGAATGGGATGTGTCAGAGTCACTCTAACCTGACTCACACTTACAGACTGAATATTCTCAAGTGAGGTACAGAATCATCATCACCATTTATTTATATAGTGGCACTGATTCCGCAGCACTGTACAGAGAACTCATTCACATCAGTCCCTGCCCCATTGGAGCTTACAGTCTAAATTCCCTAACACACACACACACACAGAAAGAGAGATTAGGGTCAATTTTGATAGCAGCCAATTAACCTACTAGTATGTTTTTAGAGTGTGGGAGGAAACCAGAGCACCCGGAGGAAGCCCACTCATACACAGGAAGAACATACAAACTCCACACATATAAGGCCATGGCTGGGAATTGAACTCATGACCCTAGCGCTGTGAGGCAGAGGTGCTAACCACTAAGCCACCGTGCTGCCCCACAGAATATTTCCAATTGGCCTTTTTGACTCAAAAAGGCAGGAAAGATTGGCAAAATAGTGACACCTGACCACAAATACATTTTGTCTTATTAAGCAATTACACTCACACATATGTAGAGTGATCCCAGCAGTTCTCTCATATCTACAGTAGTCTGCTCACAAATAGAATCCACCTTCCTATCTTGTGTTACCACCTGCCTTGTGTATACAGTGTGATACATGGATTCATGAAAGCCAAAGAAGGAAAACAAACACACATCCCTTAGTGGATTACTTTTATTAAAAATTAAGTTAATACATATAATTAAAACACTCACAAAGAGAGAATCTTTGCAACACTTATCAATAAAAACAATGTTCCCAGCTGGGGTAATGCAAGTCTCTCACCAAACTACAACAGATGTATCAACGTGAATAGCTTAGATGTAACTCCCAGGATGAGGCTTCAGTTAAAACCCTCATCTGTCAGGTGAGTTGGTTCCAAGCCCCAGATGATTACCTACAACGTGTTTAAACTTCTGCATCTTTCTCAAGGGGGCCCCCTACACTTGTACCCCCCCTTTTTGTCTCTATTTTTTCCCATATCACTATAGAAACAGTTTCTTAGCATTGCTTCTCAATATATGAAAAGCGTTTCTTATATGTGTTAAACTAACCATATTGTCTATATACTGATCAGGAAAACATTGCTATTATATTATTGTACATAACAGGCATTAAGGAGAGCAAGGCAAACAAAGGAGTAAATTTGATCCTGGACAAACCATGTTACAATGCAAGGGGTGCAAATTAGTTTATTACTTTGCATGTAAGGAAAATACTGGCTGATTTTTTTTCATGTAGCACACAAACAATAAATAAAATACACTGAGATTTAAAGTTGATCTAAGACATGCGCTACTGCAAACTATTATTCTGTCCCCACCTTTAAAATGTACCTCTCCCTCCAATGCAACATGGTTTTGCCCAGGTGCAAAGTTACTCCTTTTTTTTTTCCTTTGCCCTTCTTAATGACTCAAGCCCAACAACTGTACCAGTTGTACATGTATACCTCATTCTCCATCCACAACCCCCCTTTTTTTATCTTTTCAGCCAATGTCATTCCTTCCCTTATCTCCCAATCCCCTACCCCTTTAATTTGTATTCTTCTGTTAAATAAAATCAATAACACATTGAGATAAAAGATAAGAGGACTGATCAATTAAGGCACACAAAACAAACATATTGTGCATTTTTATTAAAAACGCACCTAATATAGTCATACACACGTCTGCATTCAACTACAAGCCGATCTGAAGAAATTTCTCTTGTTGAATACGGGTCTAGGTACGCTCTGCATGTACAGCCATATTGCGACAGACACAATACACTGCAGGATACGAACAATACATATGTGGAATATAAAGTTTCAGCAGAACGCATAGAAAAAAGAAGTATTCATTTATTGTTGTTAATAATATAATAATGGAAAAACTTTTATCATGTTGTTACTAGTGTCTACTCTACATAAAATGTCACTTGACACTTAAACCTAACCTGTAGCTGGTGCAAGTGATACAACAGAAAAACACGAATCTTAGAGATGCCCAAAGCTTGAATGGGACGCTGCTGTGAGCTTGTCACGCCCTTACTGTACAATGACTGTGTGCCCTCCACGTTCCGCCCATGACATTGTAGGCTTTCTTAAGAGTCCTTTGTAGTCGAAGATGAATTGCATACACGTGTCCTTTGGCGTCTAGTCCGTTTCTGGGCATGCGCAGAGCACTTTAACGCAAAACACGGAGCGTATCAGCATTTTACAATGTCGAAAGTGGCCTATAACAAAAATAGCTTGCAGCGAAAAAGTTATCAAAGCTACATACAATGTCAAACATATTATATTCTATTATTTACCATCCATATTTTGTAGGGGGACATTCGCCCGTCCCCATCTGTCTTTCATTTAAATGGTCTGTGGGCTGTGAATTACTCTACAGAATATACCTTTGCAGAGACTTGGACAATAGCAGGGAAAACATCCATCTAAATGACCACCCAGGAGAGAATATGTCAATCTATTTACCAGTGGTAGCTGGCACTAACTAGATCAGTTAGGCTCCACCCTTCCTGTACTCCATAATGCTTTTGGGCTTGCTCTTTCTCTTACATGTGATGCCCCTGGCTAGCTTACACTGGCTCCTTGGCTGTGATCAGTGCCGTAACTAGACATTTTAGTGCCCTGGGCGAGACAGGGCACCGACGCCCCCCATCTAAGTGGGCGTGACATTTGCCGAGTGGGTGTGGCCAACTTATGTGGGGGTGTGGTTGGCACTTTATTGAAAAAATTCTGTTACACATATTTGCAAATGCATGAAAAGCCAAATGCATGTATATATATTTATATCTATATAGATATATGGCACTGGGTTAAATACCAGTGGCACCACCTGTCAAACACAGTGGTTAACTAGTATTTACACTTGCGGTTTGTGGGTTCCTTAGAGGACCATGCATTTACCCCAGAATGCACATGCGTTCCACTGCTTTTTTGTGTGAATTATATTGTGTACTACAAACTTGGTATTCTCCACATAGTTTAACTAGAAAAAAGGTATACTCACTGTCAGGGAGCACTGAGTGGGCTTGGCTTTGACGTCCTATGTCTGGGTGACCGGAGTGGTGTAACATGAGACTTCAAGGGCCAGTGGTAGTGATACCGAAGCATGATGTTAACAATATTATTAATACTAATATAAATAGCGATGATCAACACAAGAGAAAAGTAAGTAATGGAATAGTAAATTAATGAAAGATAGGGAACAACTATATCAATAATGTGAAAGAGAAGAATACTTATAGGAGAGGTATGGACTGAGAGGTACATAATGGGAGGATGAGGGGAGGAGGATTAGGGGAGGTGGGTAGAAGTGCAGAGGTGATGGATAGGAGGGTGGAAGTTAATGGAGAAAATTGAAGTGGCTCTTGTTATGTATTTTTATTTTTCAAATTAACCATATTGTAGTTTAGGATAATTTGGATTTTGTGCTGCAGAACTTAGAACATTGCATCCATGCACACATTTCCCTAAGTAATAATAAATTATTTTAAATTACCCAAAATAGTGCAAATTTTCAATACTCCAATGTATATTCTGCACTTCAGCAATGCAGTGAACTCCATATAACTTCCGGTTCTGACAGCGTACTAGTTTACTTACCTGGGCTTCTGTTCTTGTCATCTTCCTTCTGTGCTGGCTCCTCCTCGCCTGTGTTCCAGGACGCTGCAAGAGCAGGAAGCAGGCGCCCTACTCCGCTGGCTGTCTTCAATTGGCAAAGTGCCACCGCAGGATTAGATTTTTTTTCACTGATGGTATGGAAAGGGCGGGCGGGTGTTGCGCCCCGACTAGGCATTGCGCCCTGGGCGCTCGCACCGCCGTCGTTACGGCTCTGGCTGTGATAGTGACACATTGAGGGAGAACTGACCTTACCCTGTTTTTCCTCCTAGGGATGGTTGAACACATTGCTTGGTGACCACCTCAGCACATAGACTAGCTTCTTATATTCTTAACGTGACACATTCCCAGTTAGCGAATATATCTGTCAGTAATAGAATATGATTAAGTGGAACAAATATATGGAAAGTGTTCAGTAATGCCTCTGACACTTACAATTGTTGTATTTGTTTGTTGAAAAATACCAATAAAGTTCAATAAAATAGTAAAATATACTTTTATTTATTTTCATTCATTTATAAGACACCAGAGAATTCCGCAATGAGGTAAACTGTGTACATAGAGCATAGTACCCAAAAATTGTAAAAATACAAGCACAATTAAGAAAGACAAAATGCAGAACAGTCAAGAAGCATAAATACAATAATACAAAAAAAATGGGCCTGATTCATTAAGGAAAGTAAAGCAAAAACAATTAGTAGCTTTTTACCTTGGCAAAACTATGTTGCATTGGAGGGGGAAGTAAATTTAAAATGTAATGGCAGATTTATAGTTGGGATATGACATGTTCTAGATCAACTTTAAATTTCAGTGTACAAATAAAGCTATCAAGTATTTGTGTGCTACATGAACACACAGACAGTATTTATCTTAAGTGCAAAATAATAAACTAATATGCACCCCTTGCATTGTAACATGGTTTTGCCTAGGAGAGGACTTACTAATTTTTCTGCCTTACTTTTCTTAATGAATCAGGCCCAATAAGTAAGACATAACAAGCAAGGTACAGAACAAACATAAGGCATAGTACAGAACATGAGGCATAAGACAAGGATGCACAGGAGGGCAAGGTACGAGAAGACAAGAAGTCAGGAGGAGAGAGAGCCTTGCTCGATAGAGCTTACAATCTAATTGATAATCTTTATGATTGGGCCCATTCACCGTCTCCTAAACATTTCTTTTTGGCTCCTAAATTGTATAGAATTATTAATGCCATTAGAGTGTTTTAGTGCATTCTGGTGGTTGTACCAGTAGTTGAAGTGGGAGGTGTATACGGTGGTATGCCCCATACCGCCACGTCTTCTACTGCCTTCATTGTGAAAACTATTACATTCCATTCACTTACATATACATTACATTTTTCATACCGCCACTTCTAAATTTCCACTTTGACCACTAGTTTGTACTTTAGTATAATAAGTTTGTTTTATTAATTCTGCCAAAGTGTTTGTGTGCGCATGTGAAAAAATGAAAAATGTAAAAAAAATAAAAAGCATGACTTTTTAAAAATTTTATTTTTTGTTGCCAACTTAAAGTATGCAGTCATTATATTGTACCTTAAATTTGTGAATGCTTCAGTATTCCTTTATGTTAACTTGGACCAATTTGTATTTTAGGTTTACGTCAATGTGAAAATGTGAAACTAGCACATAATGTTCATGTTAGTGACTAGGCCTCTTAATGTGTTCCAGGTACCCAGAGTTGTAAAGGTTACAGGATAGAGAGGACAGATGTGCTTTGTTATTCACTATTTCACTTATCACACAAAAGGATTTGATGTTTTGCTAATGCACCTTTTCCTAACACTGTCAAATACTTTCTAATGACAAAGATTCAGTATGCTTGAGTTGTTTGCCACAGGAGCACTTGTAACAGGGATCAATGGGTTTTGTAGCTAAGGCATGAAGTTGTAATTCAGTGTCTTTTATCTGAGCCGCTGTCCTTTCTATCTTCCATTTATCCCATATCAGGTCTTTCTCTACTCTAAGGTGATCCGACATTTCGTGTTCTTACTATCACAAGACACACAATGAAGCCTTTTGTCAGGGAACAAAATAACAAATGTTGGGCCGAAATGATCCTTCTTTTGGCTGATTGATGTCTGTGGAATACAGCTTTCAAAGACTGAACCCTGGGCTTTTGGGAACTCTGAGCCATTTACCAGACTGAGGACTTATCAAAATTATTATTCTTTAGTTATAATGCAACAAGCATTACCGACTAGCAACACATTGCTTTCCGAAGGCTTTGAAAACACTTATAATTCCCTTCTGACTGGTATATCTTGATACATCCTATTTTTAGTAATAGTTTATCAGCTATGTCAATGTACAAACCTATGTGCTCCGTTTACTCATAGGTTCCGTCCTAGATATCTGACACTGACAATAAAAAATATTATCAACAGCTGGTTTCCAACTACATCCAAGCAAAATAATACAAATTTCTGAATTTTTTTGTAGTGCCGTTGCTTGGACCTGGTGTCCACACTTTGCCGGGGTAAAGGTCGTTTTTTGCAATGCTGATAAGAAATGAGGATAACACATTAATAGCGTTAGTACAGATGTGTTGTACTCAAATTACTCTTAGGGAAGCAGTAACTTAACCAGAATCAACATCTCTCATGTTAGACAAGGTGTAGCCATTAGCTCAGCTCATGGGGGTCTAACCACTATTGCCATTTATTTAGTTATAAATCACTGGGAGGCTTTGAGGAGGGTGGAGTTGCTGATCATCACTGCAGCATTTGATCTAAAGCCTAGGAGGGTATCCACTGCTATGAAGCAGCAAGTTCTACAGCTCAGCAATCGTCACCAGTCCAGCATTTAAAATTATGTTCTATAAAACTATTCTCTTCTGTCAGTGAGCCACAGTGTAGACTTTCTAATTCCCCAATACCCCTCACCCAGAACCTCACCCATTTGCCAGCATTTAACCATTTTTTAAGCATACAAGCAGGTTGTCATCAGGGGGAAGGAAGACAGTAATGTAGGTAAGAAATACAATATTGCAAGCACACCAGCACAGACATCACAATGCCCTGTGGTTCTTTTTGTTAAGTGGAGCAACACTAGCAAGCTGACAATTAGGTCAACTTACAAGCGCACCCACCTCACCTGGACTGGGATACAGAAACATAAGTAATTAAAACAGTCGTTAACATTGTTGCCTCGCAGCCCTGGGGTCATGGGTTCGATCCCACCCAGTGGTTGGGTGGGTTTCCTCTGGGTGTTCCAGTTTCCTCCCACACACCAAAGGCATGCTGGTAGGTTAGTTGGCTTCTGACAAAATGAACCGTAGTGTGGTTGTGTGTGCTCATGTGGTAGTGAAAATAGATTGTAAGCTCCACTGGGGACTGATATGACTAATTAAATATTCTTTGTAAGTGCTGAGTAATACGTAGGCACTATGGAAATATCTTAAAGTAATAATAATAATAATAATAATAATAATAATAATAAAGGTTAATGTTTCTAATATAGTAGGGTGCAATTGTAAATTCTGCCTACTCACAATGTTCTCCTTCAAAGACCGTACCCACACAACCTGATCAGCTTTTACCTACTTAATGTAATGATATTGCAGATTTAAGTTCAGCAAGTTACATGGAGCTGTCTATGCCTCTCAGGCTTACAACCTTTCCCCCACCAATTCCTCAGATTTGCAATGTGTCATGAGTCCAGTAGATTGGATTAAGAGCATTGATGTAGGAGAAAGTTGTGGTGAATCATTGGTGCAAGCTGTGCTTGATAAGCCCGCTAGTGGAACTCAGGTCATGCTAGAATGGACTGGGAGCGGCTATTTGTTGTGCTTACCACAAGCATTGTCATTCTCTGCCTGCCCTTTTACTAAGTTGTATGTGCAATTATACATTAGGTAGGTATTTTTTTCATTAAAAAAAGGTAATTTATGAATAAGATTGAATATTGACAAAAAATAAAGCTTTGGGGTTGATGACGCTTTTGCACTGAACACGTATATGCTAGATTTAAGGCCGCAGGTATCTTAAGACGTGTGGACCTCAAACTCGAGGAGTGAAGACGCAGATGGGCATGTGTATCTTTGCTCACACACTAATGGGGAATTCTTGCATTCCACACTAAATCAGACCCTATACAGTTAAAACATGTAAAACAACTGTTAACAATAGCAAGGAATAAAGCAGAACCTTATTATTGCAGAGTAATAATAAAAAGTCATTTTCCTCGGAGGAGCTTAGGAAACAAACTTACTTCAGATGTCCTGATTAACATATAACACTTAAGAATGAAAGGGTTGTTTAATACTACAGCTTCTAATCTACTTTCAAATGGCTTGAAAAAGAAGGTAGGTTTTAGCTGACAAATTTCTGAAGCTCAAATTACTCTTAGGGAAGCAGTAACTTAACCACAATCAACATCTCTCATGTTAGACAAGGTGTAGCCATTAGCTCAGCTCATGGGGGTCTAACCACCATTGCCAATTGATCCTGAGGTTCATGTATCTTTAATGGACAAATTAAATATGTTAGAAAGCAAAGCCACGGACCCCTCCTCCCACTCCATATGACACACTTCACTCGTGTTCATATTTAAAGATAGATAGTGATGCTGTCAGGTACAACCCCATTACAGTCACGGATCATGTGCCTCTTGGGATTTGCTGTGGAACCTTTTCTGTAGGACTAAAAGTACATAATTCCCTGAAGAAAGCTATTAGTATCTTTTTTCCTGGCAGAGAAAAAAGCTCTCTATTCAAGACTGTGGAGTGAACTGATTCAGAGACTATGAAACACATGTAACTCAGTGTGTTTGCCAAACCGCTGCTATGGAGTGATGGTAGGAGGAATTTGCAGGGGTATCTAAACCCACTCTTGGCATGTAGAACCTGCTCAAGAGCAAACACACTTCAAAGGTTCATTATGCAACATACCCTGAAACCCCATAATGAGCAGATTAGCTCTCCTTAGCCATGTCCCCTTGGGAAAGCAGTCAAACACAGGCAAAACTCCTTTTTCCGATATGTCATTGAAAAATTTAAAGTGTAGAAGTGTAGTCTCCCTACAGGAGATAAAATCCATATCCTGAATTGCTCTATGCAATAAGGCCATCCATGTCAATGTATTGCTGTGCAACATTTCAAAATAGGTGCAGCATTTTAATGAATATGAAATGTTGAATTTGCTTTACTTTAATTTACTTTAATCCAATCAAGAGTAAACTAAGCGCCATTGGAAACCAATTTGAATTACTATAAATATGATAATATTTTTGTTTTACTAAATTCACCTCTGAAGGGGCAGTGGTGGCAGTGATCAACTGCAATGTGAAAACCCCACCAAAAACCTAACCATATGTATATGTACCCAGTGCTGAATAAAAAAGATTAAAGATGTATTGGCCCTATGAGGATGCTCATAGGACATAATACAGACCCCTGATCTCTGGTGTGTTTTACATGGAAGGCACCCAGATCTCTGATTTCAATACAATGCAGACCTCAGATTTCTGGTGGCAATTCAATGCAGACCCCATATCTCAGATCACCCAGCTGATTGGTTGATAGCACTCACCAATCAAAGAATAAGAAGCCACCTAGAGGGTTTCTAGCACCAATCAGAATACTGGGATATGCTGTAAATCAACCCTGTATCCACCAGACACTTTTTAAACTCTTGTCGAAAACAGAGAGACAATACTTGGAGAGTAGACATTTTGTTGAGTGCAAAATGTGTAGTTAAATGTTGTAGGCATACTTTGCGTGGAATGGTTTCACACAGTAAAAAATCTAAATTCAAAGAGATAGATTGAAATAAAATGCTGCCTCATTTGACCAGTATACAATTCAGGGCCCGCCTATGCCCCCACCCGCATGCCCCACATACAGTTATTATCTCCTGTTGACAGTATATAGTACATAGCCCTATGATCTCATGCCGTCCAGTAGAGGATGCATATCTTTTTCCCATAATGCCAGTCTGTATACAGTACAGGGCCCCATCTACATTCCACCAGCATACAGTTCAGTCATATAGAGTGCATAGCTCCATCATTTCATGGCAACCAGTATAAAGTGGGGAGTCCTATAATTTCATGTTTACTAATATGCAATGTACAACGTATCTCATGCCTAACAGGATATAGTGCAAAACCCCATCTCCTATCCCCCAGTATACAAAGTATAGCATCACCTTATGCCCACTAGTACATAATGTATAGCTCAATACCATGCCCATCCATATATAAGACCTTATTATCTACAGCTCACCATTACACAGTGCTTAGCCATGTAATCTCTAGTCTACCAATACACAGTTCATAGCCCCATCAACTCATGCTCATCAGTAAAGAGTAAATAGCCCTATCATCTAAAGCCCACCAGTATGCTTAGCATAGCAACATCATTTATTGTCCTCTGTAAAATCTCTCCAGTCAGAATGATGTCACTTCCAATGGACAGAGTGAGAATGGCGCTATTAAGGCGGCAATGGTCAGACCTGCCGTCTGTATAATGTAAACCAGTCTGCCGGAGAGGGGCCAGCCTCTAGCAAAGATAGCGTTCACTAACGGAGACAAGTTCCGAAACGCTAAGCTTTTTAGAGCCTGTTAAGTTGGACAAGACCGCAGTTCCCATAGAGGATATAGAGATTGCGATACTGAGAGATAATTTAGTGAATGCTGGAGATACATGTGATATCTCCCACGTTACATTGTTGTTAAATAGCACCAATGCTAAAAATTGCCTTATTCAGTTTCCGAAGGATTTAAGGAAAAAGAATGCTTGATAAATAGGCCTTTTAGTGATGATTTTGGGTAACTCCTTTAAAAATCCCTAATACGGCCACCAAGTGCCTGAGGAGTGGGAGGACTATCACATTCGCTTTGCCACCATTTAAAGAACTAGCCAACAGAGCCTCTGGTGAACAGCTGCATGTAGCAGCCCCTGAGGCTGCAGCTGAGGGGGGGGGGGGGGGGGCGGGGGGGGGGGGGGCACCTTAGGAAAATATTTTATTTGGTGGTAGTGCAGCTTTAAGATATTTATCTGTCAGGCATGGAGGACACATACACATCACATTTTCAAAATGAGTCATTTAGAACAATGAAACATTCTCCAATTACTAGATCCTGAAAGTCACTTTTGATATATCTTGCTATAACTTCAAGAAGTGTCAAACTTAGGGTGTGCTAATAGAAATGAACTGACATCATAAACGGTTCAGCCTTAATAAAAAGTGGTCAGACTCTGGCGTACAGCATTGATTTTTTCATAAACTTCATGGCTTTGCTGTAAATTTCATGGGGATTGTATCTCTCCCTTGTCCATCTTAACATTAAAGTTTTGCTTTTTATATGCCTCACCTCTATTCCTGGAATGTTAAATCACCGTAGATTATATTGATTGTAAGCTCTTTGGGTCAGTAGTGAAACATAAGATTTCCTCTGGGAGATTATCCACTGATCACATACACCGTAAATGTGCAGTAATGCACGAGTTCCTCCAGCATTGATTTGAGATCAATGAAATGTATTATACAGTTACATGAAATTACTTAGAAAATAATTAGAGCTAGTGAATTAGTTATGAGCCAGACAGAGAAACCCTTTATCTCTAGTCATCACTATTGTTCTACACAATGGGTTAATCTCCTTGTTTAAAAAAACACACCGTGTGTGGCATGTAAAGGGTTATACATCCTTGTCTCAATGATTATTCATGCATGCTTTTCAAAGGGCATCTTAGGTCCTAATAGAAAGGTTGCTGTCCTTTTGGGATCCTCGCCCAGATACACCAGTGGGCTTGCAACCAAATTATAGTCCTGGTCATAAATCATGGTTATCTCTCCTTGTGACAGTGGTTAAATTATTCCTCTAATCAGATCACGGCCACTGATTCCTACTGACACTCCGAATAATCAACGGTGACTGATGAGGCCGAGCCGAGCATACAATTCCTCTTCCCAGAAGGCCCTGGGGATCTGAACAACCTGTCCTTCCAGGCGCTGCTGGTTAAGCGAGATAGGTAAACAAACTGGCGCTTTGTCCTTCAAAGGAATGATGTGTTTTAAACTCATTTTGTTCCACACAGGAGATGCCTGTCAATGTTAGTACCTGTGCAGTGCCCACGAGAGCAGCTAGAGACATCCAATGATACACATGGAATACTCTAGACAAGAAACAATGGCTTACATTGCTCATGTCATAATAATTGCCTGGATAAAAAACTGTTCATATTTAAAAGTGTATGTATTGCCCACATTACAACATCAGAATACAGCTCCAGATGTTAACTTTTCTGCACACAACCTTTCAAAGCACACAACAGCATATAAATGCAACATAAGAGTAAGTTTAAAAGACGTAATTTCATTGCAAAAAAAAATATTTATTTGGACATTATATTAGGTGTATTTTCCACAGGCAAGAAATACATTCCACACTGACTTGATATGTCATATGTTTAATGTATCTCTTGGTCCAGGCTTCTTAATATGTTCGACTATCAGTGAACAAAAAATGTTCTAAAAAATGTGCTCCCATCCCGAATATTGATAAATTCATTGACACATTAATTTTACACATCTCTTGTGCTGCCAAATTTGAAATAGCTCAGAATTGGAAAAACTGTAATCCCCCTTCTCGCCATGAGGTTATACACCGTATATGGCTGGTATCCAGAATGGAATATATTACTAGTTTCCAATACTACAATGCAGCACCTGCAAGAATAGGTAAATGGAGAGAATAGGATATCAATAAATGAATAAGAGAGTGGTTGTAGTGTTTAGGAAAGATATCTCGGGATAACATAGGTGGCTTGCCAGGAATCGCCTCATGTTGAAAAGAGAGATGATGGCCATCCAAGACTGTGACTAAGAGACTATAACACCATTGATATCCTGAGGAAGAGGAAGAGGATTGATTGTTGTCTCCCTCTTCTCCATCTCCCCCCATGTGTCTGTTTTTTCAATAAAGCTTTGGGCTTGTGACACCCCCTCCCTTACCCCTTCCAACCCATTCCCCACCACTGTTTGAAGTTTTGTTGAAATGTCTTGCCTTAATTTATGCACCGTCCCCTACATTTGTGCCTGTCTCTCAATAAAGCTTTGTGCCTGTGATCTCCACCCCTACTGCTCTCACCTACCTCCCCCCTCGCAACGATAAATAATTTGAATTTGTTGTGTTGTTTGAGTTTTGCTTGGATAGTGCAGTACTTGATGTATAGTGTAGGATGTTGTGACGAAACGAGTTTGATAACACTTTAACCAGCCTGTTCCTCGTTTCTCACAAAATGTGGATTATAGCAAGAACTTTTTATAGCCCATGCTTTTGTTCCACAGCTCCACAGAGCTAGTGTCTAATTACGTGTGAATAAAGGGACATTGTAGCTCATTGTAAATATGCATATTGGTTATTTTATATTGTTGATGTGACAGTGAGGTTGTTATTCATTGTCCTTAAAGTGAAGCCAGGGGGGTTATGAGTAGGGATCAGGTTGCAAGATACTGGTGAGAGGGAAGGCTAATTAGTATCCATTGTTCTCACAAGACTACTCCAGACATTTGGTCTACAATCTGGCAGGGGAGGTTCTGTGGAAGTAAAGCTCATCTACACTCCAACCCCCTAGTGCAGGACTCACCAATGTTTAACAAGGAGAGGTCCAGGGGTTTGCCCAGGGAGGGTAATGCACTTTGGAAATTTTACCCTAGATATAAAGAGCCACTCCAGGGGAGGAGGTGATATTAATTCTGGAATTTGATTCATGGAAGGTGCAGTGTAGCTGGTTTTAAGTTTCATTCTCTACCAATGGACTACAGCTGCAGCTAAGAGAATAACTTCATGGGTCTTTAAGTCAGGACATCCAGGTGACAGTAGGTCCTTAAGCTAGTGGGTAAGAGACAGATGATGTGGTAAACCTGCCTGGCATTTATTTACTGTGTGTACATAATAATCTAGTGAATGTTTTTATTACGATAAATGTATTGCTTTACTTTCTAACTGCATTTGCCTGAGTGACTAATAAGAACCTTAGAAGGTATTGGGTAGGCCTCCCTGGCCTAGAATGGTACCCGTGGATGGCCAGCCAAAGTGAAGTGGGTAGAATTGGGCCAGAAAATCGGGTATCTTCACAGATGTCATATCTTGTACCTTATGTCATGTATTGTACTAAAAATATGAATGATTATGTTTCACGGTGTATTGTGCTTTCAGCTGCGCTGTGAAGCAATACACTTGAATGTTATGTATCATATGTTTTTTTGTACCTTTATACAAAATAAAGATACTTTTTCAATCAATCTCGGGATAACATTGATACAGGGGGATATTAACATATTGTGGCATTGTATTGCACTGTTGGATCAGAGGCAGGATTTAATTACTCAAAGTAATTTACAACACCCAATTGTGGAAAGGGCTTATTGTGAGCGGTAATGAACATGTTTTCTTAAGCCCAGCACCTCACAGCGTGCGATAAATTACTTTTATGCCACAACCCATACTGCTATGATGTTGTACAGTAGAATTCAGACCACCATCTAATGCTTAAACCTTTTGCAACCATCCAGCAGATTGACGTTGAGCGCCTTTCACCTGTAGTGGTTATACAAGCTGGAGATACAATCTGAGGCATAGACGTACCTGCCTACATTATCAAAACAATTTTCATTGACACTTTGATGTCGGGCTGATAAATCTTTACATGATGTTTGCTCTTCCTCAACATATCCTTGCACACCCTATACAGACATAGGGGCCTATTTATTAAGTCCTATACCATGCGGAAATGTCTTTTTAACAATTTCACAAAAGCCTAACACGGAACATATTGGAGATATCACACAATATCGTTAGCCATTCAATCGTATAGGGAGAGCATCGCAGGAGCGGGGTCTTTGTGCTCTAAATAGAAATTTTTAGCACCGACCAATCGTGAAGGATTATATCCTGATGGTGAAATGATCTGATATTCCACTGTTTGGCTTTGCAAATAGTTTGGCTGACTGCCCTGCTCTCGCCGCCACTGTTACACTATGTAATTTATATTTAATAAACTGTGACCTTTTGCCAAATTTAATTTGGTGTCAGCTTGTTTATTTATTATACAAATACAGTAATAAGATAAACATTAGAAGGAGGTTGGGTGCATGAAAAACAGGACATCAACACTATGCAGTTTATGTACTGAACCAAACACCAGTATGTTGGGACCTGTCATGGCATGTTTTGTTGCATTAAAAAGAAAATAAAAAGTTTTAAAAAGTTAATATGTAATATATAGTCATATATTGTCCATGCTTGCCGACTTATGAGAGAGATCTCCCTTCTGGGAGGGGTGATCTCATTGGCGATTTTTGGGGGCGAGGCCAAGTGGAATGCATCATTTGTCCCCACCCTCTACACTGACACAACCATTCAAGCCAATCACAGAAGGGGTGGGACAACAATGTCGCGTGAATTGTGGCGCTAAGCCCTGCCCCCTCCACTTAACTAACCAAACTGGCCGGCTCTCCCGGGAGTCCGGGAGGACTTCCAGAAATTCGGTAGTCTCCCGGACATTCCGGGAGAGTAGGCAACTGTGGTATTTTTCGTTGCAACACAACACAAAGTAAGGTGGTCTTCATTCAACATGTTTTTAAAAACTCATAGTAACAGGTCAGTTTTTTCTAATCATTAAAGTATAAAACATCTGCAGCCACAAAATGGTTTGGCAAGCACATACCATTTTACATGCCTATTTGACTTTTACGAAATGTTCTCACAATAAGTCATATTCATACTTGCCTACTTTCCCGGGATTTCGGGACCATGTAGAATGCCAATATTCACGGCATTGAATGGCGGGGGTGGGGGGTAATCGCGTCATTTAGACCCGACCCCGCTATTCAATACCTTGAATTTCTGTATTTTATGGTAGGGGCGGGGCTATAGTGACGCAATTATGTCATCACGCCCCCTCCTACCCTCTGTCACATGATCTATACTCCGATCTCCCGAAGTACATATTTAAAAAGTAGGCAAGTATGGTCATATTGTATTTTGTATATATGATTAAAATATGTTTCATCTCATTACATATTCCCACTCTGATCTCATTTCACCCTAGAAGAGGCATTGGTGGAATGCAGTGAAGACACACTGCTTTAAAGTAGGGATGAGCGCGCTCGGATTTCTGAAATCCGAGCCCACCCGAACGTTGCGGATCCGAGTCGGATCCGAGACAGATCCGGGTATTGGCGCCAAATTCAAAAGTGAAACTGAGGCTCTGACTCATAATCCCGTTGTCGGATCTCGCGATACTCGGATCCTATAAATTCCCCGCTAGTCGCCGCCATCTTCACTCGGGCATTGATCAGGGTAGAGGGAGGGTGTGTTAGGTGGTCCTCTGTGCTGTTTAGTTCTGTGCTGTTTAGTTCTGTGCTGTTTAGTGCTGTGCTGTGCTGTGCTGTTTAGTGCTGTGCTGTGCTGTGCTGTGCTGTGCTGTGTTCTGCAGTATCAGTCCAGTGGTGCTGTGTGCTGTGCTCTGTCCTTCTGAGGTCAGTGGTGCTGCTGGGTCCTGTGCTGTGTCCTGTTCAGTCCAGTGGTGCTGTGTCCTGTGCTCTGTGCTTCTAAGGGCATAGTTATTTCCCCAATATTCCCCTGTGTTTAAAAAAATAAAAAAAAGTTTTTTTATAAAATACCAAAAACTACTTTAATATTTTTTAATTACCACAAAATTTTCACAACCAATCCTGCAGTATAAGCCCATTGGTACTGCAATATTACCAAGTTCACACATTCAGCAGTAAAAGTCCAGTGGTACTGCAATATTACAAAGTTTACACATTCTGCAGTATCAGTCCAGTGGTGCTGTGTCCTGTGCTCTGTCCTGCTGAGTTCCGTAGTGCTGCTGGGTCCTGTGCCGTGTCCTGTTCAGTCCAGTGGTGCTGTGTCCTGTGCTCTGTGCTTCTAAGGGCATAGTT
Source organism: Mixophyes fleayi (assembly GCF_038048845.1). Lineage (NCBI taxonomy): Eukaryota > Metazoa > Chordata > Amphibia > Anura > Limnodynastidae > Mixophyes > Mixophyes fleayi. Next base: position 37,887,856 of record NC_134413.1, on the reverse strand, counting down.
ATTTCCCCATTATTCCCAAGTTTGTAAAAAATAAAAAAAAAGTAAAAAAAAATAAAAAATTAAAAAAAAATAAAAATATATAATAATTATAACCAAATTTGCAAAACCAATCCAGCATTATAAGTCCATTGGTACTGCAATATTACCAAGTTCACACATTCAGCAGTAAAAGTCCAGTGGTACTGCAATATTACAAAGTTTACACATTCTGCAGTATCAGTCCAGTGGTGCTGTGTCCTGTGCTCTGTCCTGCTGAGTTCCGTAGTGCTGCTGGGTCCTGTGCCGTGTCCTGTTCAGTCCAGTGGTGCTGTGTCCTGTGCTCTGTGCTTCTAAGGGCATAGTTATTTCCCCATTATTCCCAAGTTTGTAAAAAATAAAAAAAAAGTAAAAAAAAATAAAAAATTAAAAAAAAAAAAATATATATAATAATTATAACCAAATTTGCAAAACCAATCCAGCATTATAAGTCCATTGGTACTGCAATATTACCAAGTTCACACATTCTGCAGTATCTTGTGCTACATATAATGGAGACCAAAAATTTGGAGGATAAAGTAGGGAAAGATCAAGACCCACTTCCTCCTAATGCTGAAGCTGCTGCCACTAGTCATGACATAGACGATGAAATGCCATCAACGTCGTCTGGCAAGCACGATGCCCAATCTCCTAGTACAGGGCATGTAAAATCCAAAAAGCCCAAGTTCTCAAAAAACAGCAAAAAAAGAAACTTAAAATCATCTGAGGAGAAACGTAAAGTTGGCAATATGCCAATTACGACAAGTAGTGGCAAGGAACGGCTTAGGCCCTGTCCCGTGTTCATGACTAGTGGTCCAGCTTCACCCAAGGATCTAAGCCCTCCTCCCCCCCCCTACAAAAAATTTTAGAGAGTTATGCTGTCAGCAACAACAACAAAACAGCAAAGAACTCTGCCTTCTAAACAGATGACATCACAAATCCCCAAGGCGAGTCCAAGGGTGTTGTTGGTTGTGAACCCTGACCTTCCCATCACTGTACGGGAAGAGGTGACTCCATCCAGCATTTGCAGCACGCCCTCTGCATATGCTGGAAGGATCACCCACAGTCCAGTTACAGATTTGGCTAATGAAGGTGTGAATGTTGTACACTGGGAGGAGGATATTGATGTAGCTGGCGCTGAGGAGGATGTTGATGATTATGATGCAGACAGATACCAAATTGCATTTCTCAATTTCTATTTATATTCTAGATTATATAACGGCTGAAAAGTTTTCTCTTTTACTCCTAGTGGAGAGGGGATCTGATGCAGACAGATACCAAACTGCCTTTGTCCATTTCTTTGTATATTTGAATTGCTAGTTCTACAGTCTATGCAGGCTGCTTTATTTATATTCAACTACAAGTGTAGGGCGGGGGGGGGGGGGGGGGCATAGATAGCCACCAAAGTAACGTGGTCCATTTAATTTCACTTTCTAGCTCCACAGTCTGTGCAGCCTGCTTTTTTTTTATCTTCAAAGTATTTATATTTACAAGCCTTGCAATCTAAATTAACTAGAGGTAGTGACGTGGTAGAACTCCAAAAGGCAGTTTGGAAGCCCCTGTACAAACTGGCTCTATTTTTTAACTGAGTTGTCCCCCCTCCAGTGTGTACTCGGAAAGAGTTTTTAGTGCAGCGGGGAACCTGGTCAGTGAGCGGCGAAGGAGGTTGCTTCCTCACAACGTTGAAAAAATGATGTTTATAAAAATGAATAATCAATTCCTCAATGAAGTACAGCACTGCCCTCCAGACAGTACAGAGGGACTGTGGTTGTGGAGTCCAGCGGGGACGAATTGATAATGTGTGAGGAGGAGGAAGTACACACTGTAGGGGGAGAGGAATCAGAGGTTGAGGATAAGGACGACATCTTTCCTCAGTAGAGCCTGTTTAGTTTGTACAGGGAGAGATGAATTGTTTTATTGGTGTGGGGGCCCAAACAAACCAATCATTTCAGCCACAGTTGTTTGGTAGGCCCTGTCGCTGAAATGATTGGTTTGTTAAAGTGTGCATGTCCTATTTCAACAACATAAAGGTGGGTGGGAGGGCCCAAGGACAATTCCATCTTGCAACTTTTTTTTTGGCATTATGTGACCATTCAACAGTCGTTTGCCATGTTCAAAAAGTAAAAGAAAATGCCAACAAATTCAATAAATTAAATCAAAAGTTAAATGCCCTGTCATTATTTAAAACAAGAGGTTTTGACGTGCTAGAATTAGTGTAGTGTTAAGATGTTATAAACACTACACTTGGAAATTGGAGGAGGTAATGTGGCCCCGGTATCAAATTGGGTACCGGGGCCACCCCACTACGTAGTCCAGATACTTGTTTGGTGGAATTCTGACACGTGGAGGGTTTTTTAATTATATTGTGGCCTCGGTACCAAATTGTGTACCGGGGCCACCACACTACGCAGTCAAGATAGATAGATGCGTATCATAGATAAAGTACATTCAGTGGTGTGGGGCAAATTGAAAAATATTCAAAATGCACTGACATTATCAAAAACAAGAGGTTGTCACACGCTAAAACTCCAACATGTATATGATGGAGAGGATGGAGGAGCAGCCGTATGTGTAGTGTAATGCAGACCTGTTGAAGGTTTTTTATATATTTTATTGTGGTGCCCAGTGCCCACTCCTCTAGGCAGTCCAGGTACATTTATTGGTGCGAATCAAACAAGTTGATGGTTTTCTTATTATATATATTGTGGTGACCCACTCCTCTACGCAGTCCAGGTACATTTATTGGTGCGAATCAAACAAGTTGATGGTTTTCTTATTATATATATTGTGGTGACCCACTCCTCTAGGCAGTCCAGGTACATTTATTGGTGCGATTCATAAAAGTTCAGGGTTTTTAATATATTGTGGTGACCCACTCCTCTACGCAGTCCAGGTACATTTATTGGTGCGATTCATAAAAGTTCAGGGTTTTTAATATATTGTGGTGACCCACTCCTCTACGCAGTCCAGGTACATTTATTGGTGCGATTCATAAAAGTTCAGGGTTTTTAATATATTGTGGTGACCCACTCCTCTACGCAGTCCAGGTACATTTATTGGTGCGATTCATAAAAGTTCAGGGTTTTTAATATATTGTGGTGACCCACTCCTCTACGCAGTCCAGGTACATTTATTGGTGCGATTCATAAAAGTTCAGGGTTTTTAATATATATTGTGGTGACCCACTCCTCTAGGCAGTCCAGGTACATTTATTGGTGCGAATCAAACAAGTTGATGGTTTTCTTATTATATATATTGTGGTGACCCACTCCTCTACGCAGTCCAGGTACATTTATTGGTGCGAATCAAACAAGTTGATGGTTTTCTTATTATATATATTGTGGTGACCCACTCCTCTAGGCAGTCCAGGTACATTTATTGGTGCGATTCATAAAAGTTCAGGGTTTTTAATATATTGTGGTGACCCACTCCTCTACGCAGTCCAGGTACATTTATTGGTGCGAATCATAAAAGTTCAGGGTTTTTAAGATATTGTGGTGACCCACTCCTCTACGCAGTCCAGAAAGATACCTTTTTGCAACGTTTTGGACTAATAACTATATTGTGAGGTGTTCAGAATACACTGTAAATTAGTGGAAATGCTTGTTATTGAATGTTATTGAGGTTAATAATAGCCTAGGAGTGAAAATAAGCCCAAAAACTTGATTTTTAAACTTTTTATGTTTTTTTCAAAAAAAATCCGAATCCAATACCTTAAATCCGAACCGAGACCTTTCGTCAAGTGTTTTGCGAGACAAATCCGAACCTCAAAAATAACGAAAATCCGGATCCAAAACACAAAACACGAGACCTCAAAAGTCGCCGGTGCACATCCCTACTTTAAAGAGCTGTTTTATGCTCACCCCCCATTCACCAGATACACAACCAGCAAGTGTTACAAGTTGCATGGAATCTCATCGGGGACTGAAGGAATCTGGTTAATCACCCACACAGCAGGTTGTAGTATGAGAAACCTGCGTCTGCAAAATTGTGTTAATAATGATGCTCTCTGGACAGACTCCATGTCTTTATTTGGAAAGGATTAAAAGGGATTAGAGGAACCTAATGAAGCCACCCAATGCTTTGCAAATAATCAGATACTCAGCTCAGAAAGGGAGCCGAAATGTGAGCATCCCATCTGCACATTCCTGCTCACTTAAAAAGATATCACATAGCAGTCAAACAACTCTAGGGCAGATTACGTGTCAGTAATGATTACTTAGAAGATTGTCGCCATTTAAAGCAATTTGTGGGGTTCATGTAGCTTCATAACAAATGGTAGCTGCAAACACTGAAGAGCATGTATAGGGTCTGCCAGATGTAAATGTATATGTATTAAATAACAAAATGTTTTTTGGAAGCTGTAAAGAGACAGGATGGACAGGGAGGCGGGTCTAGGACAGGTTGTAATTTACATATCCTTTATATCTTTTGCAGGGTGATAAGTGGGAATGGAATCTAGGGTTCTATTTAACAAGCGGTGAAAAGCCAGAATGCTGGCCTAAGCCCAGATCTTTCACTGCTTTTTGCTTTTTAAAGGGTTAACCTTAACTTGGTCTTAACCTAAGTACCTAAGATTACTGCTGTCCCCATTGGCCTCCATGGATATAGCAAAATTAGTCAATTTATTAAGTGGTGAAAAGCTTAATCTCAGGAAGACGTTTCTTGTCTATTTCAATGGGAACCAGTTGAAGTCTATCTGGCTTCGCTGGATCTCTCGTGGATGAAAGCGCTATGCGCACTGCATCCTCAATACTCCACCAGCGTGAGACTACCAGTGAAGAGGAGGGGGGATCTTCGCTGGGGTTACCAGTGCAGCCCCAGCTTGGTAAACTGCAGCGGTACTTCATTAAGTATTGCTGCTATTTGCAGTGTAACATATCAATAGTTACACTGCTGGGGTCATAAACAGACCCCATAGTCTGTAAAAAGAAAAATGAGTTCAGCGATATATCCTTGAGAATAAAGCAGTGATTAGTGAAGATATTTAATAGTTGCGCTTGCTTTCACTTTTACATATGTTCAGTAACACATAAGAGCATAGATTGCTCTGCATATTTGTACATAATATGAGAGCTGTCATGCTGTTTGCTTTTCTCATATAAACCATGGACTCAAATTGAACAATGTCTAATGCCAAATCAGATAGCAAAATGTTTGTTTTGAGTCATGGTAATATCTTGTTTTACTCAACAATAATGTTTTCTTAGTAAGTTATTTTTCAGTATCCTTTTACAACGTAACAGACACCCAAAAATAATGTATAGAGAATGGTGACCTGCTGTCTTACTTTTCCATGCATCTCAGAACAGCCAATCAATTAGTAGCTTCTTACTGTATTATGTCATCATTCTGTGATCTATTCATTGACTTTAACAAAAATAAACGCACTGGTAGCATATTGATAAATAAGGTCTATTATTCAGAATTTTTTATGTTTTTGGTATATCATTATACAGCAAATTCAACCATCATGCTGGTTTCCAGACAAATATCAGCTCTTCATGTAGCTGAACTGATGTAAGTAGGGATTAAATACCCATTTATCACTCAAACATGTATGAATATATGTAACAAAAAACGGATTTAATTTTATTTTAATCTGACAAAATGAGTAGGTTTGATGGGGAAATATAGGTACAAGGTAATTGTCATTGAAAAGGGATCTTCCATTGTGACATCATGGGGTCAGAGAGGGGGTAAGAAGGTACAAAGTCCCGGGGCCCAGGCCTGCCTGGGGGCCCTGAGTTGCCGGTGTAGTGGGCGGAGCCAGCAACTTGTGTGGACACGCCCTCTTCAGGGGCTATGGAAGGGGCCCCAAAAAGTTGCTGCACTGGGGCCGAAATTCCTCCTTGCGGCCCTGGGTGACATAAAAGATTGGGAATAAAACAGTCCCACAACACAAGTTCCGTTTTCTTCTCTCGTGCTGTATTTATGGGGGCATTCCCTGTTTAGCAGCAGCACTACAGCTCTTTTCTACACAACTAAGGGTTTTTAATTTGATATGTTCATGGAGGTTGGCAGAGATTAGGCCTTGGTCTATACTTTCAAAACACACCGTTTACCCTGTTCAGGCAAACGTTTCTAGGCTGATGTCTACCAATGTGAACACATATTGAAATGCACAATATTACACATGCTATTAAACACAGTACCGATGTCCCCTCTCATGAGTGTCTCAGACAGAAATTAAGTGTTAAGCTGGGTACACACTACAGAAATTTCGACCAACTTTTTATGCCGAGCGATTTTACATGCGATCGATGTTCCGATCGCTCGGTCCATGGACTGCATACACACTAGCCTTGTTTAGGACGATAAAGGGAAGAGCAGTCCTCACGTTAGCGACTTTTTACAGCCATGTTGTCGTGAGCAATGACTGTAATTTCATACTCACTGTTGTGGATCGGTCAGAAGTTTATACACACTACACAGCGCAAACGAGATTGGACCGAAAATATTAACCGGTACGACCAACCAAATGAGGCGACAATCGTCCATTTGGGCAGACTTTCGACCATCGTGTCACTGCACACACTGACCCGACTTTTGAACGAGCGGTCGTATGTCGGCTGATTCAGCCGATTATTGGACGAAAACAGTGTAGTGTGTACCCAGCTTAAATGACAGTAGATTAGGAGAAATCCATTAATGCAGGGGTCACTCCTAAAGTGAGAGTAGGCTGCACTTTGAAGTGAGGTTTTAATTCTGTCCACGATACACACTTCTAGCTGGACAAACAATTCAGCACAGAGTGATTTTACGTGGGTAGCTCCCAAAAACAAAATGTGGGCGCTGACCTTTTATATTTTGACCAGGCAGGGGGCTGCCCAGTCATTCTGTTCTCTGAGCTGCAGTTTCTTTCATCACTTCTACAAACTACAACAAACAGTTATGATATATAAGAGTTCTGTGCACATTAAAATATAAATATTGCCATGTTAAGCAATAAACCTGCCAAGAAGGTAAGTAACACACATTTTTAATTGCATAAGCAAATTTGTATTTCTGTTATTAGCTGCTCCTGAGACTTGCCGACTAACAAAGCGCTCTCAGGTTGCCTTTCTTTAGACACAGACCTCTTACCAATGCTTGATCTGTACTGGTAGCTTGGACGCTGAAACTAAAGCACTGGAAAGCCTTAATGGTCTAATGACCACCCACGTGTTTGAGTGTGGTGTTGACCAGAGATGCGGGTTATAAGATACATATGATATGGAGGGGTTGGTTTACCTGACTGGTTACAGAGATATATTCAACAACTCCCAAGGTCCCTGGGGAAGGTAACAGCTCTGTGGCTGTGGCCTGGAGATAATTACAACATGTGTAGAGCTGAGGCTGGAAGCATGCCTTGCGGAGAACAACTGTAATCCTTTAATCAGATGTTTTGCTTCCCTTTAAGATAACATCTTCAATTGATTTAGAGATCCCCTCCTCTGTATTTAACTAAAAAAAATGGAGTAATGGGTTTCATTTGAGAGTCTAGTCTTACAAGATGATAAATGGCTGTTGTCAGCTTTACTTGACTTTGACTGGTAGAGTTGGGAGGGTAGTGAAAAGGTGAAGACCGGGTCAAACATGTGTGGCCATACTCACAGCTTCCACCATCCTCTCAAACAAACACAATTACCTCTAGATGTTTCCACTCTCTAGATCAAGATTTTCTCAAAAATTCAACATTCAACTATTATTCTTATATTTCTTAAATGACAACTGCAGGAAAATAATACCGTTTGGTCACAAACCCTTATTCCCCGTGGGGAGAACAGTAGAATGAAAGGGTACATGTCACCTGCAGCCCTCCAATCAGATGCATTGAAAACTCATTAATTCAACCTGTGTACTTACAGGTCTGTGTAGGTGTAACTAGAGCAGGGGCTGGCTGGGCTGGGGGGCGAGGGGGTATATGCTGTTGCTGTATAACTCTCAGCAGCAGACCCCAAAAAACAAATAGATTATCTTCTTTAAAAATCCAAAGTGTTTTTCTACTAGTCAAAGCAATTTTTATGATGGGCAGTCAGAGACATCTTTTTTATTAAGCAGGAAAAACAGGGACAGGGTACCGTGTGAGCCGCATCTGCACCCCCCAAAAAACACATATATTGTTTTTCTACTTTCATTTATATACCTAAAAAAAAGTTTTGCCCCCTTTACCTACTGACTGGGCTATTTTCTTTTCAACTTGTGCCTTTGCAGATCTGATTACCACCTTAGCCTCCTTCTGTCTAACAAGATACACCTCTTTGTCGTCATTATTCTAGGTCTGCTTATATTTCCGAAAGGCCATCTTTTTTGCTCTCACAATACTTGCTACTTCTTTTGCAAACCACACTGGCTTCATTTTCCTTGTGCTTTCCTTAACCCTTTTGATACAAAGGTCTGTTGCTTTTAGTCTTCAACTTTTTCATTTTTCCCACCTCTCCTGCACTCCTTTCAAGTTCCTACACTCTGCCAAAGAGTCACTTACACATTTTCCATGTCTACAAAGTCAGCCTTCCTAAAATCTAACACCTTTGTTTTTGTGCGGTATGAATCTTAAATTAATACGTTTCTTATTTAAGTCTCCTGGACAAAACCATGTTACAATGCAAGGGGTGCAAATTAGCTTTCTGTTTTGCACATAAGTTAAATACTGACTGTTTTTTCATGTAGCACACAAATACTTGATAGCTTATTTGTACACTGAAATTTAAAGTAGATATTTGTGTGCTACATGAAAAAACAGTCAGAATTTAAAGGGGTGCAAAACAGAAAACTAATTTGCACCCCTTGCATTGTAACATGGTTTTGTCCAGGAGACTTAAATAAGAAACTTCTTAATTTAAGATCCTTAATGAATCAGGCCCTCTGTCTTTATACTAAACCATACTGCTTGATGGTTGCTGGATCCTAGGTTCTCACCCACGATTACATCAGATATTCTGTTACCATTTGTAAGCATTAAAGACAGAGATTAGACAGGACCTTAATTGTGAAAGGTTACAGTCTAGAGCACGGATGGCCAAGTAGTCGAAGGCTAAGAGCCAAAAAATATCTATAGATATAGCCAACTTCACCTTTTATGTATGTGTGCATATACACAATATAAACATGTGCATACATACTGTACACACATATATTGCAAATATAACATAATTCACAATAGCTTGCGAAGTGAAAAATAAGATATCCAACATTGCCAAAATGTTCTGAGTAATCGTCAACTCAGCACAGCTCTTACCTCGCTGTTGTGTCCAGTGGAGAAGGGTTCTCTTCACAGTAGCCCACGCTGCTTCTGTATCCACAATTTATGTGGAAGGAACTGTTGAAGTGAGGTCAAAAAAAGTCATAAATGGCCAACATGCCCCTAAGACCTCTTCACATATCCATCAGACCTCCCCACATGCCCCTTACATACCTATCAGCCTCCCCACATGCCCACCTGATCACACCAAAAGCCCCTTAAATGCCATCAGACCTTCTCACATGTCTCTCATGTGCCTATCAACCTCCTCACATGCCATGAGCTACCCACTTTCCTCATACATGCCATCAGACTGCCACGCATGCTCCATACATGCCTATTAAACCTCCACACATTCCAAAAGATCTCCCCGAAATGCCATCAGATTTTCTTACATGCCCTCCAGCCTCTCACATGCCCCTTACTTACCTGTCACACCTCCCACAAAGACGCTGGAGCCCGAACAGAGGAAGGAGGGAGAGCCCAATTCACGCTCTCCTCCTCCTTCCCTGATTGGAAAGTCTGTGATAACAGGACCTCCCTGTGTTATACAGAGGAGGTCACATGACACTGCCACTCAAAGTCTGTCGAGCAGTCAGATGTTTCAAATTCTGCAGCTGTTGGCACCCGGAGCACTGTGCTTGGGTGATACCCTCAGCCAACTGACCAGGAGCCACATTTCTAAGCTCAGAGCCACAGGTTGGCCTCCGCAGGTCTAGAGGATACTGTTTCAGCATCATCACACCTCCCAAGATCCTATATACTCAAACAGGAACATTTAAGGTACAGAAAGGGTAATCACAATAACCTTTACTTGCATTACAGCAATACACATAAATGCAAACAATTTGTATTAAGATAGTGTACTGTATAGTGCAAGTGAAAACAAAATACTTTTATTTTTTAAATAATGAATAAATCTACCAATTTTAAGCATGTTGTAAATCTGCCTGAAATTCCCATGTGATCAATTTATTTAAATAAAAACATCCAATTAACCAGATTAAACACTTTATAAGAAGATCAATGTATCAAGGGACAAGATCAATGTATCTTGCCATAAATGAATGATTGGTGATAATTTTATGGATATAATAAGAAGAGTTACAATGTTAAATAAAATCCACTTGATAAATGTATGAAACGGCGGTTTTGTTAAAGCAACGATTTGAGGTGTTTTAATAGGTGGGTTTTAAATCACTAGATGTATTAAAGGCAAAACCACTGATAATCTGCCCAAAAACTGCAGTTTCATCCAGCAAAATATTGAAGATCGCTGTTTTAGCTTTGACTACATACAATGATCAAATGTATGAAGCAGCGGTTTTACACACTGCCGCAAAAGTCTCCTGGTGTTTGTTACAGGCAATTCTAGTAAAAGTGGTTTCTATTGGCCTTGAGATAATGGTGAAGACTATAAAAATTATTGTCCTGCTGAAAAATGAACGGTCGGGACACTGAAGGAGAGAGCGCCGCGTCCCAGCAAAGGAGAACTGCTGGGCGCGTGCGCAAAGAGTTTACTAGCCTGCTGGCTAATTCTACTTGATTAATTTATTAGGCATAGGCTGGGGGCAGTTTCAGAGCTAGGCTCTGATTGGTCACACTTTGTATTTAAGGCAGGGAGGGCTTAGCCTCCCTGCCGGTTATAGCTTCCAGTTTCCTGTGTTGCTGCCTGCTGCTGTGTTCCTGGTGTTACCTTTGGATTGTTGCCTACCATGTATGACCCCTACCTGTTTACTGGATTTGCCTGTTTGCCTGTGCCCTTGACCTTCTGGCCTGTACCACCATTTCTGCTGATTTGCCAGTGACCTCGACCCTTGGATTGTTTCCTGACTATTCTTCCTAGCAAGTGACCCCTGACCTCGGCCTGGGAATTGAACTCATGACCCCAGTGCTGTAAGGCAGAAGTGCTAACCACCGTGCTGCCACAAGTTGAATAAATAAGTGTCTTCTCTTGCTAGATTAATTTGAACCATTCAGCTGTTGACCACCATAGAGCGCTACGTGTGATGACTCAATGTCCTGTTGGTCCCTTTGGTTGTTGTTGAAGAGAGGAGTTGGAAGGTGCCCTACAAATAATTCATCATCATCATCATCATTTATTTATATAGCGCCACTAATTCCGCAGCGCTGTACTCACTCACATCAGTCCCTGCCCCATTGGAGCTTACAGTCTAAATTCCCTACTATAGACACACACTCACACACAGAGACAGACAGACAGAGAGGGAGAGACTAGGGTCAATTTTTTGATTGCAGCCAATTACCCTACCAGTATGTTTTTGGAGTGTGGGAGGAAACCGGAGCACCCGGAGGAAACCCATGCAAACACAGGGAGAACATACAAACTCCACACAGATAAGGCCATGGTTGGGAATCGAACTCATGACCCCAGTGCTGTGAGGCAGACGTGCTAACCACTAGGCCACTGTGCTGCCCTAATAATTGTACAACAGGTGTAACAATGGGAGATGCAATCAATAACCGAGAATACATAAGGACTAGTGAGATTTGTGGAGATGAGAACAGTGGTGTAGATGAAATGAGTAATCAGGGTGGTGATTGGGCTAGACATTAGAGTAGAAAACACAGGCAGGAGAAGATAGATGCGGCCTGCATAGTAGAATGTTGTAAACAAGGGATAGAAAATTATAAAGGTGTAAATAGAGGTAGTTTTAGAGATTCTAAAAGAGCTTGGCGTCTTCCCAAAAGACAGTGTCACATTCCCAACAGAGAGATTGGCCTCTGCACACAAAATGTCGCAATAAAAGGGATGGTGTCTGACCAAAGTATTCCCACACAATTTGACCTTGGTGGTGTAACTGCCACAAGTGAGACTGAGCCACAGGAGCCACCAGCTCATTCAGCTCCTGCAGCCTCTGCTGGTCGGTTCACCCATAGGCATGCGCGACCTCAAGAGCCAAGTCCAATGTCTAAGGGCAAATATGGTGGGCTTGATTCATCAAGGGACATAAACAGTGATTTTGTGCAATTCATAACATCACTCTGCGCATGCCCAGAATTGGACCATAACCACAAAACTCAGCCACGTTCAAATACAACAGCCTATGATATCGATTTCCTCCAGGTACAGGTCTAATCTAGGTGCCGATTACTAGTGATGACGGCTGTGTAAGCATGCTATTACATGTGTTTGCAATCAGGAGCAACTGTAAAAATATATTTTATATACAGTAGACATTCAAAACATACTAATAAATGTTTATCATGTAAAAAAAAATCACTTTAATGTTTTAATGTTTTATCATTAATGCCTATATTATTAACAGATGACATTAGTTGAAAAGTTGTTTTTTTTTGTGCGTTCTTTTGTGATTTTATATTCCACATATGTATTAGACGCATGCTGCAGTGTCTTGTCTCGTGGAGCAGAGCGGAACTACAACTGTATTCATCACCACACGCACCTTCACATCGCTCCTCCTAATTGTTGATAATTGTTTTAAAACAAACGCACATTGCGCTAAGTATACGTGCCTTTATGAATCAGGCCCAGTGTGTATATCTTTAAGAAATTCAAAAATGAGTTCTGTGTGACTGCAGTAACCTCAAAAAACTATACTGCTCTTCCCTTGGTGTATATACCTTCAAGAAATTTAAAAACTAGTTCAGTATGACTGCAGTACCCCCAAAAAGCACAGGTCTCTTGTTTTAGTGTATATAGCTTTAAGAAATTATAAAACTATTTCACTGTGAGTGCACTATCCACCAAAATGTAATCCTCTTCCCTTTATATGTACACCTTTTAAGAAATTCAAAGACAAGTTTAATGTGACTGCAGTACCCCAAAATATGCTAGACTGTTTCCTTGGCAGTATCACTGTAGTACCCCAAAGACACATTTGTCTTCCCTTAGTAATATATCTTCATCTTTCAAAGACTAGTTCAGTGTGGCTGCTGTACCATCAGGGCTACCATCAGAAATTGTGGGGCCTGGTACAAATGAAACAGGCAGGCCCCGCCCCCTTTCTCTTTGACCATACCACCCCCCGCCACCCCCCTTGGTCAGTGAACGCAGAGGTGTAGCATGGAACAATGACACCCTGAGTAACAATATACCCTTTACATGCCCATCAGAGCCCCCTACATGCCACTGTGACCTCCCCACATACCTCCCCATATGCCCTTTACCAAAGAGAAAGAGAGGGACTGGTCCTTTGATGAACACAGCACAGATACTGAGAGGGAGATATCCTGTATATTGCACTGACTGTGAGAAAAGTTTTACTAGTATTAGCACCTGCCAAGAGACTGCCTTTGGACCCCATATAAAAATACCTACCCCATATATTATAATTAACACCCCACCCTTAACAATAATACACATCCTAAAGATTATATAATGACATACACACCCACATTAATCACTTGCCTATCTTCCAAGCAGCAGGAGACAGCCACATGTAGAGATGGGAGGGGTGGAGCAGGCAGACTAGAGGAGGGGAAGTAGGGGGATGACTGGGATAGGAGAAGAGCAGTGGAGGATGGGAGACAGAGGGGAAGGGGAGGGACTAAAAAGGAATGCAGTTCATTGGTGGTTGGCTCCAGGGGAGGAGCCAGCCACCAGGATGTAAAGCAATCACTGGGCCTGCACTCTTTAGGACAGGGCTGACCCTGATAATACTCCACAACCTGTGTCTGTTCTCACTTCTCCTGTGAAGGAAACAGAGACACTAGACAGTGGACTTCCCAAGCATGGAAGATTTCTTTAATGTATTTTCTACAGCTTTCTAAAAAAGTAATGAAAATACAAGGGTGTACGAAAGGTGTATTGAGACAATCACTAGTTGTGATTGTCCCAATACAGATTGTAATCCTTTCTATGCTTAGAAGATGTATGTTTGACTATGAGTCTCTTAATCTAGATTATTATAGCCCTGACCAAGTAGTGGTCCAATAGTACTTTAATATCTTGCCAAGAGCTGGTGCTATGAATCAGCTGTTAATTGTGTATATGCCAAAGTTGGCATTGTCCATCAGGTTCTAGGAGCCTGTCTCTGTTATAAAAGTGAATTTGCTTTCCTTTATATTGAGGGTTTATTATTTTTATTTCCCACAATTCCCCCCCTTACAGTATGTATGTAATGACATTTCTTTCTTCTGCTGTTGTTTAGGGGCGGGTAACCATGATATCTGAGGAATGGACAGAAGTCTGTTATATGGAATTTCTCCCAGAGGTATTTTTTACAACTTTCTTAAAAAGAATATGAATCTCCCCATTGAGGATAGGACCCTCCAGCTGGTGGCCTCTTCACATCCATATGAAAATAAAAAAAATGAAGCACACTGACATCACCAGTCATACTTATATCCCAAATTCTTGCCCCTAAAATATGGTTACAATGACATTTCCTTTTTATGTTTCCCCTTGTCTTAGCATCAATTCTGAAGGGTCATGCTTAAACCACCATCAGGATATTACCTTTACTGCAGTATATAGGTATTTTCTATGTTTACAGTGTTATTAAAAATAATGTCTTCCCATATGTGCATGTTCCATAACCTTAGTTAGGGTAAGTACACACTGGAGAATTTTCCAACCAATCTGTTATCTACAAACGATTGTACCTACGACTGAAGGTCCGACCAGTCAGGCGATTTATGCGTACATACTACACACGATTTACCTTCAGATCTGTGCTCTTTATCTGGTCCTCTAGTCGTTTAGCGAATGACAGCACAATATGCATTCATTTATTCCTGCCAAACTGATTACAACCGCCTTGTTATAGCTATCCACATGTCATAACGAATTTCGTTATGCTTCCGTCTCTCTGAAACAAAATATTCAGTCTCAGAACCAACAAACAAACTATTCCCTCTACAGCACTCTCTACATTTAGTCACTGGGACATGTTCATTGCCGGCATCGGCTGAAAAGACCATGGCGTATATTTGCTAAATTTCGTGTTTGAAAAAGTGGAGATGTTGCCTGTAGCAACCAATCATATTCTAGCTGTCATTTTGTAGAATGTACTAAATAAATGACAGCTAGAATCTGATTGGTTGCTTTTCAAACCTGCAGTTTAGTATATATACCCCATGACTTTGTAAAGTTTATGAAGATCGTGATCCTGAGTGAATATACACTACATGATCGGAAGGTGATTGGAACGATATTATAATGTGACCAACCAAATGAAATCACAATCGGCACTTTGGAATGATTATCGTTCATCGTGTGATTATAAACACTAACGTGATATGTGGCTGAGCGGTCGTTTATTGGGTGATTGGCCCAATAATTGGCTGAAAAACCTCCATTGAGTACCTAGCCTTACATAGACAAATATGCTGTACTATAGACATATTGGCACAATCAGTAAGTGTGTCTACTACTACACGTACTATGCAAACAGACAAGTCTACTACAGTCGATGTGTCTGCCTCTGATTTTATTCAAGTCTCCTGTTTACATGAATGAAAAGGGGAAATACAAACTATTGCTTTACATGCAATAGTACAATTTGCATCTTAGGTAATTAGGGTGAATTTTCCTTTAACTACACAGCATTAAAGATGTCATGTAATCGTAATGCAGCTATTAATATTATGTAATTTACTTGTATTTCTTTTAGGAATCTGGTAGTTTTCAAGGAGAGGAGGCAGGAAGGGAGGAGGAAGGAGAGCAAGAAGAAGAAAGAGAGAATGTGGAAGAAGGAGAGGAGGAAGATGGAGAGTATGATGAGGAAGGGGAGGGAGTAACGTTTCAGCCTCAAACAACTATTGCCAGGAGAATATGCACAATGGTGCAGGCAATAGGACAATACTGCTGTTGTATCCCCAGTAGCATAATAATCAGACTTCTTATTTAACTCAAATAGCTGAATCATTTGTTAGTAACTTTTGTTTAATTGATAGGGGTATTGATTGTATCAACTATTTTCACTGTAAATTAGAAGATTACAGAGAACACACAAAATGATGCCAAAACAAAATAGAAAATCAGTAACAAGTCTAAAAGTGGAGCACAAATAAACTGATGTAAGAAACCCATAGTATAAAGGCCATATTGTTCAAATACATTTATCACATTTCTGCTATTACATCACATTTCCTCTAAATAAATGTTAGTTGTATAGATAAAGCTGATGAAATAAAGAACATCTTTTGCTTGGATTTTTACACCTGCCATGACATTTTAGGAGACATATGCTTAATATTCCCACAAGTGTTGGCAACTGGAGATCTAGGGCCTCATTCATCAAGAAATGCAAAATGTAATGTGCGTTTCCTAAACTCTACAACCACTCTCTTATTCACTTATTGACAGCAGCTGGCTGGGCTGGGGGCAGGGAGGCATATGATCCCCGGGCCGGCCCCATATCGGGCTAGCTTGGGCTGGGTCACTGGGTTACTGTTATTGACCATGGCTGTTTGATAAGCTTCTTGAACCAGACTGGTAGAGATCTAAACCTATAGCAGGCACCTTTCCCGTAGAACTAGTTTGTTCAGAGGTACTGGAATACCCCCAGGACTTAACTATATACTTATCATAACAAACTGTAGAGTCAGGTACAGATAAACCAGAATAAGGGAGGTGGGTACCAGAGACAGTCCAAAGGTCATGGGTCAGGCGCAAGCAGGATAACTGAGGGACAGGCAAGTCCAGAGTCAAGCCAAAAGGTCACAACAGGGAATCAATACAAAATAGCAGAAGAATCACAGAAAACAAGGGAGCTGGTCAGCAATGTGTGCAGGCACAGAGAACGCTATAACCGACAGGGAGGCTAAGCCCTAGCAGCCTTAAATACAAGATCTGGCCAATCAGGATCTGGGACTAAATGTCATAATGATTATCCCACCAGCAGTAGCCTATTTAATAAATACTATTTGCACATGCGCCCAGCTGCCAGGAGAAGAACAGGCATAAGTAATCAGACACACAGGTGTGGTAATTAACAAGGAGCAGAAGATTAACTCCTGCCAGTGAGGGAAAATGTCCATGGTAGAACAGCAGCACCTCTGGTGGCATAGAAGTACTGCAGCCAAGACTAAACACATATTCCTAACAATAGGTGGCTGAGCCAAGTATTCTTCCCCCGGGCTACAGTTTGCAAGACCTTCCC
Source organism: Mixophyes fleayi (assembly GCF_038048845.1). Taxonomy (NCBI): domain Eukaryota; kingdom Metazoa; phylum Chordata; class Amphibia; order Anura; family Limnodynastidae; genus Mixophyes; species Mixophyes fleayi. Next base: position 37,870,528 of record NC_134413.1, on the reverse strand, counting down.
TGAATTAATTTACTTTGAACAATTGGAACATTTTGGTTTTCTGATAACATTCAAAGCCCCATGTGTTCCACGACACTCAAGCTCCCAGGCTCCTATGCCTAGAGAAAAAACTATGACTAGTGCCTACAGGTGTGAGTGGCTTTGAAACCAGGGGAGTCCCAGATATTCACTCCACTGTTTTACTAGATGGTCATACTGGTCTATTAACAAGTGAATTATTTTCTTGGAGACTTGATAATTTTCAATTGTTATCATGTTATGTTTTTCATGCACCATGTGTCTAAGGTGGATGCCTGGAAATAGGGAGATTCATCCAAAGTTCCAAGGGGCTGATGCTTAGATATTTACTTTTGTAAAGTATCCTGGGGTAAATGTTTTACAGCCAGTACTCTAAGCTCGTCTGCATATCTTGTAAAGCCAGATGTAGAGAATCTCCAGCTGTTGTGGAATTACATGTCCCAAAGGTTAGCAGGGCTTGTTGGGGCATGGAGTTCTATAGCAGCTAGAGAGGATGAAAGTATGCCCTTCAGTTTGTAGATTTAATGGAGGAATTTGTAAGTAAGTATTTAAATTATGAGTTAAGTTATGAATAAATTATAAGAAAAGTTAATTATCAGTAAGTAATTTAAAGATGTTAAGGATTACTAATAGCTTCTGATGTATCATCATCAGGCCGGATTAAGCCAATGTAGGCACCTGGGCTAAGAGACTCCCAGTAATTTGTAAAGGCCCCCACTCAGCCCCAGTGTATCAACTTCACTCCCACCATACATAGAAACTTACCTGGTCCACTTCGTTGCAGGTTCCGGTCGGCACCTCTTCTTTCTTCTTGACCTGCTGTCACTGCGGGCACGGTGCACAGCGTGCTGGTCAGTAAGGAGGTCTTGTGAGACTATAGCTAATGACGCCAAAATGACGCTATTCACCGCACCCCACCCCGCTTCCTTCTATCCTCACATTTCTCCTCCCCTCCGGGCACTCCCGAAGGGAAAGAGTAAAGAGTTGATAAGTATGTGTATCATGCAGGTAAATTTAGAGGTCAAGCAAACCAAAGTGAGAACAGAAGTATACAGTTGTACAAGCTATAAGGAGTTAAAGTTTTTTTTACCCAACCACGATAGACCCTTACCTTTATCCTTGAGCACATATGTAGCTTTATTGTAGCATGTGGTTTAGAAATTAGATCAATATTACCTCTTTTCATCTAAGAAAATATATGTAGCACTGACTTCTTTTTCATCTGTGCACAGATATATTGGCTATAGGTTCAGTGTCATTAATTTCTTAAAAAATAAAGAGCACATTAATTGCCGTAGCTACGACCAGCAGACCCCAAAGCATGTGCTGCGGCTCCCAGAGGTCCCGCAGCCAGGACTGTTTATCTAGCTGTACCGTACAAAGAAGAAAAAGATAAAAAAAGAAGAAGAACTTACAAATCCGGCTGTGCAGGGGACCCGGCATCCTCCTCACTGTTCCCTTCTTACTGACTGTTGGGTGTTACGTCATCACTTCTGACATTTTCAGAGGGGAGTGGCGCAGAGAGGAGCCTCAAGAAAGAAGACGGAAGAAAAAGAAGAAAACAGGCCAGGTGAAAGGTAAGTAAAGGAATGGAGAGGAAACAGCAATGGGGGTACACAGTGTGATGTAGTGAAGTGGGATACACAGTGTGATGTAGTGAAGTGGGGCACAGTGTGATGTGGGGAAGGGGGTACACAGTATGATATAGTGAAGGGGACACAGTGTGATGTAGTGAAGGGGGGCATACTGTGATGTAGTAAAGGGGGGCACACTGTGATGTAGTGAAGGGGGCACAATGTGATATAGCAAACGATGTAGTGAAGGTACACAGTGTGAAATAGTAAAGTGGGGCACAGTGTGATGTAGAGAAGGGGACACAGTGTGATATAATGAAGGGGGGCACAGTGGGATATAGTGAAGGGGCACAGTGTGATATAATGAAGGGGGGCACAGTGGGATATATTGAACGGGACACAGTGTGATAAAGGAAGGCGCAGAATGATGAAGGGGACACAGTGTCATGTAAAGGAGGGGGCACAGTGTGATGAAGATGGCACATTGTGATGTGAAGGATGGAGCGCAGTGTGATGAAGGAGGGGGTACAGAGCGCAAGAAAGAAGCAGAAGAAAAAGAAGAAAGAAGGCCAGGTGAAAGGTATATAAAGTAATGGAGAGGAAACAGTGATCAAGTGACACATTGTGATGTGGTGAAGGGGGACACAGTGTGATATAGTAAAGGGGGCACAGTGTGATACAGTGAAGGGGGCACAGTGTGATGCAGCAAAGGGACACAGTGTGATGTAGTGAAGGGGGACATAGTGTGATGTAGTCAAGGGGGCACAGTGTGATGTAGTGAAGGGTGACACAGTGTGATGAAGGAGGGTGCAGAATGATGAAGTGGACACAGTGTGATGTGAAGGAAAGGGCGCAGTGTGATGAAGGAGGGGGCACAGTGTGATGAAGGGAGCCTTAAGAAGAGGGGCTCAGTGTGATATAGTGAAGGGGAACACAGTGTGATGTGGTGAAGGGGGACACAGTGTGATGAATGAGGGTGCAGAATGATAAAGGGGACACAGTGTGATGTGAAGGAGGGGGTGCAGTGTGATCAAGGAGAGAGTGTAGTGTGATGAAGGGAGCCTCAAGAAAGAAGACAGAAAAAAAAGAAGAAGAAGGCTAGGGTGAAAGGTAAGTAAGAAATGAAGAGGAAACAGCGGTCGGGTGACACAGTGGGATGTAGTGAAGGGGGACATAATGTGATGTAGTGAAGGGGGCACAGTGTGATATAGTGAAGGGGACACAGTGTTATGTAGTAAAGGGACACAGTGTGATGTAGTAAAGGGACACATTGTGATGTAGTGAAGGGACACTGTGTGATGTAGTGAAGGGGACACAGTGTGATGAAGGAGGAAGCAGAATGATGAAGGGGAGAGTGATCTGAGGAAGGGGGTGCAGTGTGATGCCGGGGACACAGTGTGATGTGAGGGAGGGGGAGCAGTGTGATGAAGGGAACACAATGTGATGTGAAGGAGGGGGCACACTGTACTGAAGGAGGGGGCACAGTGTGATGAAGGGAGCCTCAAGAAGAGTGGCTCAGTGTGAGGTAGTGAAGGGGGCACAGTGTGATATAGGGAATGGGGACACAGTGTGATGTGGTGAAGGGGGACACAGTGTGATATAGGGAAGGGGGACACAGTGTGATGAAGGAGGACACAGAAAGATGAAGGAGACACAGTGTGTTGTGAAGGAGGGGGCGCAAAGGGATAAAGGAGGGAGCACTGTTTTCAAGGGGACACAGTGTGATGGAGGGCGCAGTGTGATGATTTTTGTACATATTGTTGTTTAATTTTGATTGATCTTAATCCTGCTAATGAGCACTGTAATTTTTTCTTTGAAAAAAATATCATTGAAAAAAATATAAAAATATTATTTTTCCTTGGATTTATGTGTATTATTTTTTTCTAACAACTTACTATGTATTTTTGTCCTGACCTAAATACTTATCACGTTATTTTGACCCAACTACTTAAAATAATTACTGAGCAGTCCCGTTTTTTGCCTTGATAAAATGATGGAGAACCTAACGGTGCCTCTGAGAAAGTGTGGGAACCACTGGCTTAGACCTAGGACAGAGCAAATGGGAAATTTCAGAAGGAAATTATTTGCAATATAAGATGTACAGTATTATATAGAGTTCACTAAGCAAAAATATTTCATTTGCTAGAGCGTTGTCATTGATATAAACAATATTTTATCTAAAGAAAATGGAATCCCCAGGTGTGACTGGCCAAAGAGAGTGTTTCATGGTAGGATTTCATGTGATTACAGGATGCTCACATAAAAATGCTGGTTATTGGTTTTCAATGGATTATATAAACCAGTGAGGGGCAATGTGAAATGGCTTGAGGGTGGCATGCATGGCCCTCCAGCCTTCAAATCGTACACAGAGGAACGAGGGAGAGCACAGTGCACTCTTAAAAGAGGTCCCCCAGCGACAACCGCCAGAGACTGTTATATGCAGCTTTCTCAAAAAACCATGTAGCTGTTTTATTTCATTTTCAAATGTGGCGATCACCAGTTTCTTGTTATCTGTGTCACCATAGAAGGTAGCCAGTAGCGGTTCCATGCTTCCCTTTCTAGACTGCAGCATGCAAAGTAGCCGCCAGCAACAGCTTCTAGGACACAGTATCCATAGCAACCCTGCACACAGCAGTAAATACAATAACGGGATTGACATACTCCTCAGAGCGCTGTTTGAGCGTTCCAATACAGTGTATTCACTTCCTGTCTGAACAACAAGGAGTGACCAGCGGTGCTGAAGAACGGCGCAGACGATCACAACTAATGGTAAGTAACGTGCTGACTATGGAGGGGCAGAGCTGTTTTAATGCATAGGCATGCTGGGCAGTTGCCCACGGCCCCCTGAGCATAGGGGTCCCAAAGGCTTGCCAACTTTTCAGTATATTATTCCACGAGATTTATACAGAGCCTTCAAACCCTCTTTAGTAAAATGTTTAGGTGGACTAATTGTCACGAGCCGCGGCGGTACTCACAGCCGCCGCGGCTCGATTCCTGTCTGCCCCAACGTCCCGGCCGTAACCATGACAACCGGGACGTCACTTCCCTCCAACTCCCGGCCATTGTCAAGGCAACGGTCGGACACCTCCTCAGCGCCGCGTCCCGGCAGCCGGGCGCGCATGCGCTTTAGGGACAGATAATCAAGATTCAGCCTGTGGCTGAATTAGCAGGCATTAGCCTGCAAGTGTGATTTCAGGGCTAAGTCCTGATTGGTCTTTTTAGGGTCTGGCAATTAACCTGCAAGTGTGGCTCTGCCTAGGGGCAGGTTCTGATTGGCTGTGGATTGTATTTAAGGCAATGAGGTCTGCTGCCTCATTGCCGGTTATAGCTTCTGTGCTCCAGTCTGCTGACCTGCTAGTTCCTGTTCCTGTATTCTGATACCACTACTGACTCCCCGTGTATGACCCTTGGCTTTGAATTGGACTTCGCACGTGTTTCCTGTGACCCTGATCTCTGGCCTGTTTACCGGTTCTGCTATTCACCTGTGACCCCTGACCTCAGCTTGTTTACCGATACTGTTGTCTGCTGCCGGTCCTTGACCTCTGCGTGGACCTGACTCTTCTTGCCTGGGTTCTCCCCAGCCGGTACACACTTCACAACCCTCTGTCAGTCTGCGGCCCAGTCTGTCCCCACCATCAGGGGCTCCAGTGAACACCTGATTGGCAGAGTAGATTCCGGGTTGTGTTGTCCCGGCTGGAGGGGTTCCTAACATTATAACCGGCCACTCACGGAGACGAGGTTGGAATGGATGCAAGTGGATCCACACCGTCTCCGGCACAAGCCCGAGCAGCCCATGTTGAGTCCTTGTATCAGATGATCCAGGGATTGGCTGAGCGTCTGTCTGTTCAAGAAGAAGCCGCAAAAGTGTCACAACCCACTCCAAGTTCTGTCTGTGAACCTAAGATGAACTTGCCGGATCGCTTCTCTGGAAATAGGTCCCTGTTTCGGAATTTCAGGGAGAGCTGCAAGCTCTATTTCCGGTTGAGACCCTGCTCCTCCGGGTCAGAGCAGCAAAGAGTCGGGATTATCATTTCCCTCCTACAAGGTGATCCCCAGTCCTGGGCCTTTTCTTTGCCACAGACCAGTCCTGCCATGCAGTCCGTAGACGCTTTCTTTGAGGCATTGGGTCTACTATATGATGACCCAGATCGAGTGGCCTCCGCGGAAGCTCATTTACGGGCCTTGAAACAAGGCCGGCGGTCGGCAGAAGAATACTGCGCTGAATTCCGTAGATGGTCACCTGATAGTGGATGGAATGATCCCGCCTTACGTAGTCAGTTCCATCTCGGCTTATCGAAACAGATCAAAGACTCTTTGGTGCAATACCCATCTCCTACATCTCTGAAGGATCTGATGCACCTCTCCATTAAAATCGACAGGAGGTTTAAAGAGCGGAAAACCGAAAAGGAGACATCATCATCTCCATCCGCCTTCGTTCCTGTTTCCACGGATGGTGAGGAACCGATGCAATTAGGGGCATATCGTCTTTCCCCTGAGGAAAGAGTCAGGAGACAATCACAAGGCCTATGTCTCTATTGTAGCACAAAAGGCCACTTCTCCCGTTCCTGACCAAATAAGTCGGGAAAAGAGCATGCCTAGGGAACGAGGGGAGAGTTCACCTAGGTCTGCAGATTGTTTTCCCGAAAAATGCTGTTTTGATTCCTGCTCAGCTCACCTTCAGTGCCCTTTCTGTGAAACTATCGGTCTTCATCGACAGTGGAGCTGCTGGCAACTTCCTTGACATCGAGTTTGCCCGTTCTGCTGGGATTCCGCGGATTAAACTCCAATCTGCCATTACGGTATGTGGTTTAGACGGTAGTCCGTTGCCAGGCGGCAAGATTACTTGGGAGAACCCACCACTACAGTTGAACATTGGCGCTCTCCATTCGGAATCCATAGAGTTCCATCTTATCGAATGTCCATCAGTTCCTTTAATTCTGGGCCACCCCTGGCTATCCCGTCATAACCCCATCATGAATTGGGTAAAAGGAGAAATTGTCCACTGGAGCCCTCATTGTACACAGTCTTGCTTGACACTACCTCTGTGTATGGTTCAGTCTACTCCGGAGCAGCTCCCTTCACAGTATCATGACTACCGGGATGTTTTCTCTAAAAATGCTGCTGACACTCTACCACCGCATCGGGACTTCGACTGTGCAATTGAGCTCAATTCCGGGCTCTAAATTACCTAAGGGACGCTTGTACTCTCTCTCCGGTCCTGAGACCAAATCCATGCAAGAGTATATTGAAGAAAACTTGGAGAAAGGCTTCATCAGGCCATCCAAGTCCCCAGTAGGAGCAGGGTGCTTCTTTGTGTCCAAGAAGGACGGCGGACTCAGACCCTGTATCGATTATCGAGGGCTGAACCTTATTACGGTTAAGAACACCTATCCCCTTCCCCTCATCTCCGTACTTTTTGATCAACTGAGAGGGGCAACGATCTTCACAAAAATTGATCTTCGTGGTGCCTATAATCTCCTACGTATTAGAGCAGGTGATGAGGGAAGACGTCATTAAACACGCTCTTGGGCCACTACGAATATCTGGTCATGCCGTTTGGCCTTAGTAATGCTCCTGCTGTATTCCAGGATTTGATTAATGAGGTGTTACGTGAGTTCCTGGGACACTTTGTTGTTGTCTACTTAGATGACATTCTCATATATTCCAAATCATTGTCTGTGCACCAGGGTCATGTCAGACAAGTCTTACAGAAATTGCGGGAACATCACCTCTACGCTAAACTCGAGAAATGCGAGTTCGAGGTTCAGAAGGTATCCTTCTTGGGCTATATAATCTCCTCAGAAGGTTTCTCCATGGACCCAACCAAGGTCCAGGCAATCCTGGATTGGGTACAACCCAATAACCTCAAGGCGGTCCAGAGATTCCTGGGATTCGCCAATTATTACAGGAGATTTATTGGCGGTTTCGCTGACATCGTGGCTCCTATTGTCACCTTGACCCGCAAAGGAGGTGATCCAGCTGTTTGGTCACAACAGGCAATAACTGCATTCAAAACCCTGAAGAAAGCTTTTGTGTCCGCTCAAGTCCTCAGACACCCGGACCCTAAGGTACCGTTTATTCTTGAGGTAGATGCCTCTGACGTCGGTGCTAGAGCCATCTTGTCACAAAAAGATCCTCAGACCCACCGCTTGCATCCATGTGCCTTTTTTTCCCGTCAGTTCTCCTCAGCGGAAACCAACTATGACGTGGGAAACCGAGAATTGTTGGCAATTAAATGGGCCTTTGAGTAATGGCGACACTGGTTGGAAGGCGCTGCACACCAGATCTCCGTCATAACGGATCACAAGAATCTGCAGTATATACAGTCAGCCAAACGTCTGAACCCCCGACAGGCTCATTGGTGGCTGTTCTTCACTCGGTTTAACTTTATTATCACCTATCGTCCTGGTTCTAAAAATATTCAAGCGGACGCCCTGTCCAGAAGTTTCCTGGCACATCATGCTCCGGTCACTAGCCCAGAACCTATTGTTCCTGTGTCTATGATCCACGCCGGATTAACTCAAGATTTGAGCTGTACCTTACAAAGGTTCCAGAGGTTGGCTCCTGACAATACTCCGGTAGGATGCTTGTTTGTTCCTGTTCATTTAAGAAAGGCAGTCCTTACCGAAGCACACAATAGTCAGTCTGCTGGACACCCTGGAGTCTTCAAAACATTGGAAATCCTTTCCCGTACTGTATGGTGGCCATCACTGTCTGCCGACGTCAAGAGTCATGTCTTGTCTTGTGAAGTTTGTGCCAGGAACAAAGTTCCCAGGACTCGCTCGGTAGGTCAGTTGGTTCCGTTGGCCGCTCCTACAAAGCCTTGGACACATTTGTCCATGGACTTTATCGTTGATTTACCACCTTCTGCGGGACACAATACCATTTGGGTCGTGGTAGATCGCTTCAGCAAAATGGCACATATCATTCCATTAACCCAACTTCCTACTGCTCGAGATCTAGCCACTCTACAGCATATTTTCCGTATCCATGGACTTCCTTCTGATATGGTTTCTGATCGTGGATCACAATTCATTGCACAGTTCTGGAAATCCTTCTGTACCCTACTCGGAATTAAAATCAGTTTGTCATCCGCATACCACCCTCATTCAAACGGTCAAACCGAAAGGGTTAACCAGGCCTTAGAGCAATTTTTAAGATGCTACACATCAGAATTCCATGATAACTGGTCCTCCTTGTTACCCTGGGCGGAATTTGCTTGTAATAACTCATGTCATTCATCCACCAAAGTCTCTCCGTTTTTTTGCAATTATGGCTTTCACCCCAGATCCAACTCCTTATACTCACTCAAATCTGCTGGTATCCAGGAGATCCGCTCCACTGCCAGGGACCTCAGACTTATCTGGACGAAGGTACACTCATCTTTGAGACGAGCTTCATTTGCTGCAAAAACATTTTTGACCGCCACCGTACCATCTGCTCTCTCAAGGTGGGTCAGAAGGTATGGCTCTCTACAAAAAATATCAGGCTCAGACAGCCTTGCAAAAAGTTGGGCTCTAAGTTCATTGGACCATTCTCCATTATCAAGAAAGTTAATTCCGTAACATTCAGGTTAAAAATTCCGGTTTCGTTAAGGATCCCCAACACATTTCATTGTTCATTGTTGAAGCCTGTACTGTATCCGAGCCAATCTCCAAGTGTGCCTGGGAGAAATTCGAATGGACCACGGAGATATGTGGTCCAAAGGATCCTGGATTCCAAAAGAGTGCAAGGGCAGGTGCACTTCCTGGTACAGTGGAGGAACCGCGGGTTAGAAGAGCGGTCTTGGGTTCCGCGGAGACAACTCCATGCCCCTAAGCAATTGAAGGAGTTTTTCAAAAGATTTCCAAGGAAACCTGGATGTCGGGGTTCCTTAACCCCTCCTCAAGGGGGGGTACTGTCACGAGCCGCGGCGGTACTTACAGCTGCCGCGGCTCGCTTCCTTTCTGCCCTAACATCCCGGCCATCACCATGACGACCGGGACGTCACTTCCCTCCAACTCCCGACCGTTGCCAAGGCAACGGTCGGACGCCTCCTCAGCGCCGCGTCCCGGCAGCCGGGCGCGCATGCGCTTAAGGGACAGATAATCAAGATTCAGCCTGTGGCTGAATTAGCAGGCATTAGCCTGCAAGTGTGATTTCAGGGCTAAGTGCTGATTGGTCTTTTTAGGGTCTGGCAATTAACCTGCAAGTGTGGCTCTGCCTAGGGGCAGGTTCTGATTGGCTGTGGGTTGTATTTAAGGCAATGAGGTCTGCTGCCTCATTGCCAGTTATAGCTTCTGTGCTCCAGTCTGCTGACCTGCTAGTTCCTGTTCCTGTATTCTGATACCACTACTGACTCCCCATGTATGACCCTTGGCTTTGAATTGGACTCCGCTCGTGTTTCCTGTGACCCTGATCTCTGGCCTGTTTACCGGTTCTGCTATTCGCCTGTGACCCCTGACCTCAGCTTGTTTACCGATACTGTTGTCTGCTGCCGGTCCTTGACCTCTGCGTGGACCTGACTCTTCTTGCCTGGGTTCTCCCCAGCCGGTATACACTTCACGACCCTCTGTCAGTCTGTGGCCCAGTCTGTCCCCACCATCAGGGGCTCCAGTGAACACCGGGTTGTGTTGTGCCGGCTGGAGGGGTTCCTAACACTAATCACCTCATTATCAGCTGTTATCTGTACATGCAATCTTGCTGTTGCGAATACATATCTTGACATTGATGAAAGCAACGTACACAAACTAATTGTTCATAAGCAAGACAAAATCAACACACATAATTTTTTGAAGCAATTCTCTGGAAATAAATTTTGTAAATGTTTGTGTTGAACATTTGATCAATAATAAATAATACATAGTAATGTCGTACTGTGCCATCTCCATCTGTGTGATTTACTAGCGGAGTACCATTTTTCTGTTGAATGTCTTATTTTTCAACTTCAATGCTCATGTTATATTGTTCAAACGTTTTTGTGGATTAATCTCTGCTGTACAGCATGTTTTTTAATGTTTAAAGTTACCATTAAATATATGCTTCATTTTATCGATAATTTACATTTCAATTTCTGTGAGTGGTTGTGTATGTAAAGCAGTGCACTGGGGGCCTATAATGCTGTTAGGACAGCCCTCTGCAGAGGGCTGTAAATATAACTATAGGAAGGGGGCTGTAATGAGAACTATAGGGAGGGGCCTGTAATGAGAACTATAGGGATGGGGTTGTAATGAGGACTATAGGTGGGGACAGTAATGTGAGGTGGAGGGCTGCCATGAGAGAGATATGAAGGGGGCAATGGGAGAGATATGAAGGGGGGAAATGGGAGAGATATGAAGGGGGGCAATGGGAGAGATATGGAGAGGGCAATGGGTGAGATATGGAGTGGTAATAAGTGAGATATGGAGGGGTAATAAGTGAGATATGGAGGGTGCAATGAGTGAGATATGGAGGGGGCAATTAGAGAGATATGAGGGCAACAATAATATAATGCTGTTTTTTTTGTCTCTATATCCCCTTAATTTAGTTCATAGGGCCCCCTGTCTTTAGTGTCCCGGGCACCCTAAAGCCTTAATCCAGCCCTTTTGGGGGGGGTGGGGGGGGGGTGCAGGTAAAGGCTCGTGCCACCTGTTGCCCACAGGTGATGTAAACCCTTTATAACCATGTTTGCCAAATGTCAGATCCACTTGTAAGGAATCAGACAAGCTCGCAGTTAACAAAATACAATTTTGGAGGGGAGAAACACCTGTTCATACATTTTTTTTTTTTAATCTGATAAAATATGTGGCTATTACTTTGATGAATTATCCTCTTTAAAAAAAGCCGTATTTTGTGGAAAAACAGCTGTTATTTCAGAATGCGACATTGATGAATACACCCCTAAATCTTTAATGTTCCACGGATGCCCAAAGAGCTAATGTGTCACTGTCATAGCAGTTGATTAAAAACTAGCTTTATATCTGTACATATCACAAAACAGCATTTTTATATCTGCCATATGGATAGTACACTCTCAACTAAATTTACATTGCAGAACATCATTTAGCCCATGCTGATTCCCTGCAGAAATGCAGCTCAGAAACACAACTAGAATCATGGAGACCCGCTGTACATTTATACCGGAGAGACGCAGCCTAAGGCAGATTTGTCCGGAGACGAGGAGGTCTGAGCCTGGAGCAACTGGGTGACTTGGATGTATATGCAAAATCATATTCAACATTCCCAGCTTTCAGCAGCAGAAAGTCAGAAAGCGGGGAGGAGAATACTTTGTCATCAAAAGCCATAATAATTACGTGTCAAGTGTAATTACAGCTCTGAGGGGTAACCCGTCTAATGTGAAGTGACAGGAGAAAGTGTTTTTGCAAGGGAAGATGCATAACGGGGTGAAATCAGATACAAAAAAATGTTCTTCGTGTTCTATTTCTGGATGCACAGAAGAAACACAAGCCTCTTAGCTTCTATTTGCATTGCATAGAACTCTCTCTAGATGAAGATGTTATTTCACCCTAGACACATTGCCCGTTTTCTTCCCCCGCCGCTGCATGCCAGCTCCAACGCATTGCGGGACATAATGACTTCACCTCAGCTGCTGGTACACACAATGCTAATTACTTGGTTGCTCCAATTCTTTCACTGGATTCCTTCATGACATGTGGTGTCTGCAGTAAAGTACTAACCTGGATATATCTGAATAGTTAATTGGTTGTCGTTAATACAAAACTAATGATGTCAAAGACATGAGGCACTGACTGTCTAAGGAAAAGAGTACCACAGCAACGAAGGATCAGAGCACGTAATAATGAAATGAAAATATTTTTAGATCCCACTGTCTGTTCCTTGTGACACTGGTCAAGCCAGGCCCCAAAATTCCAGGCACTAGAAACGACGTCAGTGATAGGCAACCTAATATGCTTAGGGGGCCAAATGGGCGGCCCTCTAATTTTCAGAAGGGGGTTCCAGGGGCAAACGCAGGATTTGCAGAGAGGGGTTTCCACACCATGCCCCCAGTGGGCGTGACCAGCATGCATGGGGGCGTGGCTATAATATAAGACGGTGCTTGGCTGCTCTCCAACACTTCCTATCCCCATAATATACACGGGCAATGCTGAGTGCACTACTGTTAGGTGCACGCAGCTCTCCCTTTTCAAGCAGAGCCGTGTGAAGCGGACGCAGGATCCAGCCACCTCAATTATAGAGTGCTCCAAGCTTGGAGGGGGGTTTACAGGCACTAGGAACCCCCCCCCCCCTAGGTTTTCCTATGGGTACCTTGCCATTAATCTCACTAAAAAGTTAAAACAATGCATTTAATCAAAGAAAGATACATTTATCAGTAATAATATATCAGCATTTTAACCAAGCGCTGTCAGTTAACAAACAAATCTGACAATAAAGCAAGAAGGAGATGAATGCCGCAGGTGAAGGCTCGGAGGGCCTCATCCGGCCCTAGGGCCACCTGTTGTCCATCACTGAACTAAATCATAAGCTTAACTGGACAAGGAAATTGATCCACAAAGGATGGGTACAGACTGCATAAAACTGTATGTGCTATAAATATAGTATATAAATAAAACGATACCAACATAGGTCAATATAACTCTTTAGAAGGACTATATGAAAGAAAAGCAGAGCAATAGGTTGTGAGATTTCCAAAAATAAATGTATAAAACCTGCAAATAATGACAGCTGGTATATACTGTGTGAGTAACAAATATCACAATTTCTTTCGTGATCTTGGGCAATTTACTTGGTTTTTATAGAATGCTGGTGCTAGAAAATCATCTATGTTTTATGACATTACCGGTATATTGTGCATAGATATGCACACACTGCTAGAGCAAGGCAACACGCGCCCCACTGAGGATTTAAAACGGGTGTTTGATTTCCATATAAATAGAGCAGGAGCAGAATAGGGAATCAAGGAACCATCTCTTTAATAATCAGTAGCCAGAGTGGAAGAGACAAGGCTGGCACTGGGGAGGAACTTTCAGCTATATCATACATTTCCTGCTTGCATCGTTCCAGTTTCATAGGGACTTCATAGATTGAAATAGGAAACGTTACCACCATGTTAATTTGTACCCGGCATGACTTAGGCATCGCTGTCTGCATGCATAATTATCAACACTTATGAGAAACAGACCAAAAGAACTCTCTGACCTTGTCTCCATAAACAGTGGGCTGGAGACGTGAACAGCACAAAACTGCCAACATCCATTTGGTTCTGCAGCAACATAACTCTAAGTGACGGTGAAAGAGGCGGTAAGGCTGGGGCACCCCTTCTCTAGAAGGACCTTCCATTTCAAGGGATACAAGGTTCAGGGCTAAGTTCTGTTCGTCAGTCACCACTTTGTTCCTGACATTTAACAACAAGTTTCAAACTACTGGACTGGAACAAAAATAACGGGAGGGGGAAGGTGGCAGAGAGAAGAAAAATGGTTCCTAAAGTTCCCACGCTGGCCCCTAAATCAGAAACATATGGAGACCTGAATGTGTCTTGGTCACAGTCAAGCGATGAAGGAACTGGCTTGAGAAGGAAAGAACTTATTCCTTAGTGTAATCCTTTGATGGTTATTAATTGCAGTCCTATGACCCATATCCACTTCAGAACAAAAACCTCATTCATGCCACGCCGAACCCGGAGACCCTGCTACTATTGTATATTAATAACAAATTATATATGAAAATAATGATTAAATGGGCAGATCCCATGAGCTTATTCACCAAGGAACACTACAGTGATTTACCACCAATGCATCACAGGGGTCAGGTCAAACCAAAAGCATACCCTATTTAACAAGTAGCATTTGTTGATTTCTTAAAGCGACATGCCAGCATATGTGCATGGTATACTGCATGTAAAAACAAATACGTGTGCTTCATATTTACATTTGAGTATATAGGGGGGAGTTATCATTCTGCAATTCTCCATAGACAGTAAAAGCAACAATGTCAACTCAAAGGTCATCAAAAGCAACTGCTGCATTGTAAAGAATGAGATCCTGTGCTGCAAACGTTTGTTTTTAGTATTAGTTAAATAAAGTTTAGTACAGGTTTATGAAGAACCCCAATAACAACTGCCAGTCTCCTCTGGATAAACCTATTGCAGAAATAACACTATAAAATAAAGATACAATACTAACAGAGGTAATGCACAAATATAAAAAGGCATAGGATGGCAAAATGGATAAGATTGGCCAATATGGTTTAGATTAGCTCATCGTTTGCTTATTAGGATTGGATTACTAAAATGATGATTTAAGTGAATGTTCCCGTAGAACAGCATTCCAGGTTACGTTCATCAGTCACCACTTTCTTCCTAACATTTAAACTAATGTTTAATAAAGAATTTAACATTTAAAAAAATGTTGTCACCTCTCACTATGTATTGCCAAAATATTGGCATTAGTGTTTGGAGAGACAGGAACTGGCTCTCTCGGTGTGTAAACATGTTAAATATACTGAGAAATGAATATTTATCAAGGAATCGATTGCGTAACAGTAAAGGTTACAGTGGTCACATCTGCGACCAGACCCTGCTGTTGACCTCCAAAGGGCAATTAGCAGACCCCAGCGTCTCCCCGTGTCACTGATGTCACTTCCTCAATGCTTCCACTACTTATTATTAATTACTAGAAACCTATCCAGGTACCATAATTGCCTATGTCATGTACTTACTTTGCAAAACCGGTAGTTAAATAGATATAGATTGTAAGCTTGTGAGCACGGTCCTCTTACCTCTCTGTCTGTATGTATGACCCAGTATTGTTTTATTAATATTTGTTCCCAATTGTACAGCGCTACAGAATTTGCTGGCGCTATATAAATAAATGTTGATGATGATGATATACATAGAATTGTTTAATTGGCAAGTATAGGATTGCATTTCATTTTGTGCAAAGCTTTACGAACCAAGATGGCAGCTTTTACTGCGGAATAGTGGATTGTCCTGAATGATTGTTTGATTATCGAGGTTGTACGTCCAGGCTAATTGACTGAGCATACTAAATGACAACATATCATGAAAGAAAATGTCTTTCTTCTTTGTGTGTGTGTGTGTGTGTGTGTGTGTGTTAAGCAATCACTGCATTTTGGACAGTCAGATTTTTGAAGTGCTAAAAATGAGATTGTAACGAGTGTGCCTCAATAAAGTTTATTTATTTGAATGTTGAGAGATGTAATTGTTCATTCAGGAACTACAAAAATAGATAAATCGATTGCCTATATGGCCATCCTTAGGGCGCCTGGGTGCAAAAGTGGGCACTAAATAATTCCCACAGCTGTACACTGTGCCAATTCCTGACACACAAACTTTTCTTGACAGAGGTATAGGTATAGACATATACAAACACACGCAGTTACACTGTGATATAGTTAAGGCTGTTCTGCTTCTTTGATAGCTTAGTTGGGTCATCCTGGGTGACATGTGGTCTGCGTGGTATGTCCTATTTAAAGAGAGGCCAGAGTGTAACATATCAGTGCTTTCTGGACATATATTGAAATTGCTTGTGGAAATCTGAAGTGAAGCCAGAACAAGCAGAAAAAAAAACAAATAACACAGCATCTCACAGCTGGATATGTCAGCACTTGAGTGTGAAACACTCTTCTGACAGGAAGCCTGCTGTGAATATGGACTCCTGCTTGTTGTGTTTTGGTTTGGGAAGTTAAGTCAGGAATTAATTGACCCAGCTGTATTCCATGCCTTACCTGACACGCTGCTCACTTATATATTCTTTCCCCTCTCCAGATTAGCATGAGAGGCCTCCGTTCTGATGAATAGCACTTGGTCATCTCCTTTAAAACATTGGACATGGGAAAAATGAATTACAGCTTGAAGTATAAAAAAAAGTATTACAGTTGAGAATGACATAAAAGTAATGTAAATGCATAATTATTGTGTCTGACAGCATGTGTACCAAATGGTTTAATAACGTGAATACTGCACATGACAAAAAGTATAATATAAAATATGCCATGAACAGACATTAAGCAAATATTATGTACTGTGAAATCCCACACATTTTTATGCAGAGTAAATGTAAAACATTAATCAACTCCTCAAATTAAAGTAAACCGTTATCTCCATGTAAATCTATAAATGGAGAACCTTGTGGGCGCAAGATTTTTGGGGGTAAACAATTGTGATTGGGACAGATATATATTGAAATTCATTTTAAAATATGAGAGAATAGTTGTTCTCCAAAGTAAAAGGAAAATATGAAAGAAATATGCAATAAGGTTTTAATCTTAATGTACTCGTATTTCCATGGTAAAGGCTGAAGACAATTAGTCATCCTTGGGTGGCAGGGGCTTATTAGGATCATTTTAAAGGAAAAAATGCAGGTTGCCCAGTGACCCATCACAAGGTAGCCCACTATGGGAGCGGCCCGGGGGGCAGATGCCCCCCAGTCCACCAGCCCAGCCAGCAGCCTGTTGGGTGGGCACTTGAGGATAAGCAAGTAGGAGAGACAAAGACAGTTATAGGCACAGGTACAACAACCCCCTCCATCCACCCAAAGGTGATACTAAAGGGGTAGGATTGGACTTTGATGGGACATTTCCACAGTGAGTCTCTACAGTTTTACACTCTCCTGCAAACCTAGGTACACCTCTAGTTTGTAAAGGCATCTCTTAAAAGCTGGGCACCTTAAAGTGCACTGGGTGGACCATCTAGGCGGAATATGTGAAACCCTGGCTGTGCCCATCCAGTGTGCTTCATAGATGACCTCCACACTACTGAATAAATCATCAGTATCAGGGTTTATTTATACGGCTCCACAAATTCCATTGTGCCGAACAATCATCTTACAGATATGACATATAGTAATACAATAAACATATTAAGAGACATATGACTACAATTAAAAATCATAACATAAACATGGAACATCATAAGCTAACAATTACAGCTAGCATGGATAGAGGTACGAATTTAAAGCATGTCAGTAAATATACAGCGGAAATATTCAGCCTAAGACATAACATCAGGGGCGTACGAGGTAGACGACCATGAGACATAGGGATGAGAGGACCCTGCCCGTGAGAGCCTATATTCTAGAATAAATGTCAATTCACATTAACAATTCCATAATAAGACTAAGGTAAAGGTATAATAGTGTCAAGGCGCACAATGATTTTATTTGTTGTAGTTGCAAGCATGGTAAATTTAGGAGCAAAGAAAAAAAGGAGTAAATTTGCTCCTGGTGATGATTAATTTATTTTTTTGCATGTAAGAAAAATTTTGGCTGCTCTTTCATGTAGCAAACAAATACTTGACATCTGTATTTTTACACTGCAATTTAAGCAGATCTAGGACATGCCCTACCCCAACTATAAATCTGTCCCCACATTTTAAATTTACCTCCACCTCCAATGCAACATGGTTTTGCCAAGGTGCAAATTTGCTCCTAACGCATCAAGCCCACAGTCTGTTGGAATTCCTCCAAATGCCACACTGAGAGACAGAAACTGGTAAACAGGGGTTATCGCTAAGGAAACTAATCTATTTCCTCATCTGATAATAAAGTAGCTCAGAAAGTTCCCGCCTAAAGGCCGGGTACCTGTCTATCAATAACTGATGGAAAGAGGAAGCCATTCTTATATTTAGACAGGAAAAAAAGTTGCGTTAAAATTAGAAGAGTGATGTTCAGGAACAATGTCGTTACCTTCCCCTGTAACCAAAAAATGAATTACTTTCATGACAACAGGAAAACTACAACAGGTCCAGGAAGAAGAAGAAGAAGAGAGCTGTCTGCCTGCAGCCCAAGAACAGAACTGATCTGCGACTGTAGCGTTTAACTAGCTCAGTGCTGCAGCCAGAGGAGGGGTTAGCATAGCTTAACCCATCAATTGCCAAGACAGCACAATTATATATTTTACTGCATGTGGCAAAGTGTCTTTAAAGCGTAAAATAAGAAGCATGTTTAAAAAATTACATAATTTGATTACAATACCCCATACTATATGAGCAAAATTTAATTTATCTTATTTGCTCTATCTCTTCCCTTTCTTTTGTATGTTATGCCACTGCCTGGAAACCAGGGTGGGTTTAAATGTAAAAATAAATACAGCCTAAGCCCCATTTCGCATCCCCTGATTTTACATTATGGGTCTTTTATACTTTTTTTCATATTTCATCCTTTTTTTTTATAATGTATTTTCCTGACTCTTTTCCCCCATCTAGACAGCCGCTTGGATATATGATTTTGCTGCAGTTTTTAGATATGCCACTATGGTCAATTAAACAGTAAATTGTGTGTATTGCCATGTTTTATTTAAGTTTGGGGTGTTTCTATTTGCTCCCTCGTTGCACACTTTATTGTATTTTACACCAATTTTTCTTGTGTCAAAAAACTTATAATGGGTGACTGACTTTAGGCAAATAGGGTCTGTAACCGATACCTATGACTTCTGCTCCTTGTGTACTATGAAGAAGCAAAACATTAGGGTTCCCCCAAAACCCCACTGCCTGGAAGATAGTCCTTATTTAGTGTGCAATGATAAGCCTCCTCCAGCCTGCATAGCAGTTATATTAGAGGCTGGTCTAGGGGTGAGCTGTCTGAAGCTTGAGTCAGAGTGACTTCCTCTACAGCTCACAGTTCTTCTCCTGTGTTGACTGGAGGAAGCTTTAGGTGAGAGGTCCCTGTACATAAACCACACAGTGAAAAAAATACTTTTTTTGCACAGGGGTCTGGGAGAACCCCATTTGTTAGCTAATTACATAGTGTAAGTGCCAATGGTGACAGGCCCCATTTATCTTTGTGGACCATTCAGGCACTTATGATTTGGTGCTGGGTTAAATTGTGGCAAGTGGACATAATAAACTGACCATTTTTCTATCGTACAATTAAAAGGTTGAAAAGTAAAGTCTCTGTAAGGCTCTTTTTATTCAGTAAAACAATAAACCTTCTTGTCTGCATTTAGACGTTAAACTTATTATAAAGACAAAAGTGAGTTTGTGAAAAACACATGTTGCATCTTGCTTATTAGGGCAGCACAGTGGCGTAGTGGTTAGCACTTCTGCCTCACAGCACTGGGGTCATGAGTTTGATTCCTCACCATGGCTTTATCTGTGTGGAGTTTGTATGTTCTCCCTGTGTTTGTGTGGGTTTCCTCCAGGTGCTCCGGTTTACTCCCACACTCCAAAAAACATACTGGTAGGTTAATTGGCTGCTATAAAAAAAAATTGACCCTAGTCTCTGTCTGTCTCCCTCTCTGTCTTTCTGTGAGTGTGTGTCTATATTAGGGAATTTAGACTGTAAGCTCCAATGGGGCAGGGACTGATGCGAATGAGTTTTCTGTATGGCGCTGCGGAATTAGTGGCGCTATATAAACGATGATGATGATGGTAGCTTTGCTATTAGTGAAAAGTAAAGTAATTGGACAAAAAAAGTCTTCTTAGAAAAATTTAGTTTGAACTTTTTTATGCTATGGATTTTCCAGCTGAAAAAAGATGGGCAGAAACTGCTTCCAAACTTACCAGTGGGGTCCTTAAATATTTTTTTCAATGATTTTTGAACTGAACAGAAGATGTATGTAATCCAAAAGCGCGAAATACTTACATATGGTATTTCCTTTTTATTACTACATCAGAAATACTTCTAAAAAACAGACTTTGGCAAATTCAGGCTTAAAAGAACCACAACTCCCAGTGTGCAGCTGACTTAAAATACTATGGTGGAGATTCAATTGCTGGTGGCGCGGTGTTCGGACATCACCGCAATGTTCGGCTGCGCACATTGCCAGCCGTTACAGTAGGAATCTCTGCTCCTTTTTCTCTGCACCGCTATGGGGTGGAAGAAAAAAATGAGCGGAGATTCCTGCCATGCCATCGGCGCAGTGTGTCTCCTTGGATGTTCCGGAGTCACATGGTGCTGAAATGAATCTCTCCCTATAAGTTATACAACAGTTGAACATAGAGACACAAGCTTCCAAATTCTAGAAGAGCAGCGGATGCAGATGTGTACCTCAGCCAGGACCTCTAATCCAGCAAATTGAAAAGTAATCTTCAAAAAGATGGAAATTCCCACTGCTTGCTTTTGCCCCTTCGCACATCCTCTGTAAAAGTACAAAACTATAAATATAAGTACTATTAAAGTAACTTGACTAGAAATCATTCAGTGTGCTTTTTGGGGAAGAGGAAACAATATCAAGTAACTGTGAGCATAGATTTTAAACCTAAAAAAGCCCAGCGTTCCCCCAAGGGAGTCATTACACTCCAGTGAGGGTTTATGGTCCATATTTATTTCGGCAGACACCTCATTGTGAGGCCCGCAGGAAAAGAGATTTGATGTAGAGGTCCATTTCTCTGCCCATGTCTCCTCCCCAGAGGAAGGCAGCTGACAGGGTGATATATGGATACTCACTTATTGTACATTCCAGATTGGGTGATTGCAGAGGACTCGTGTCTGGGTTTGCTTTATCTGGAATTCTCGGGGAGGGTCAGCCAGTATGGAGTCACCTTACCATGAACCCAATGTTAAAAATACACACCTTAAGCCAAATTCTGGTATTCTCTGGTCAGAGGGTTGGATCTGATCTGATTTGCACGCTTCTTCCCCTCAACGTTTAACACACATCGTGTAAAGCTTTAGAACCAGAGGCAATATTAATCAACCTGTCTGCTTCTGCTGTAAAATGTATACCTTCTGTCTGGCGTCAGCAGTGTCAGGTTTTAAAAAACAAGAAGACTCCTATAATTATAGACATAGGGCCTGAAATAGGAGCAAAGCAAAGAAAAGGAGCAAATTTGCACCTTGGCAAAACCATGTTGCATTAGAAGGGGAGGTCATTTTAAAATGTGGGGACAGATTTATAGTTGGGATACGGCAGGTCATAGATTAACTTTCATTTCAGTGTAAAAATAAGGCTATCAAGTATGTGTGTGCTACATGAAAAAACAGCCAATATTTAACTTATGTGCAAAAAAATAAATCAATTTGCACCCCTCGCATTGTAACATGGTTTGTCCAGGTGCAAATTTGATCCTTTACTTTGCTTTGCTCCTAACTGAAAACCAGGCCCATAGTTTGTCACAGAGCTGTTTTTAGCTAACGTCTGACGTTTAGGGGTATATTATTTACTAAACTACGGGTTTGAAAAAGTGGAGATGTTGCCTATAGCAACCAATCAGATTCTAGCTGTCATTTTGTACTAAATAAATGATAACTAGAATCTTATTGGTTGCTATAGGCAACATCTCCACTTTTTCAAACCAGCAGCTTAGAAAATATACCCCTTAGTGTTTAAATGTAATGGATTTAGTGTTTATTAATTGTGAGGATAAATAGGTGTTTTTATATTGTCCCTAACTATTTGCTATAGCAAGGTGTTGACTAGATAGTTAAATATATACCAGTTCAGTGGCTTCTGAGTGAATGTAAATAAACATTACCTAAATATAACAGTTCATTATATAAAGGACAGATTTGACCCATGACAAGGGAAAATGCAGGATTTCTAGAGGGGGGCGGGTTGCTTCCAAATGCTGCAATAATAATAACATTAGAAAAGTACAAAGTATGTAAATGTAATAATGTATGCTGAATAAAAAATTAAGTATAAAGCAAACTGCACATTAAAAAAAAACCCCACATTAATATTAATGCCCTTTAAATAAATTAAGCTTGACCATCTTACCAAAATAATGTACAATGTACTACAGTTACTCACCTACTACTTCACATCATTTTCAGCAGCCACGAAACTGCAGAATATCCCAACTAACTTACCTTTTCTACATTTTCATTTTCCCTAAAGTCACAGAACCACAAGAGCCGAAAGTGGAATCAATCATGGTCCCCACTTTATTGAAGCCAAACTTCATTAAAACTAGAGATGCTCAGGCTCGGTTCCTCGAAAACCGAGCACAACAGAACTTCGGTGATCCGAGTACCAAGCCGAGCCGGCTCGGTACTTTCACACGCCCTTGGAATTGAAAACGAGGCAAAACGTCATTGTTACGTCGTCGAATCTCACGAGTTTTGGATTCAATAAGTACCATTCTCCACGGCGATCCAGCGCCATTTCACAAAGGGACACAGAAGGGGTAGCACAGTTCTTGGCAGTCTCTAGAGCAGTTGGGCAGTGTCATAGGTAGAAAAGAAAGAGGAGAGGTAGCAGTGTTCTTCAAAGTCTTCTGTGACATTCAGGAGAGTTCCATTGCTAATTGTCATTGCTGAAATCGTAATAATAGGTCTGGCAGTCTTGGTCTTCTAAATCTGCAGTCACATTGTACGGTGTTATCTAGCTAACACACCAACAGGACAGCTCCATTGCTATTTGTCATTGCTGAAATAGAAATAATAGGGCTGGCAGTCTTGGTCTAAATCTGCAGTCACATTGTACTGTATTATATAGCTCACACACAAACAGTAGAGCTCCACATAAAAGAAAAAACACCCAGTATTTAACTTATGTGCAAAATGATAAACTAATTTACACCCTTTGCATTGCAACATGGTTTAGTCCAGAAAACTTAAGTAAGAAAACTTACTCAATTTCTTGCTTAAGTACCTTAATGAATCAGGCCCTCTATGTGCTTATGTTCTTTATTAGGATTTTTTTGGTTGGGGAAAAATCAAACAAAGAACTAAAATAAAAGAAAGAAAAGCAACGTCACATATAACATTGGGGGAACTTTTAAATCTAACTGTATCATGTCGGGGAAATAGAATAGAGTTATTCTGACAGTACTATGGATGTTTGTATGTAGAGTTCTCCGGTCAGATCTTTCTAAAATTACACTATGTTGCACAGGCTGCAGAGGTTGTGTAGCTCAAGTCACTGGCACATTGAAAAGCCATAACTATCTGGTTAGTATGGTGAAGAACTACTATGGGAGACATATGTGCCTCACCTACACATTTACATCACATACAGCTACTAATATGAAGAATTCTGGATGAAACTTAGCAAATACATATTGATGGGTCTCTATGCTGTAGTACAGTAAATGGCAAAAGCCCATTGGTTTATTATAGCTTGCAGCACTTGTTTAAAATGCCTACTGATATATTATTACAAATAGGCTTCACTTTCATTGATTAAATGTATTGTTTTACATTATTACTGAGACTATAGGTAAGGTGCTGCCCCTGTGAGGGTTAGAGGGTCACTCCTTGTTGCCCCTAAAGTGTATCAGGTTGCCCTTTACTGCTGTAGTGGCTTTTATACACTAATAGTTGGCAGCAGGGGCAGGCTGGGCTGGTGGGCAGGGGGGCATCTATTCCCCGAGCCGGTGCCATATTGCACTACCTTGGGCTGGGTCACTGGGCCACCTGCATTTTTTTCCATTAAAAGAGGCTGCTGAGTCGACTCTTGCCCCCCGGGCTAAAATTTGCCAGCCCTCCCCTGGTTGGCAGAGCGCTAGGTTGTAACATTGCAATGTGTCCATTTGAACAATCTCTCATTCATTGTGCATAAAATACAAAGCTAGAAGAGCAGATAAGTGTAACTTGCTGGAATGTAAACTGTATATAGAAGTTCATTATCGTGTATCATAATATTGTGAACAAAATGCAACACTATAAGTACCAAGTCCTATAAATATAATGATGACAAAGCATAACGGATGATGGTGGGGAAGGAGTAACTATGGGCTCTCAGTTTGGAAGAGGACATCTCTAAGATAGGGAGTATGTTTCGTGTCAGGTAAAGCATTAATAACACACAGAAACTGTATTTAGACTAAAAATACAAGAGGGATGGTTGATGATTTCAAAGTGCAGAAGCCTGGAAATGACAAATAGTTCATCAGACTGTGTGCTAAGCCCACAATCAACTGCCCATCATCACCTGTGCAAACATCAGTGAGTCATTAACAAGTGAAATAGCATTTACTTTCCAATGGTCTTAACTTACCCATCTTATTCTAGTTGCATTTCCAAAAGCCATCATCCACTTGCCCTGAACTGGTGTTAAATTGTACATTACAGCATCAATCCGATAAAAAAAAATAATGTGTCTTTTTTACCATATATCACGGTGTCAGGCTGTAAGAAGAATGTTGGTATTTATCGTTTTTCCTTGGTTTGTTTCTTCAGGCTGCTATTAATGTTTTATAACTCTGCACAGTGTTATGGATGGGTTGGGTTAGTTTTCCCAACGCTAATTACACCGTTCACAATGAGACCTACAAAAAAAGCCTGATAATTGTAAAAACTACATAACTATAATACAAACTGACCTGTAAAACGACAAAGCAGATTAGCAAACAGAACAGTATGCTGACAGCTACAATGTTGGTGAGAGAGCTGCCGGCACTTCACGTTCAGGTCAGTTCAAAGAGCGACATACAGGAATGAGAATTTAAATATGCATTGTGAAGACCTGACTACTACACACTTTACTGTGTTTTATATTAGAGTGTGTAGTAGTGGGGTCCTGACATTGCCTGTTTAAATTCACATTCCTGTATGTTGCTCT
Source organism: Mixophyes fleayi (assembly GCF_038048845.1). Taxonomy (NCBI): domain Eukaryota; kingdom Metazoa; phylum Chordata; class Amphibia; order Anura; family Limnodynastidae; genus Mixophyes; species Mixophyes fleayi. Next base: position 37,845,536 of record NC_134413.1, on the reverse strand, counting down.
TTGAACTGACCTGACCATGAAGTGCCCGGCAGCTCTCTCATCGTGATTTGTAGCTGTCAGCATATTGTTCTGTTCGCAAATCTGCTTTATCATTTTACATGTAAGTCTGTATTATAGTCATGTAGTTTTTACAAATATTGGGCTTTTTTTGTTGGTCTCATTGTGGTCGGTGTAAAGAATGCCACCGGTTATGGACTACCTTGGCAACCACAGTCTCATGTTACATGTTGTAACAAGCAGAGATGCTTTGAAACACCCCTCTGAGCTCTGTCTGTTCTGTGTACTGTAGCATCCTCCTCTTCCTCCTCCCTGCCTTCACATGATATGATTGGAGCTGTGAGCCTGTGTCTGTGTGACTGGCAGACATATTTTTTCAAACTCCAGAGAGAATTTGAAAAAAATAATATTTGTAGAAGAATAACCAAGAAAGATGAGATCAGAGAGAGAATCAGATGTTTGCTAAAATTGTACTTATTTAACCTGTCCAGTACTAAGGACAAGTAAAAAAATGATTTGCTGTCTATTACTGGTATTTCTTGTCAGTGGGGGCTGGGTGAAGAGTATATGAATGATGATGTCATTGCACCGATGACTCATTGCACCTTTGAAGGTATTGTCTTTTGATCATATGTGGTTACTAAACAATAACACCATACACTATAGAAAGCATTAAGAGGTCCAGGGATGGGGGAGGAGGGCACTGTTATGAAGCCCAGATCTCCCCCATCCTGGCTGTAATAAACTCAGGGATACCCTCAAGAGAAAGATTATGGCTCTTTAGTATTTATTATTCGGTGATCACATGTGATAACCAGAGAATAATACCCTACAATACAGACATTATGCATCACAGGAATGGGGGAGAGGTGTTGTATTGCCCAGCTCTCCCCCATGCTAGCTCCAAAAATCTCTAAATGTCTTTCAAAAATCTCCTATTGGAAATGATGTTTCCTGTTACTAGTTATTGTCTGGATATCCCAAGAGAATACCACAACACCCCACACCAGAGAAAGTTCAGATATGGGTGGGGAATTATAATGCTCAGAACTCCCCCATCCTGTCTTCAATAAACTCGGAATGCACTCATTTGATGCTGTTAGTTATCTAGTTTCCAAAATTGTATGCCTTGTTGGCCTAACCTTATTATTCCTAAACATTTTATGCATTTGATTCAAGACAGTGCATACTAGCAAAAAAAAAATTGCTTCATTTTTAAGTGAAGTTTTATTATGAAAATCCATTTGTAGAATCCTGCTTTTTGCTGTTTTGTAAAGGTAGATCGATACTAATGCAGGAAGTACAAAGTAATACTTGGTGTTTAGAAACATATTTACTTTAAGTTTACTTTCTGGCTAATTCAATTTTAACAAAATATATTTTGTCCACTTGTCTAGATTTCTTTGCATAAACAAACTACTGGTATTTTCACAAAATTCAAAGTTTTTTGGAGAATGGGTTCAATAAAATAAAATAAAACCTCCTATGTGGGATTAATGCTTTCATGTAGGTAGCACTGAAGATAACCTAATACTAGGGTTTTTCATTAGCCGTGTAAATATGGACACATGGATTACACCTTATATTATACTCTGCTGCAGCTAGCTCACATGCGTCCTGCATGCTTGCATGGAATGACATGTCTATACAGCATGAACATGAACTTGTGCAATTTATATGTATCTGGATTTACCTGGCTGACCTAACCCTACCTATTATTAAACTGAGTGCTTCTTTACCACAAAGCAATGTAACTGCCATGAATGGTATTAATAATTTATAAAAGCAAAAATATTGCTGGCTGTAAGTGATGCTGCCGCTTTAAGCTCAGCCGTTAAGGGATTATGGCAAGACTCACTCTAAGCGATGCCAAGTTAAATCCTTAAGCCAGAGTAAAATGAGAAAAAAAAAATCAAAGCATCTCATTGAAAAGTTAGGGGAAAAAAAAGAGGTGAGACAATTAAGCTAATTGCTCACAGCTGGGAGCTGGATCTTTCCATGTGACAGATAGCTCGATGTTTGATTCTGCGTCTAAACAACAGGGACATACATCATTAATCCTATAATATTCCTATTTAATTTTTTATAACACCCATAAAAATAATCATTAACCTCTGTTCTGCTTAAGATCCAATCAGCCATTTTAGTTAAATAAATATCATGGAAAACATTAAATATCACTTTGATAAGCTAGATTTGTTCCTGTGGGGAAGGGCCTCCTAATGGTTTATATTAACATCCGCTCTATTCCACAAGTGTCAAACAGTGAGAGGTAATGAGAAAACAGATAAACTGCAATATATGGCTTTAATCAGATTAACCTATCCCTCTGGCACATGCATTATTGGAAGGCTGGATTGCTGTGTGTAATAAGTTGAGGCTGGAATTTCCTCTGCTCTCCATTTCCTTAATATGCCCTGTCTCATCCCTTGTACACATCTCTTGGCCCTCTCTCGTCCGTTGCTCACACATCTTGCCATATTTCTTCTTCTATCCATAAATGTTTTCCGTCTTTTTATATTTTCCACATGATTTGCGCCATCTTTTTTATCTATTTTCTTACCTTCCTCCCACATCTCATTCCCTGTCATGTTTTCTTCACCACTCCTGCCCTAGTCTCATTACTTATCCACCTCCCTCTAACGTGCGGTCCATAACCCTTTTGTATCTACAACAACTCATGCCTTGCCCCATGATGACACAGAGGCACAGTGGTTAGCATTGCTGACTCACAGCACTGGGGTCTTGGGTTTGATTCCCACCAGGGTTCTATCTGTTTGGAGTTTGTATGTTCTCACCGTACTTGCGTGGGTTTCCTCCGGGTGCTCCAGTTTCCGTCCACACTCTATAGACATACATGAGAGGTTCTTTGGCTGCTGATGACGTTAACCCTAGGTTGTCTGTGTGGTAGGGAATATTGATTGAAAGCTCCACTGTGAATGATTAAATATTCTCTGTAAAGTGCTTCATAATATGTAAGCACTATAAATAACTGTTAATAAATCTTCCTTCATTTATATACTGTCCCCAATCATGTCACATCCACCTATCATACTCACCTGATTTCTTGTCTACCTCTCTGCTGTACAACTCTGATCATTCATCTACTTTTACTTTTGTCTCTCATCCATCTCTCTCCTGCCTACTTTTACACCTCTCACCCACTGACCACTTTATGTAGCCACCTAATCTCCTTCCTCCTTCCTCTGAACCTCTGATCCCTCCTCATCCTCTCCTGCCCTCATTTCATTTCTTGTTTCCCTTATTGACCACTTGTCTTTTTCAACTAACAGATTTTGGTTGTCCTTTGACCCTGATTTCTGGGGACAATACCAGACTGTAAGGATTTGCCCTGAAAATGTCAGTATTGGTCAACTGAACATTAGTGTTTTCACTATATTTTCTTATTTTTTTTATATTTATTGCTTAATAAGACATTTATTGTTGAAATACCAAAAAATAAATAAATACGTTTTCATTAAATTCAGTAAACATATTATATTGTGGATTGAAGTACTGTACACCAAGATCCATCCGTGCACTTCCTTGTGTGTTGTCCTTAAATGCACCTGCTCGGGTTTAAAGTGTTCTTGTAAACTTTAAAATGTTTGTAACTATGCACTTCCCTCCTTCCTCATTGGATATTTATCCAACACGCTGTCCTATACTATAATTGTTGTAGCACTATAATAAAATTCAAATACCCAGGTTATTTCTAGATGTAAAAGTACTTAATATATATGTCACTTGTAGTTTTTTTTTATTTCTCAACACAATGCTGGCTTAATTAGAGTATGGCACAGGGATATATTTTTAATAATGTCCTGATTGTGAGCTGTCTGGGAATATGTGTATTTTTGTCGTTCGCTGTTTGTCATTTCATCTTGTCATTTCATTTTGAAAAAAAACCTTGTTGTTGAAAGCACACACTGCTGTGTAAAATAATAATGATAATATTCTAAAAGCGCAAAAAAATACCCCCTTTCCTGTGTGTTCCAAGCTTCCTCTTTAAGACTCAGCATTCCCATAAAGTCTCATACTGCCACTGCATCTGCAATAATAGCTTCATACAATATGTGTTGCCTGCGGTAATGAAATGATTTTTAAATTATTGTGTCATAAAAGAGATGTTTTTTTAATACATTGTTTGACAGTGGGAAAGATGCACGCTTTAATAATCTCTGCCCTCACCACTTGTACATGTCTGCATATTTATTCACATAATTTAATTGTCCCAGGATTCATTTTGTTGGGTTCCACATTGTGCAGAAATATCTGTTCCTCAGGCCTTGAACTAGGCTCTCTCTCTGCTGTTTCTCCAATTAGCGCCAAAGGAACGAGGCAGAAGCAGTGGGAACCTTTGCCCAGAAAACCTGCGTGTGGCCATGTTAGGAGACGAAGATGGAACGGACCTTGTAGACTTTAGAAGGTTACTTACCGCACACGCTACACGTCTGTGGTTATTCTGTGTCGCTTCCACATGATCATATGTGCTGTAATACAGTATTCCCAAAGTTTATTCACTTAGTATTAACTCTTTATCTGCTTTATCTCTTCTTTGTGTAACATTTTCCGCGTTCCTTGCATTCTGAACACCGTGCATAATATAGAGGCTTTAATCACATTACAAGATGTACTTTCAATTTGAGAAGGTGATAAAGTGCTCTAAATCATTACTCACAGCTACACATTCGTTTTCCAGGTATCTTGAATCATAATTATGCAGCAATAAATGTGATATATCTGCAAAGACAACTTGTACAACAGATCACATTACAGGTTGTTCTTTATGATGTTATCTGTTGATTTTTTTTTTTTTTGTAGATACATCTTACATGAGTCCAAATACAGGGTGTTTCATAAGGATGGACACAATTTCAAAGCAATATATTTCACGATGGCAACTTGTTACAATTACACAAAAAGTTACAAATGTTTTAAAGAGTCATCAGATTTCATTTTACTAACAATTTTATAAATGCTCAATGTGCCTCCACCTGCTGTACAGACAACATGGAGGCGATAGATGAATTCGTCCCGCACGCCTCTCAGGGCATCTTCTTTCACTGAATTCACTGCTGCTGTGATTTTGTTTTTGAGGTCATTCAGATTAGTTGCTAAGGGTGGCACAAAACCACATTTTCTTGACGTATTCCCACAAGAAGAAATTGCAGGGTGTAATGTCTGGGGGTCTTGGAGGCCAAGAGTCATGGGGTCCCGTGCGACCTATCCCACGCTGAGGCAGTGTGTCATTTAGAAAACGGCGAACCTGCAGGTGCCAACATGGTGGTCTCCATCTTGCTGAAAAATGAAGTTATTGAAGATATAGCGATTTCAAATCAGGGCCACCTTTTAGAAACTGTATATAAAGAGATATATACATTAAGCGGTAAATGTAACAATCTGCATGTTTTTAAAAGCAGCTGATTAATATATTTACCACTAAAGGTAAAACACATTCCAAAAGTTGTTGAGCTTTGGCGCTGGATTATTGCTGTCTTTGTGAATCCTGAATATAACAAAAATCAGAAAGTGCTCTCTGCTTGCTTGATCTGTGGCATCCAGTAACCTACATACACCACACTGTTTTGGAAATTGCCATATCTAAGAGTGCTAGTGTGGGACTATCTACTGTGGTGTAAAATTTAGTACCTTCTGATTGGAAGAGGTAGGGAGTCAGTGGTGTCCAGTGACAGAACTGCCATTGGTGCGGCAGGTGCCGTGCTCCGTGGTCCATGGAGATAATGGGGCCCACATGGCAGATGCAGAGGGTTGGGGCCCCGGGTTCTCTCTTCCCCAACTCCCTGAACCAGGGCCCACAGCTCGCTCGCTCTGTCTCTGGTGGTGTTCATAGTTGTATGCAGGTAGGTGCATTCACGCACCTGCTATTGTACACACATATAAAACCAAGATGTTGCTTTGTGAGATAGAGGCATCCCCTGGTTAGCGGGGAGCTTCTGAGCCTCTTTTTCCTAGAAAAATGACTGCTGTTGTTTTTAATAAAGGTGCAGTTATTGGGAGTCATCCTGTAGTTTAAATTGGACAGCTTTACTACAGACCAGATGCATTTGATACAGGTAAGCACATTTATATGCAAATATGCATGTAATAAAAATATTCAAACACACACATGGGACATATGTAATAAAGGGGCATATTTGTCACTGGGCAAAGAGAAGGGGTGATCCTAAAGGGGTAGTAGGCTGTACTTTGAAGTGACTTTTTTTACAGTTTTCACCATTCACCATAAAATGTAAGCTAGCGAGCAGGGCCTTCTCACCTCTTTGTCTGTTTTACCCAGTTTGTTTATTAGTTTGCTATGTTTGTCCCCAATTGTAAAGCGCTAAGGAATATGTTGGCGCTATATAAATAAATGATGATGATGATGATAATTCACCTTTTTAGCTGTCCCCTCAGTCCGCAAAAGTAGACGCATCCGCATATTACAATAAGGGTTCCAAATAGCAGGATATGAGTGTGCACCCTTGCAATGTGCGTGGCAGATAACATGCACAATTGCACTAATGTGATTGTGCTTCATGTCAGCGCATGGAGAATTAAGACATTGAAAAAAACTTTAGTTCCATGAGGGTCCTATCATCATCATCATCAGCAGCTATTTATATAGCGCTACTAACTCCACAGCGCTGTACAGAGAAGTCATTCACATCAGTCCCTGCCCCATTGGGGTTTACAGTCTAAATTCCCTATCATATATATACACACAGACTAGGGTCAATTTATTAGCAGCCAATTAACCTACCAGTGTGTTTTTGGAGTGTGGGAGGAAACCCATGCAACCATGGGGTTGCATTATTTCTATCTCTGTTGATAACATGACCATAAATCCCACCCCACAAGCTCGCTGCCTAGGTGTAATCCTTGACTCCTCATCTATCCTTTGTTCCCCACATTGACTCTATATCTAAATCATGTTACATACATCTAAAAAACATTTCCAGAATCCGCACATATCTCACACAAGACACTGCAAAATCCTTAATTCATGCCCTTATCTCCCGCATTGACTATTGCAATTCCCTCCCTACTGGTCTTCCCCAAATCAGGCTCAAACCCCTACAATCTATTTTGCACGCTGCGGCAAGATTGATTTTCCTTGCAAATCGTTATTCCTCTGTTGAATCACTCTGTATGTCTCTACACTGGTTGCCTGTTTTCTACCGAATCCAATATAAAATACTCTTACTAACCTACAAGGCCATCAATAAAGCTGCACAAACATACATCTCCTCTCTTGTCACAAAATATCTCCCAACTCGGCAACTCCGTTCTGCACAAGATCTACGTCTCTCATCCACACTCATCACATCCTCTCATTCCCGATTACAGAACTTTTTCCGGGCTGCACCCACTCTATGGAATTCTCTCCCTCACACAATAAGACACTCCTCTAGTCTACAAGCTTTCAAGCGTTCTCTGAAAACCCACCTCTTCAGACAAGCTTATAATATTCCTCAACCACCCTCTTATCCTCACTACATTACCCTATTACAACCTTTATACAACTACCCATTGACCAACATTGTTGTGTGACAGGATCATTTAGCTTATGAGTCACTTTTACCTTTGCAGTCTGGCTGGGCCGACTGCAAATGTAGACTTAACCTCATGTGTCAAACTCCCATTGTCCCATAGATTGTAAGCTTGCAAGCAGGGCCTTCTCACCTCTTTGTCTGTTTTACCCAGTTTGTTTATTAGTTTACTATGTTTGTCCCCAATTGTAAAGCGCTACGAATATGTTGGCGCTATATAAATAAATGATGATGATGATGGGGGTAACATACAAACTCCACACAGATAAGACCATGTTCGGGAATCGAACTCATGACCCCAGTGCTGGAGATAAAGTAAAAAACAGATAAAGAGCCATCACAGGGCCAGCTCTAGGGCAGGTCATACGCCCGGAGCAGGCCCCAGCATCACCTCTGGACCAGGATTTGTTTTGGTTCCACAACAAATTCCCCATTGATATAACTGTTTAACAACAATATTTAATTTCCCTGTAATAATTTGAGCTTTTATTAAATAATTTCTAAGATTAATGTTTTTATGACGCTTAGTGTAATGTTACAGTGTGGGATTAGGATGATAATAATGTAACAAAAGATTCTCCAGTGGTCATTAATGATATGCCGGTCTAGGCGCAGACTCAGCCTGAATTTGGGTAATTGATTGCCACCAAAGTGCATTGAATTGCAGAGCAAGATGGCAGCGTTACTGGAGGAGCAGACCTTTACACAAAGAGAGAAGTTGGGCACAGTAAGGACAGTACTTGATATGTACAGAGTAGGGTACTACTGCGGTTAGTGTCGCGCAGAAGTACAAATATTACATTTCAGTTTGCGGAGCAACATTATTCAAATGAGATATTGAAGGAGGTAGAGGGCACAATTTTTACAGGCATTTTTTGCGGTGTGGAGGGGACACAGAGCCATTTCCACTCTTCAATAGTACTTGAATTTGACACCAGCTCAGAGCCCATTTTGTGCTTTGACGTTACACTTCAGCAGAGAAGTGCCTTTGTAGGTGCCCTCTGAGCAATGTAATTAAAAGCTTCACACACAAAAAATATATGAGGTAAAAATAAAAAGGTATTGTGGCAGAAATAATAAACAGTCTAATGATAATAAAGGTCTGGAAGGGAGTTGGACACTCTGGGCCTTAGTCATTAAGGACACCAAAGCATAACAGAGGAGTAACTTTGCACCTGGGTAAAACCATGTTGCATTGGAGGGGGAGGTACATTTAAAATGTGACGGCAGATTTATATTTTGGGTAAGGCATGTTCTAGGTCAACTTTAAATTTCAGTGTAAAAATAATGCTATTTTTGTGCTACATGAAAAAAACCCAGTATTTTTCTTATGTGCAAAATAATAAACTAATTTGCACCTCGTGCATTCTAACATGGTTTGTCCAGGAGTAAAGTTACTCCTTTTTTTGCTTTACTTTCCTTAATGACTCAGACCCAGTGTGCCTTTGGGTTTTTATATCATCTATAGTGTGGTGCATACATTGTATAATACACATCATAAATGAGGCTACAACCCAGGGACACAATTTCCTAAAGCCTAAAATTCCACAGTAGGGGTGATGTGTTATCTAAGTAACCCATATTTTGTAAGGGGTACACAGGCTCTGAATGGACATTGAAGTTTGCAGGAGGTCCATCTCTGGGCCTCATATCTGAGGCGGCCCTTTGGCTTACCTTATACAAGGGACACTTGAGAAACATTACTTTATTTTACCATAAAACACCACCAAGGTTTGCTGTTTGCCTAGGTTGTGTGTTACTGTGTTTTGTTGCAAGCAATGTGTTATTTTGTTTTATTATTTATGATTTTCCTGTTGGCTCTTTAAGTAGGTTTGCAGTTGAAATGCGGACTACGTATTGATAATATTAGGTACAGTTTTTTAAATTCAGTTCTTGTTCAACTTGAGGTTTGGCTTGAAATACTACTTTTACTTTTTGCCCTGCAGGTAAAAAGCATCTTGACAATATATATTACTCTGTTAGCCGTAAGCTTTGGGACTATTCAAAGTAGTTTACAGATTGGTCTGACACATAGCCTGGTCTCCTGCTGGGGGATCTGGCCCACTGCAAATTACCTGTGACAACTCATTAATCCTCTTCTTCCTTTTACCAACACATAATTAATGAGAACATTGACAATAATACACAAATTAGCTAAGTGACTCTTTGTTCTGTTGGTTTTGATTAACGGTGTGGTGCCTGGAAAATGACACTAATACCATGCTGATCCAGAAAGGTAAAGTAATCTTTAACCTGAGCTGTATACTGAGCATGTCCTAAGTGAAGGCCTGTACCAGATGCCCACCAGCCCAGGTAATTGCACAGAGAGGAGGAAGGGATCTGACTTATCTTGGATTTAAAGACACACTGAGTAATACTGGTGTTAGAAACTGGGAATCCAGGGGAGAAATCAACAATCTGCTTGATTAAGATGTAGCTTAAAAATCAAACTCCATTTGTGTCAAAGACTAACCCTTTCCTGGCACAGGAGAGTCCCCTGATGTTGTATGCACCATTCCGACATAAAAATATGGTCTTCAACAATACTCGTGTTTACTCGTGATATTTAGTAACAGATGTTTGTGGGGTGCAAAATAATTGGGGGGCATTTTGTTGTAGCCCTGTTTGTTTTTATCGCTTGTCTTCATTATTTCGTCAGCTTAATTAAACTATATGGAGAAGGTCCCACATGCTTCGCAAAATAAACATCCACACTTTGTGTCATAGACAGATCAATGTTGTGCGTTAGTTAAGCCCTCCACATAAGCACAGGAGTGTCTTAAATTGCTGCTGGTACCACATTTCCCAGAGTTGTCCGCAGTGTTTGGCAGCACATGATGGGGTTGTTCAAAATAACAGAGAGCTATCCACATTAGATCATACTTGCCAACTGTCCCAGAATGCCCGGGAGACTCCCGAATTTCGGAGAGCTGACAATTCTCCCGCATCTGCCCGCTTCCTAGTGAAGTGGAGATTTCAAGCCTCCATAATGTGATTCTCCGGGAAACGCATCATTTTGGTCCGCCACCAGTGTTAAAATGATGCGTTTGCGTCACTATGTCATAGGGGCGGGGCCAAGGTGACAAAATTCACGGAGCCCCGCCCCATCACGCCCACCTCTACTCCGACACTCCCGGAGGTCAGTCTTTAAAGGTTGGCAACTACTCTCCCAAGTTACCTCACTAACCCTTTTTATGTCTTCTTAGTAACTGTGTGTAACAATATTGAACCTTCCTGTTTCTGATTTAGCGGTTGTATGTGAGAAGAGTGACCTTAGCTCTCATACATCCTCACTCTAGGTAGCAGTCTAAGTAACCAATATATGTTTGCCCCTATCCGCTGCCATCAGACAGGTAACAGTGAGCTGCAGTTTAATGACATTATTAGATCACCATCTTAGACTGTACATACATACATACAGTGTACATCAAGGCCAGTGCTCCAAATGACAGCTCAGAACACATCCACAGTAAATCCGTCACACTTTATGCTGTATGTCTTATGTTATCATACCCTGCATTTCTCAAATGAGAGGTTTGTATGCACGATGTAGCTTTGCACTAAAATACTTAGGGGTGTATTTAACAAATCTAAAAGGAAAAGTGCCGGTGCTGCCCATAGCAACCAATCCAGCTCTAACTTTCATTTTCTAGAAAGTACTAGATAAATGATAGCAAGAATCTTATTGGTTGTTATGTGCAATACATCCTCATTTCCTTTTCAGAAGGTTTGATAAATCTACCCCTTAATCTATTGCGGGGATGCACCCTGACGTAACTAGCATGGGTTGGATATCCCCCCCCCCCAAAAAAAAATAAAAAATAACTATCTGAAAATATCAAATGCATTTATAACAATAATGAACTACATAAATATAAGAACAACTGTATAGTAAAAGACGTAGGCAGGTATGTGTACGCCAATGAGTTCAAGTCATTTGAAGGTGGAATCAAGATCTGCAACGCTCTGTATGCATTTTACTGCTCAATCCTTTTGTAATCCTTCCGTTTTTTTATAATGTGAGTCTAAGAATTAACCAGTAAGACTATTTTTTAACCCTTTAAATCTCATGATGTACCTGAGACATCTTGGTACTACCAAGGGGGACTGCATCTTTAACTGCTGAATTCTTCATGTGTTGGAAACAATGGCCACATGTCACTTCCTATTGTCTTGTTAGGGACAAAGATAAATGAGCCGCTGTCGTAATTTAGATCAACTGCTCCTCTGCTAACTTCTATTATTTGCTTATTTATGGAGTGGTATCTAATTAAAAGCACAGTCAGGTGCGTGTGCTGCATACAAAGTGATTTTGGAAGCGGTCTGGGCAAATCAATACTAATTTTTGAAGGTGCATTTAAAGCACATTTACAACGGAGGTATGCAAAGTACACAGTATACACATTAGGACTATCGAGTGCAAACAATAAGAAAGATAGATTATTCTGTCTGCGGAAGAGCTTCTAAGGCTGCTTCCTTCATGCAGATTTAACCAGTACTTTGCTGGCAGACCATACACCATGTATATTAGTCTTGACTCACCTATATCGGAGTCACCGTCTTTTCTACAGCGCAGTCCCCCAAACAAACTTGCAGCCATTCTTTAATTCATAATGTCCTTTATCTATCTTTTTATGGATGACAATAATTACTGTTTGGGGTTGTTCTGTATAATCAATTGAATTGTAAGTTGAGCAGTTTAATTAGTCATTGATTTAACCATAAAGGCCCTGATAAATGAAAGAAATCCTCGCCAGATAGACCAAAATCATCATTCTGTATGGTACAGCTACTTGGCGTTTTTCCAGTGGAAAGGTACAATAATAAGGGTTGTTATAGCCAAGAGGACCACACTGGCCAGAACCCATTGTCCAAAGTGGGCCCAGGCTTACTGCAATGAATGTGCATCTTAACTGGGGCCTGACTGAGTCAGTAGGATCTTGGGATGAGATCTGCTGTATATTAAGGAAACGGAGGGGTTGGAATGGGATCATTTTGTGCACCGGGATCACACAATTGTAACTACTCAGTATATTTAATTTACAAGATGTTTTAGCAGAAGCAAATATGTTAAAATTATTCTTATTTCCAAAACTTCCTTGAAAATGTTTAAATCTTGCGTTAATAAGGGTTTTTTTAATTAATTTTTTAATGTACCCCAAACTTAGAATGTTATAGTCAACTTTATAAACACCTACTTAGGTATATTTGCTACATTGTGGTCCAACCCACTAGCTGTAACATAAGGTAGCAGACTACGAAGTATTTATCAAACCTTCTAACAAGGAAAAGTGGAGATGTTGTCTATAGCAGCCAAACAAATTCTAGCTGTCATGTATCTAGGACATTCTAGAAAATGATAGCTAGGCTCTAATTGGTTGCTATTGGCAATACCTGCACTTTTCTTATTTTAGAAAGCTTAATAAGTCTACCCCTAACAGAGAAAATAGAGACTTGTTTTAGAAAGCTCTTTGTATTTCACTACTAGGGCTGATGCCTAGTGAGTACTATGTCAGTTTGCCTTTGCATAGTATATCTTATGGGAAATCTCTCTGTGCATCCCGGATAACTGGCCGTACGCATATGCATCTATGCAGCCTCGCATGCTGCATCACTTCCACCTGCTTCCGTCTTATGTGATGCGTTTATGCTGATTGGTGATTTCTTCATCTCTCAGGCAAAATATTCCCGAGCTTCAAAGCTGTGTTGTGTGAGATATTAATAGGCAAAATAGATTTTGCAAGGTATAGTGGTTCTCATTGAAGCAGGAGAAGAAGCAAGTAGATAGTAAGTCACAGGGAGAGGTATCAACAACACCACTGCCTGTTACAAACAGGCCAGCCATACAAGTACAATCCACAGCGGCGCTGGACCATTGAAGACCTCAGGGAACTTCAGTCCATCTTGCAAAGTGCGCACCTCAGTTTAGTTAACCTCTGGATTTAATCCTATTGTGGTAAACTCCACTCAATAATATACATTTTAGAGCTGCAACATTTTGTAAACAATGCAAGAGAATTACCAGCAGTCTTGGCAGCCTGCCACCTTCTCTTGTATTGTACAGGGAGGGGAGGGGGCACGTGGGACCTCAGACTACTATATTTGTAAACTTACTTCATATGTAGCAGCTGAAATCTCCAGCTTACAATAAAATTGCAATTACAATGTTTATTTTGTTGATTATGTGTATTTTTTTTTTACTAGAAGTCAGCAGAAAAATGAATAACAACATGTTGCAAATGATCTTATTATCAATTGCAACAATTAAAACAAATGTGTGAGGTTACATTTACAGTTCTCAGTGCTGGAAATCTCCAGACCGCAAAACCCAAAAGACAGGCTGAATGTTTCAGTTATCTACAAGGAATTATAGGTGCAACAGTCAAAATGATGACTGACACAACAGTAATTCATTAACATATATATTTCTATATAAATATAGTATTCTTTCCTGCCACCATCTGTGCAGTACTACATTAAAAGGTTTGTTTAGATGTAAAACATTATTGTAATAATATAATCGTTTAAGGTCAGACAGCAACTAAGGGGTATAATTAATAAACTATGGGTTTGAAAATGTGGAGATGTTGCCTATATTCAGCTTCTAGTTATCATTTTGGAGAATAAAGTAGATACATGACAAGTAGAATCTGATTGGTTGCTATAGGCAACATCTCCATTTTTTCAAACCTGTGGTTTAGTAAATATACCTCTAAAAATTAGCATTTAACCTGAGATCCTGCAGCCAGTCAGTAGAGAAGCTAGACCTTGCACGCAATGGTGTTAATGACATGAGTTTTACTAGAGTCTTTACCACTAGTAAAATGCAGATAGATGGATGTGACACCATTGTTTCTAGTGTCACCATACCCACTCCCGCTATTACTAACGTTTGCTAATAGTGTTCTTTTTGGAATGCATCCTGTTCTATTCTCATGCGTTTTCCATGGGTGAACACAGCAAGGAAGCTCTCAGTGAGCTGCAAATGCTAGTACAATGCTAGTAAGAAATGCAGTTGTAATTTGCATGTGTTTTTAATAGTATTAAATGCCAGTGTGGAGCTAAGATATCTGTGCTTCAGCTAGACACTTTGTATTGTTGCCCGTCCTCAAATATCATTGTGTGTTGTGAATATACATTATTTTCTGTGTTCATTAGAGTACAAATAAACATCACATTATTACTCTGAATGGAATTTTTTTTTAAGCACAAGCCATAACATTCCATTGTGGCACTGCATAGACATTTACATATCGATAGATAGATAGATAGATAGATAGATAGATAGATAGATATATAGATAGACAGATATATATATATATATATATATATATATATATATATATATATATATATATATATTACATAGTCATCTACATAGTACGGATGAATAAAGATACAATTGCATGAAGCGCTTGCCTTCTTGAATCCCCTCTTTCAGAGATAAGGAAACACAAATACTCAAAGCAACAGTAGACCAATCTGACCTATATAATGTAGCAATCAGATAACTCTCGGATCCAGCACACTAATGTTTCAGGTAATAAATTATACATGTAAATACCTGTTTTAAATACATTCATTTAATCTGCCATCAGAATCTTTTCTGGAATAGAATTTCATGATTTGACTGCTCTTATATTAGAGATCTTTTCCAAGGATAGTGTAATGGAATCTCCTTTCCTCAAATCTCAACGGATGACCTTGTGTTACTTTCATCTTAAGAGAAGAAGGTTTGATATACATTTTACAATGACTGGATATGTTTGTAAATGTTTAATTTGTCAGTTCTGGACTTCAAGGTACCATTTACCAAAACAACTGCAACTATTTCAGCCTCTATATATGATGCTCAAATTCTATTTTGAACATTTACAAGTACCAATGGGTATCTCTCACGTTCTGCTGCTTATAATTGTAACTCACAAAAAATAAGAACCCACTCACTTAGTCTGCTTGGCATCCAGAGATGTGTGTACAATGCAATATATGTTCAATATATGTACAATTTATGTGTGTACTGTTAAACATGGAAGACAGCTCCACATTTTACCAGTTTGCCCCTCCATTAATGGGTTATATGAGTAGTAATAAACTGATCTTCCTGTGAAGTCAGTGCAAGAATATTCCACCCCTGGTGCCCTGATTGACCCTCTTGGCAGTTGATAGTTTACTTATAGGTGTTCATCAATATTAAATGTTATTTCAATAACTTCTGATTGACATGCAACTCAGATTATATGGTTTATATCCTGATCTACTAATACGTGGGGAAACCAAGATTTCTCTGGCCACGCCACATCACCATCAGATCAGGACATGACACAAACCTATCTCCAGAACATTTTTGCTCTTCTCAATGTTTAAACAATCATTAGGGATCATATCCTGCCTCTCTGAGAAGAATTGGTGACAGCGGGAATCCAGCTGGATCTATTGTCTCCAAACATGTCACTGACTAAGTATGCAATGTTTCATCTGAATTGACCTGATGGTGTGAGAGATGGCTACATGCAATGTCCTTTGGGTATGATGTACCTACCATTCACATGTATGTCTTCCCAGTGTGAGCTAACCTGGATACTGCTGACAGAATACCTCATGACAAGGGGCTTCACGGCAACCCATGCAAACAGTGGCGGAACTACCCTCGTGTACCGGGGTCCATGGAGATAATGGGAGATGCAGAGGGTTGGGGGTCTCTGTTCCCCCCTCCCCGCCTCCCTGCACTGGGGCCCACAGCTCGATAGTTTCTCCCCTGCATGCAAATATTAGTAAAATATGCTTAGTTAGGTTTTGATAGCTGCTGATTGGAGGGTAGTCATTGGGAATAGACTGGACAGTTAGTACAATTGATGGGTACATCAACTATTTTGTAATGAGGGTGTTTACTGTTAAATGTTTACTGTGGGTGACATTTTTCTTTATAAACAATAACAATTATAATAATAAACAATTCAAGGTACTTCTCTGTATTATACGTTTTTTCAAACCTTTCTGTAATGTGAACCCTGTTGCAGATTTTTGAGCAGCAAGAAATAAATACTTTTCCCAGCAAACCCTCTGCTAGGTCGCTTACAATCTAATTGAGCAGATTGGGACATACAATTGCACTTTGTACTGACGTCATATTTGTACTTGTTATTGTTTTCCAGCAGCTGCTTCACACACATTGATATTTGCTGCCTACCCAGCTCTATGTCATTTTCCATTTCTGACTTCTCTTAATGGGCGTTATTT
Source organism: Mixophyes fleayi (assembly GCF_038048845.1). Classification (NCBI taxonomy): domain Eukaryota; kingdom Metazoa; phylum Chordata; class Amphibia; order Anura; family Limnodynastidae; genus Mixophyes; species Mixophyes fleayi. Next base: position 37,828,746 of record NC_134413.1, on the reverse strand, counting down.
ATTAATATAGTGCACATGTCCAGTAATCCCTAAAAGCCAATCAGGTATTTACTTTCATTGATTAACTTGCACTAGATCAATCAAAGCTAATTTCTGATTTGCTGCTATGGGCTACTACACATTTTTCACAATAACCGCTACAGATGGAGCACTCTTGTTTTATCCTAAGGGGGCAATCCTGCACTTCTCAGTGTGTGAGGCAAATGTACCAGATTGGGTGGCATTAGCTCTGCCTGCTCACACAAACTTGTATGTAAGTGCTATGTGCGGTATGACCTGGGGCAAGCAGCACAATCAGGGCTCCAAGTGTTAAGTGTTCTACTGCATTGACTATCTCAATAAGAGTGTTCCATCACTATATTACTTTCAATCATCATATTAATATGTAAGCAGGAGTCAGTAAATATTTTCTATTTTTTCCATAGAGGGACTAATCTATATCGCTTATATTTTTAAAATAACATTAAACACCAAAATTGACATTTTCAGATATAAATCATGAAGTACACTGAGCAGTGTTAACCTGGAAATCCACTCCAGCTCTGCTAGTAAAGTATTGCTTCCCCACTTCATTAAAGAAACTCCTCTTGCATATTAGGAATGTGTCCTAATAGAATCTGCTACAGGTCCAAAAGCTGTTGTGACATCCCTGACCCTCTACAAGAATCCCCCAATCTACACATTGTATTTCGGCAGAACCTGTCAATCACCTCCTGTCTGCTCTGTTAGAAAAACTCTCCCCCTCCTAGCATGGCAACCTGTTGCAGAGGGGCAAAGGAGAGAATAGTGGACATCATTATTTAAGCAGAAATAATTCAGATATAGATTTATACCAATTAGCCACAATATTAAAACCACCTGGCTAATTTTGTGTAGGCCCCTCTTGTGCCACTAAAACAGCTTTGACACATTGAGACATGGACTCCACAAGACCTCTGTTGTCCTGTGGTATCAGGCACCAAGAGGATAGCAGCAGACATGTTCTTCCAGCACATTTCACAGATGCTGGATTGGATTGAGATCTGGGGAATTTGGAGGCCAAGTCAACATCTTGTCATGTTCCTCAAACCATTCCTGAATAATTTTTGCAGTGTGGCAGGGCACATAATCCTGCTGAAAGAGGCCACTGCCATAAGGTAATACCGTTGCCATGAAGGGGTGTACTTGGTCTGCAACAATGTTTAGGTAGGTGGTACGTATCAAAGTAGCATCCACATGCCAGGACCCAAGGTTTCCCTGCAGAACATTGCTCAGACCATCACACTGCCTCCACCGGCTTGCCTTCTTCCCATAGTGTATCTTGGTGCCATCTCTGCTCCAGGTAAACGACGCTCACGCACCCGGTCGTTCATATGATGTAAATAAAAACATGAATCATCAGATCAGTCCACCTTCTTCCTTTGTTCCATGGTCCAGTTCTGGTTCTCACATGCCCATTATAGGCAATTTTAGCAGTGGACAGGAGTCAGCATGGATACTCTGACCTGTCTACGGTTACGCAACCCCATACACAGCAAACTATGATCAAGTGTATGTTCTGACACCTTTCTATCATAGCCAGCAATAACTTTTTCAGTAATTTGTGCTGGGATTGGACCAGACAACTAGCCTTGGCTCCCCATGTGCATCAATGAGCCTTGGGCGCCATGACCCTGTTGCCGGTTCACTGGTTGTTCTTCCTTGGACCACTTTTGGTAGGTACTAACCACTGCATACTGGGAAGACCTGCAGTTTTGGAGATGATCTCACCCAGTCGTCTAGCCATCACAATTTGGTCCTTGTCAAAGTCGCTTAGATCCTTACACTTGCCGAATATTCCTGCTTCCAACACATCAATCTCAAGAACTGACTTTTCACTTGCTGCCTAATATATCCCACCCCTTGACAGGTGACATTGTAACAAGATAATCACTCTTATTCACTTCACTAGTCAGTGGTTTTAATATTGTGGCTGATCGGAGCATACAATCATCACACTTTATTTATATAGCGCCACCAATTACGCAGCTCTGTACAGAAACTATTTGCCATTCCCATCAGTCCCTGTCCCATTGGAGCTTACAGTCTAAATTCCCTACCACACACACATAGTTTTGTCAGCAGCCAATTTACCTACAGGTATTATTATTATTATTATTATTATTAATATCATTATTATAGAGCTCTTGATAAACATTTACTATTGTCAATAGCGACTTTAAGGGTTCTTTAATCTTATTGTAAAACCTGTTTTGAGAAATTTGTTTGTTGCATTGCTTAGTACCTACTTTTATAGCTATAATGTAACAACAAGTTGTTTCTTGTTGTTCACAATTGATAAGTATACATAATAGGTCTTATCATTCCTAAATTATGTACAAACCACAAGAAAGGTCTGTCAGCTAGCACTCAGCTCTGATAATGTTTGCCTACAGTGCTCACTGTTACTGGATGATAAAGTGGTTATTTGAGAAATGATAATATAGTGTAATGTTAATGCTGCTAAGTCACAGTGATGGAGACTGAGGCCGGTACAGGCAGAGTCAATGTCCTGGATTTCTGCGTCTTCTCCCTTTTATATTCTTGGTAGAGAATGTGCCTCTTATGGTGGGTTCTTTACTCCCCAGGTAATTACAGGTTTGTCGAATGTTCAGCTGCAGGTCTTGGCTGATAATTTACATCCTCACAGTCATTGCTGTTGCTGGAAACAGCAATAAAATTGGGGATTACAATATGTTTTATTGATATGTAACGTGTAGGTCTTGTTAATACAGTAACAGTAATAACGGTAAGGATATTAGTATTCTCACTACAAAGAGGTGAACCCATGGGAAACCACTTTTTCTCAATTACTTGCTTGAATACCTGAGCTTTTCAGTTAGGAAATTTAGGAAACACTTAACAGAACAGATTTCATATGCGGAAACTATAGAGGCACCAACACCTAAGCTGTGTTCATTACTGAGAAGCGTTGCCTTGCACCCTTTAATCATATGGGATTATGAGTTACAAAACAACATTCAATTTTCAAATACAAAAAAATTATATGTATATATATATATATATATATATATATATAAATATATATATACATATATATATATATATATATATATATATATATATATATAAACATTTTGCATAAGACATGTTTCTATGTTTCTTGCATTTATTTACACTGAAGGGCACAGTAGCATATCTCCCAATGTAAATGTGGCAGGTCTGTCCTGATTCGCCGAATCTGAAAGGGGCGTGACCTAGCAAAAATTAGAAGTGACTTTGCCAAAATGTGGCCATAGTTGTATGATCTTAATTTCATACAATGCACATTTCATCCCAAAATCTTCCCGCATCAGTTTCACAGGACCCCCTGTGCTGTTAGAGGACCCTGCTCATTTCACTAGCAACCTGCTGTGATCTGACTTATGGCAGTCATCTGTCTGTAGTAGTCCTGCTCTCACTCACATAACCCCCCCCCCACAAGATCAGTTTATTTATCTCCTGAAATAACCTATACTGTTAGGGGCTTTCAGATCACAGGATGCCCACGTTAACACTCAGGACAGATGGATGAGCAGGACATAGAAAATGCACATTAACAATATGCAGGCTATTTGTTTAAATATTAGATTTACAACTTGCTTTATGCCCTCATTCAGTGGCAACTTTTATTTTATTAAGACTTTTCCTCTAAAATCGCTACTGATGACGGCAGTTGTTATATTGTTTGTGAACAAACTGCATGTTTTGCGCACATTATTTGTCATTTAGAACTGACATTATAGAAGTCATTGTGTGCCCTGTGTATGACCGTATCAAGGAAAATTGTCACACTCCCTAAAACACAAATGACTGTACAGATGTGGACCTGAGATACTACAAGGACAAGCCAAGGATGTATCACGTACTGAGACAATAATACAAGGATAGAAACACAAAGGGGTTCATTTATCATACGGTGAAAAGTGCCACCATTTGTTCCAGCTTTACCTGCTCTCAACAGAGGTGAATACCCGTCAGTGAGCCTGATATCTAAAATAAATTGGCAGAATTAGACCAGTATAGATTTGATAGCAAGAAAGAAATCGTATCAGACAGAACCCAGACAGAAAAAAGTATGTGAACCCATATTTATTCCTGTCTGATTAAATAACTTCACAAAATATGGGATTTCATGTTTTTATTAAATACGTTATTCTCTTATCCTCCCCTTGCAAAATATACCAGCTTTTGGTGTTCCTGATTCCAACACTGGCATTACAGGCAGTCAGTGAAGGTGGACATCATTTATACCATTATATCATCAACATCAGGCAAAAAATTTTTTTAAAGCGTCAGCAAATTCCGTAGCACTTTACAATTGGGAACAAAAATTAATAAAACAATACTGGGTAATACAGTCATGGCCAAAAGTTTTGAGAATGACACAGGTATTGGTTTTCACAAAGTTTGCTGCTTCAGTGTTTTTAGACCTTTTTGTCAGATGCTCCTATCGTATACTGAAGTAACATTACAAGCATTTCATAAGTGTTAAAGGCTTTTATTGACAATTACATTAAGTTTATGCAAAGAGTCAATATTTGCAGTTTTGACCCTTCATTTTGAAGACCTCTGCAAATCACCCTGGCATGTTGTCAGTCAACTTCTGGGCCACATACTGACTGATGGCCGCCCATTCTTGCCTAATCAATGCCTGGAGTAAGAATTTGTGGATTTTTGTTTGTCCACCCTCCTCTTGAGGATTGACCACAAGTTCTTAATGGGATTAAGGTCTTGGGAGTTTCCTGGCCATGGACCCAAAATTTAAATGTTTTGTTCCCCTAGCCACTTAGTTATCACTTTTGCCTTATGGCAAGGTGCTCAATCATGCTGGAAAAGGCAATGTTCATCACTAAACTGTAATGTATGTAATGTATGTAATGTATGGGATATTTAATGTATGGGAATGTAATGTATGGGATATTTATATACCATGCTATGGTAAGGTATTGCAAAACATGATGTTTTATAGTGTCATGTTGTGTCAATGTGTTGTCCAAAAAGCACGTCATCTTACAAAATTGTTGTGTTCTTACCAAGTAATATACACATATTTAATTTAATTATATTTCATTAAGCATAATATAGTTATTTTGTAGTCCACAGTAATTGATATTTGTAAACTAAGCTATGGGTCCTGAAGATCTCGACTTATTCTGGGTCCCAGGCCGAATAAGGTGATACCTGATCAGAGGTGATACTAGTATTGGAGGAAAACGTAATCAAGAGCAACATTGGGAATACGTTCATAATATTAAATCAGATACTTGTGTGTAACTGGAAGGAAGGAAAATGTGACAAGTAGCTAAACATACCAGACAAAAAACTGCAACTTAGTGTCCCAACAGAGATCATCATCATCACCATTTATTTATATTGTGCCACTGATTCCGCAGCGCTTTACAGAGAACTCACTCACATCAGTCAGATGTGAGTCAGAGATGATAATACCATACTTGCCAACTCTCCCGGAATGTCCGGGAGACTCCCGCATTTCGCGAGAGTCTCCTGGACTCCCGGGAGAGTGTGGCAATCTCCCTGATCTGCCCACTTCCTAGTGAAGTGGGCAGAATTAGGTCCAAAACGCCATGATTCACCGGGAAAATGATGCGTTATGCATCATTACGTCATGGGGCGGGGCCAAAATGACGTGATTTTCGGAGCCCCGCCCTCTGCATGCCCACCTTCCCCGGCATGCTCCCGGATCATGCTTGCCATAAGTTGGCAAGTATGGATAATACTTAGGGCCTCTTCTAGAATGCAGAGTAAATACATCTGGATGGTACAACTTGCACTTTGGCAAGACCATGGTGCGCTGAATGGGGGCGGGGTCAAATTTAAAATGCGCAGACAGATTTAGATTGGGGGGAAGACGAGTTCTAATTCAACTCTAAAGTGCAGTGATAAAATAAACCTTCTTGGTATTAGTGTGCTACATGAAAACCAGCCAGCATTTACCCACATGTAAATATAAAAAGGCCTTTGCTCACCCCCTTTGCATTGCAACATGGTTTGTCCAGGAGCAAATATGTACCTTCCAGGTGTATTTACTCCTAAATCTATATCAGGCCCTTAGCGCTCTTCATTTACATATACGTTTCTTAGCGTATATGTAAATTTGCTTGTGCTAAAGTTTGTAGGTCATTATTTTTTTTTTACTTCCAGATAATAAAAGCACCTTGCACATTCTATGAAGAAATAATTCATTTTGTCTCCATTTGCACACATTTATTAGAAGCCATCCCTATGATAAAAAAAAAGCATTTGTGCCTAATAAGATCACTTTTATAACGCCTTCAGGGGATATCATACCTTTAATCAGAATGTTTCTTATGCAGTTTTGCCAAGGAATACAAACTGTCTGATGCTGCAATAAACTGTCACTGGCACTAACAGTAAATGAATATATGAACCCACTATAATCACAGGCCTGGGGATGTAACATAAGCTATTGAACAAGGCAGCTTCTCTTCTGTGGCTTGAACCTTATTATACGAACGTCCTGGTGTGTAGTACTAACGTGACACTAAATGTATAGACCACTAGAGGGCAGTAGAAAGTCAGAGTTAGACCGTGAGACTATTTTCAGCGGAACAAAAGGTTTTCTATCAAGAGGGGTACTGCATTTTTACACAGCACACTGCTGCTGAAATCAATAGCACCTTCTGATGAAACAAGAGAAGAGAAAATAATTCTGGAGTCATATTTAAAGAGTATTTCATTTGTTAGATTTGAATCCGTGCTGTACATAATAACTCTAACCATCACACACTGTATGATAATTTGAGCTACTGGTGCCAACTTTCCAAAATACATTTCAGTGACAGCTTTCCGAATAATTTTGGAGCACAAGGTCCAGAATCCCATCTGCCAAGGGGTGTAACAATTTTGGATATGTACAGCATTTGCCATCATTGATAAGAGACCCTGAGTGTCCCATTTGGTTATTTTGGCTGATGGCATAGTTCCCTGTCATCCCGAAAATTTAAATGTGAAGCATTCAAATGTTTATAATGCTTTTGTATTGCAGAGCTCTGTATGGGTCATTCATTATAATGGCACTTATTTTAGCATACTGCATATATGAAAGTATAACCCCCATTCTGGGTTTTATGGTCCAATAGGACTACAATTTACTAGACAGATTGTGACTGAAATATGCATATCTGTAAAAGATTAAAGCTAAAAATTAAAAACATCACTTTAAATTTGTTTCTCTGTGATGCTATTATAACATTTGAGCCACCCCCTTATCTTTGGCAATTTTTCTCCTAAAATTCAGTTTGTTTAACCCTCTTTTATGTATTGTATAACTCATGACAGTAAGGGAACATCGACTCTAATTTCTGGACTCTCAACTCGGTTTATGTTTTTCTATTGTTACACACTTGTTACTCACTTCCATTAAAGCAAGTATGCCTCATAATGTGCAAATAGTGTCTGCTCTGCCCCACAAAATGCATCTGCATTTGTCTAAGAACAGTTAGATTAGTCTTTCCCACACTCTGTATGAAATGCTCCAATCCACCTATGATTGCCCAGAGCAGCCCATTCTGCTGTACAATAATGTGTTTATCCAGCAACCGATGCCATCTTGTTGTGGTAATAGTTGGATGTGTCCCTAAACATATAAGAACGTCATGTGACAAAACAGGAAGTTGTCCTGAGCCTACATATTTCCAAAAACAACAATATTATCCCGGCGCTAGTTTACATAAGTTGTCGTAAATATAGAGATGCAGTGCAAATACCAAAAAAAAGGTCTCAAATGCAGCTGTTCAAAGGAGGTAGTGTTAATCCTACATCTTACTAAACAATATAAAACAAAGCGCAGATGATACCTTATAAAATAACAAATTCTGAAATCACCATAAAGACTAGGAATTATATACCACATAAAAAAAATTATGCATAAAAAACAAGTTTTAATCATTTACTAATAAAAATATACAAATTAATACAAAACAGCAACAGATCGTTCGAAATATGGGCAATACGGTTCCTAACAACAGCGGGAGAACCAAGCATGAGGGAAGTTTAATGATCCACACATCCTCCAGAACTCAACCACAGTGATATGCCATTAATATGCCTCTATCTGTTGCAAATAACTCACCCCGAGTCGGATTGTTGGGAACCGTATTGCCCATATTTTGAACGCTCTCATACTATATATTTCTCACTCGGAACCATTATATATCGGATAAAAAATAAGCCTTATTAATCATTTTTGAGGAAGTCCCCTATTCATGATATATATATAATATTTATACTATTCAGTTGGTCATTAGAGGAACAAACTCTCCTTGTGATGTGTATTTATGCTGCTGTTTTGTATTAATGTGTATGTTTTTATTAGTAGATGATTAAAACTTGTTTTTTATGCATAATTTGTTTTTTTGTGGTATATAATTCCTAGTATTGTGATTTTCAGAATTTAATATTTTATACGGTATCATCTGCGCAGTTCACTGCTTTGTCCTAAATATTTCCACTTTTGCAAACAACTCTGTAAAACTTAGACCAAAGCAACAAATAAAATGAACATAAGATTGAATACAAAGATAATATTGGGCCTTGGGTGGTCCTTTAGCAATGGGCCCCGATGTTCATAGGTAAACCTCTGCTTAAACCACCACACTCAGACACTGACAGATAAAGGTAATCAGATATGTAGATGGGCTCAGATTGAACTAAAGCAGTTATCTATTTCTGGACAACACACCTCTGTATGCTTTTCCCTCCTTATGTAGTATAATAAGTGTAAGCCCCCTTCCTGCGACCACACTGTTACCTGAAGGTAGTAGCTATACTCCATTGCTGATGTAAATGCAGCCTCTGTGATTTACAGCACCAAGGAACCCAATTGGTCCAGCTTGATTTCATGGATCAGAATAGACCAGAATGGACTGATTGAGTCCTACGGCCATGTAAACTGCACTGGCTGCCTTCAGATACGCTTATGTCTGTCTCTGACTTTAACTGTTCTGTGTTTAATTTTTCAAACTGTATCCTACTAATACAGTATATATTCAAGAATGATTTTAGGTTAAATTTAAAGAAAGGTTTTAGTGGAAAGTAGGTAAAAAGTAAGAAAATTGGTGATACATGCACTGGAAATTGTTGCATCTCAAGTGGCCTGTCCAAAGTTCACATTAACTGAATGTGTCAGTCACATTGACAGTACCATTTTGATTAATTAATCCACAGAAGTGAATTTCTATTATTTTATTATATTGTTTATTTATTTTTATGTTTTGGGAGATGACAGGGCTTTTTGGTGGCATATAGTAATAAATATTTCATTGTTTTATTTGTACTAATGGGAATAAACGTACCACAAAAGTAAGAATGGCATTTCACGAAAATATTGTTTTTCAGGTTAATAATGCAACCCCATAAAATATATATTATGACTTAAGAGATAACAAATGTCTTGGATTATGAGGGCTGTAACTATGCTTACATATAAGGAAGCTTACATAAAATCAGCATTGAAATTACCGTACTAACCATAATAATGCGCATCAACTACCATAGTAACAGTAATGATGCGCACTACAATGTGGGGAATTGAATCTCCCCAATTGTGCCATGTGCCTGACTGAACATATGCATGTAAACTTAAGACCTCATTATAGCTAAAAATCCAGTATCTTGATTTACTTTTTTCTTTTAGTCAAATCGTAAAAAAAAATATTTTTTCCTTTATCCACCAGAGATAGTCATCCTGTGAAAAAGAAGTTAATTTAATGAGAAAATATTACTGAAAAAAATCTTAGTACAAACATTTTTAAGATCAACACAACTCGCGCCCCCAACTGACATTTATACACTGCTCAGTGCAAATGAATGAAAACAACTGATTGGCTGTTTGCCATGGATCAGTGACAGCCATCTAATCAGCTACAGTGACACATTTGTACTGAGTGGCATATTCAGTGTATGTTTTATAAGGTGTAGGTGTCCAGAGAGACCATTATTGATAGCCTGTGGCATGGGGACCCCATTTGCCAATTGTGGAAAAGTGATTTAATCTGTAAATAAAAGTTTGTTCTTTAGCAGATTAGTGGGCCATGAACTCACAGATTTTGCTACCCAGTCTATGGCATTAATGTAATCTGCTAGGACCACTTTCATCAAGTTCAAAGACAACTTGGCATGTAACTAGGGTGATGTATGGTTGGAGTGGTAGAATAGCCAGCCCCAAAACCACCAGCCGGGCAGAGAACTTTCAGCACCCCTGTGCATTGACTATTCCCCCCACCAAGTTACTAAAGATAAAGGAGGGAGTTTCAGACAAAAAAAGGAAGACAAAATAAAAGACTTGCAAGCAAATGACAGAAGCCAAGGAGTTAATTTATCTCTTTACTAAGATTTTAACAGTTTTGAGGTCCAGCCTGCCTGGGGCTGCACCTGAGTTAATCCCTCTTAATCTCTAATTTCAGGCATGTTAAACACAGACAATAGATGGATATTGATTGATATTTGCAGGATGTGAAAAGCTTTAACCACGAGATTAGTCGGATACTCCATATTCAAACACAAGCCCTGATATATGTGCCACTGCTATTGACCTTAATCTCTGCTCATTCCTGACAGCCATCACTGGCTCTGACACAGCAAACAGCAAAGTACGGGGCAAAGTGTAACCTTTCATTTACCTTCATGTCCCTCAAATGACTGTGGTAAGTATATTCAGCGACAAAGTGCCAGCTTCATAGTGCACTTCCTCTCGCTCTTTACTTAGTGGCCTTTTGCCTTTAACTCCATCAACGATGTAAAAGTGTATATTGCACTTCAATAATTATACTTAATACCAAACATTACTGATTCAGTTCACTGACTGCTCATGAAAGACAAGTGAACCTATTCTCTAACTAAAGCTGGCCATACACAGTTTCATTCAGCCGATACGATTTGCGGGCAATTAGGGCAAGAGCAGGCTAATTGGCTGTCAAAATCACAGCACGTATGGGCCCGTCAATGTAAGAATGCATTTCAGAAGGCGGAGGAAAGATAACACTAAACAACATACAATTATATCAAAGAAACATGTAACATTCATAGAAATATAACATACCTCTATAACATTTATAAAAGCATATGTTGTTTTCTTTACATAATTATGTAGAATATAAAGTCACAAAAGAACGCACAGAAAAAAAATATGATTGTCACCTGTTAATAATGTACTTCTTAAAAAGAAAATATTCCATAAAAAAACATTTATTAGGATGTTATTAATGTCTACTGTGCATAAAATGCCTTTTTACAGTCGCTCCTGATTGCAAATACAAGTTCTAGCATACAGATGTGATCACTAGTAATCTGCACTTACACCTGACCTGTAGCTGGTGCAATTGATTCAACAGAAAAACACGTACATTTGTGATGACCAAAGATTGAATCGGACGTTGCTGCGTGTGCTCAACTTTGACATGTTCTAACTGTACATGGGCTACATGCATACGCCCAGTCCCATTCCCGTTCCTTTGCACTCAATGATAAACTGGTGGTTGCCGCGTTCAGTGATTTAGCATCTGATTCTGGGCATGCGCAGTGTGATTTTACACAAAATACGGCACGTCATCAATGCAGAACCTTTTTGTTGCAGGCTTGTGGTCTCCAACAGAAATGTGCAAGACTAAAAATGACCATTCATACTACATATCACCCCATTAATAAATAACAAGGTTTACTTTTTTCTCCTATGATATTGCTCATTATATCTTAAATAACTAGTAAGGGAACATTGGGGGTTATCTTTATTTCAAGGGGGGAATTGAATTCAATGTGAACTGCCATTGGAGCCAAGTGCTATGTGCGCCTGCGTGCAATTCCGGGTAAAACATTGCCGATGTTTGGGTGCACCTCTTTGATATCTTGCTGCGTTAGCATCCCACGTAGCCTTATAACATGAGGCTCAGACAGGACATCGCTGGGAATTGAATTCCCCCAAAGTGTCACGGGTTTCTAATTTTCAATTTTAATTAGAATAGTTTATTTGCTTCCACTGTGAAATATACTAGAGGAGGAAAAGGTATTCCATTGACAGAGTGGCCAAGGTCCGATTATTTCGTCTTCTAGTAGGTATAAATAGCTGTCTGTATAGTGTGACTTGGAAACTCTGATGCCCCCGATAAATTGGGGCTCCTCAATAAATCTGGACTTTCCACACCTTTCAACATTATTTAGTTTGAAATCCAAAATAAATTCCCCAATCCACCCATGTCTAAGTTCAGCAATAAAGTAACAACAGGAGAAAGAGTTCAGAACTAATACCTTGTGCTCTGTAAATACCTTTCATCCAGGTGTGCTGAGAACACATGCCTTAAATAGGAGGAATGGGGCTTTTTAGGGCCTCCAGGGTGCAAGCACAGGTTCAACTAAAGACAGTACTGCACACACAAGCTAGGAGAAGTATGACCACGTGGGCCAATAGGAAGCTATTAGCCCACACAGTCACGTTCTTCATAAGCACAGCTCTGTGGCTGCTATGGGTGCTGGAGCTCGTCCCAATAATTGTTTTGTCAAACTATAATGCATAGGTGCAGAAAGCACAGCATGATGTACAAAAATGACCATAGTGGATAGGAAAGCATACTGGGCATATTGTTTCCCAAGTACATATATCTACTACAATGTTAAATAGCAAGTGCTGAGTGCAGTCTCCAAATGAACCATCTAGCTACAATTCTACCTTCCCCCTCTCAGGCGCCGTCCCCACATCTCCTCTATGGTTCAGGGAAGGCTGCTTGTCTCCTCTCAGTGCTCGCTTCCCGTTGCCCAGCAAAGGGACTTTCCTTTTGTTTGGGCCGACGTACTGCGGGCTCATGTGCAGTAGCAGCCACGCTTCCCCGGCTCTCATCGGCAGTCAGCTGTGTTCTGACCGCCGAATCTGCTTCTGCCCAATCAGAGTGTCACGATACAAGGGGATATGTAGCTTACTGGTTTCAACACTACTCACCAAAGAGGTGCGGAGTCTAATGTGTCCCAGGTCTTTGCCAGGAACCCCAAGGGAACCCCAAGGGAGTATGGATTTCGCTGCGGGAGACACGCAGGTTGCGGTCCTCAGAGGGAGCAACCAGTGAAGCGATTAGAATGTAAGAGGTGTCAGGCGGTCCGGGTCTAAGTGTGTAATCAGGAGATGCCAGAAGGGAAGTCCGAAATCGTAGTCAAAAGCTAGCCGGATCAAATATCAGGAGCACTGGATATAGAAGAGGAGTCAAACGAAGCCTGGGTCAATTCACGAGGAACACTGGAAATAGGGATAGTCAGGATCAAGCCGGGTCATACACAAGAAAAACACCAAGATGCAGGAACTCTGGATGCTGGAGATTAGGGACCTAATACTCTGGCACCCTCCAGGTGCCAGAGCTAACAATATATACTGTGGAGGGGCTGGCCTATCAATCAGTGAGAAGTGTCCCGTTGCTAGGCACACAGCCGCTGCCGACCCGGAAGTGCACCTGGTTGCCTAGCAACCAGGCGCTCGTCAGCAGGAAGAGGCGTCCGTCCCTGTGTGACGGACACAGCACAGGGATGGTATCTGACACAGAGCCAACCTATATATATGTTATTTAAAAGCCTTTGGCACCAATAGGATGCCAGAGTATTGGTTTCATACCTGCTCCAGCGTTTCCTGTATCTCCTGCAACCTGCTTTAGGCTCCTGACTTGGTTTGTTTTTGGACTCCCCCTTTGGATCTCGCTCTGGTATCTTACTGCTCAGTCTGGTTCTGACATCTGGCTCCTTTTTGACTTCCCTTGGATCATCCCTGTGTACTTCAACATTGGCTGACTCTGACCCGGATCATCTGACTGCTCCTGTCCTCTTTAGCCACTGCCCTGGTGACTATCTCGGAGAACTGCGATCTGTGTACCCTTTGCAGCAAAGGCCCTACTTCCTTGCAGTGGTCCTTGGTGAATACCGGGGCTGCGTTAGACTCCATTCCTCCGTGATACCAGCTAGTGGCCACTTCTGCTCCTTAACGTGACACCCCCTCTTGTCCCTCCTTCCCTTCTTCTATCTCCTTCACACTTTCCCTTTGCACTTTTTTCCCTGTGAAATGTGTCAGCATGTATATGACACCTGTAAATAAATGATACCACCAACAGCTGACATTTCCTAGCACAGTGTTTAGATGCTGGGTTTACCTGGTCATTCTGCTACTTGTATAAATCACACCCTTCTCGTCGCTTGTGCAAGCTACCATGAACATTTGTACTCTTCTATACCAGTTATTTGGATTTTTGAATTAAGAAGTTTAGCTTTTGTGAATTACTTTCTGTCTTTTTTGCCATCCCCAAAACTTAATATAACTGGTAGCTTTATATCAAGTTTTTATGTTCACATTGTGCCAAATGCTCCCAAATGTCAGGAATGGACTTTGCACTTGAGAATAAAAACTGAATTTAGAGAGAAAGCTAATTTTATACTTTCGATTTAAAGAATTCTGTTTATGAGTCCTGGCACACCCCTGGTTATCTGGCCATTTTCCAATGCTAGCCATAGCAGGACAAATCATGAAATTAAAAATGTAGGATTATTATTAACATCTTACTCCTTGTAGTTTGGTGTTGATAAGTTCCTAAAGGTCATAAAAATGATACGCAGCTCTATGTGTCATTTGGAAATAGATGTCCTGGAAAGAATTTATGATGTCGTGCAATTTTCCATGAACAGGAATCTTTATTTTTTTTAAGATTGATGGAGGATCTGGTTGAATTAGGATACTGTCACAAGAAGGACTGGGCATGCGTGACATGTAGGCATGAAAAGGTTAATCAAATCTAAACCACTTGGTCTGTCCACAAATAACTGAAATCTCCCAAAATAAATCTACTCTCATTATTACCTACCAAGACTTGCCACCACTAAGATCAGGGGGTATGTTTATCAATGGGCAATAACCCCTTTCTGTAGCAAAAACAGGCAAGGAGGAGAATAAAAGATACAACGCTATTTTTACTTTTCTTACAGTAAAACAACAGACTATAAAACTGCACACTTTAAACAATAGGTCAGCAGATCACCAGTGTCAATTTGATTCCCAGCAAGGTTCGCCACCCACCTGAGCCATGCAAAAGATCCACAGACAAAAGAGTCTGTCAACAAAAGTTCCAAGGAGTCTTGGTATCTTGCTGTTCCCGATTGCTTGCCCAACTCTCTACCAGTGTGGTGGGGCTCTGGGTATCAGTCTCCCCACTCCTGTGTGCACAGCAAATTACCCAGAACTTGGCGAGTATCTCCCGATGGAGTGAGGTGATGACAAGTCTCAAGAAGGAGGAACAATCTGCTTTCCCAGGTACAGGACAGCGATAATCACTGCTGGTAGAGAACAGAAAGCCCCATACTTTGCAGGAATCAATCATCAGAATGAATATCCCCTCCCCTGATTTGGCTCCTTATAACCATGGTCAAATCCCCATGGTATTTTCCACCACGCAGGCAAAGTCCTGAGTCTCTCCTTCTTAAATATTGGTGGGTGCTGGGCTAGGGGGTTGAAGTGGGAGTGGAGATGTGCTGGCCTTCCACGGTAGCTCCCCTGCTGTGTCCTGCCACAATGTCTGTGCCAGTCCTGTGGAAGACAATGGGTAATACTTCCCCCACCTTCAGATCTTGGAAAACACACAGTCTCTCCTGAATTTAACCTCTTCCATACTTTTGTTATGTGTCAGGGCCTCCAGCTGTCCCTCACTTTCTGTCCCTTCGATCATACTTCCCCATGTGTCTGCATTAAATTCTCCCCCTGTTCGACAATTTAAGAACTGGTCCTGGGATGACAGTCCATATGAACCCTGCGGATGGACAGGCTGGTAGGAGATGTTATCTTGGCAGTGTGGCCCAGTTCCATCACAGCTTCTCCCAATACATCAGAGGGTTAGACTGCCCCCTAAATAATATTCCAAACTGCAATCACAACCTTATTTAAACAGAGATACTGTAAACCAAACAATTCAATGCATAAATATATCATTATAATAAGCAAGCCTATCTGACACGTAAATTAACTAAGAACACAACAAGAGAAATTGACAAAAAGTCACAATACTTATTGAATAAATAAGATGGATCAGGGGCATTCACATGCCTGTAGAGAGCAGTAAGGGCGTGCACATGCAAGTTATGGAAACCCCTAGAGATATGTATATCTATTTAGAATTCAACATTTTAAATGTTCATAAACCTGCTGCAAGTTTATGTGCTGATGATGATGAGTGCCATAAATTGTGTTGTAAAAAAAAATATTTTAAAAGAAATGTGATTCCTCCCCACCCTAAATCCATAACCATCGCTAGACAGCATGGGCTGATTCCCACTAGAGCAGGTGGACAACGAACATTAGCCTACAAGCCACTGAACAATTGCACAATTCCAGACGCAACTGCGCAATGAGCACAATAAACCAATGTGTTTACAAAACAATTCAAATATTTGTCACTTGAAATCCGCTTGCTTTCAAGAATTACATGAAATGAAGAGAGAATAAGGACGCATTGAACCACTGTACTGGAAGGGACATGTTATTGATGGTGCAGGCCAAAGTGGTAGTTTAGTGATAGTAATGGTGACATTTGTACTTGTATTATGGACTCCCACCTTCCCAAACTGCAATGATTGCTCAGATGCTCAGATGAATCATGACTGTGTTCAATGTGGGCAGGAACATATGTATAAAATATGTACAAATATACAGCACCAGTGGGTAATTAGCAATCAAATATCATTTAAAATAAAGGGTCAAAATAAATAAATTTCAAACCAACACCAGCAGTGCATGTTCTAACTTGTGGAAGAAAGCAGAATTGCACATGCATAGATGTGCACAATTACGTAAGACTGCATAAAACTATTGCACTTTATAAAGTATGCTAATTGCATATTTATTTATTTTGTATTCTTAGATGCTAATCGAAATAATGTATTTGTTTATTTTTTTTTAAAAAAAAGACCAAATTCTCATTTTGTGTTGTGTTATTGTCAGAGTAAATGTGTCTAATACAGTTGCAGTTGTTATTTCAGTTGCTTTTCTCACTCAAATACTTTTCTCATCAGCATAAGGTGTTTAGTGGGGTCTGTGAAGGGCTGTTGGGCATATTAACACTACGATTTTACTGAAAAGCACAGAGACACTGAACCTCATTTACAAAGCAAACCTGACGCGCACTGTAAAGCAACCTGGTTTGGTACTGGTGTGCTAAATGGTCTGGCTGGCGCACATCAATGTACATATCCCCTCTCAGGCTCTCAGCACTTGGGAGCAGCCTCCTCAAACTAAAACACCACCTTGAATTACTGGGAGGCAAAAGTATCTTCAGCACTGGGCAAAAGAAAACATTACATCAAAGTCAAACCTTCTAGCTCTTCAGTACCACCACTTTCAATTGTGTACAATTTCCAGTTTTTCTCCTAAAATACTGCTCCGTTTAGCCCTATTTATGCCTTATATAAATCAGGAGAGAGGGGACATTGCAACGGTCTTTATTATATGTGTGTGAAGCTTTTTATTACATTGCTCGTAATGTGTCTAGAAATGCACTCTCTCTCGCATCCCGAGACCTATACTTTTAATGAGACCCGTTCAGTGGAGAAGCTATTTGCAGGCTCCCTCGCCACCTATAATAAAACATATAGTGCCCTGTGTAGTGTAAAACAAATGAAATAAATAATTAATAAGGCAGCTTGGGTTTGATTCCAACCAGGGCACTATCTGTGTGGAGTTTGTATGTTCTCCTTGTGTTTACATGGGTGCTCGGAGTTTATGCACACTCCAAAAACATACTAGAAGGTTAAAAGGCTTCTGTCAAACATTAACCCTAGCAAGTGTGGGATTGTGAGTGGTAAGGAATGTAGATTGTAAGCTACATTGGGGCAGGGTCTAATGTGAATGGTTAAATATTTTTAGTAAAGAGCTCCGTAATATGGTGGTACTATGTAAATAAAGGTTTATACGCTCACTGTCCACTTTATTAGGTACATCTGTACACCTGCTTGTTCATGCAAATATCTAATCAGCCAATCATGTAACAGCAGCGAAATGCATAAAAGCATGCAGACATGTTAAGAGGTTGGAATGTGGTCCAAGTGACTTTAATGTTGACTAATTGTCTGTGCCAGACAGGGTGATGTATCTCTGAAACTGCTGATCTCCTGGGATTTTCAATCAGCAGTCTCTAGAATGTACAGAGAATGGCGTGCAAAACAAAAAAGCATCCAGTGAGTGTCAGTTCTGTAGGTGAAAATGCCTTGTTAACCATAGAATTGCTATTAATATAAAAATAGTGACAGTGTAAATGTCAACAGTAGTAATGTTGCCAATCACAACATCGACATTCAAAGTGCAATGCCAGCTGCAGTCGAAAGACCCGGTGTGCAGATGGCGGGTCCGGCATGAAATAGTTAGCCCAACCCCCTCCTCCCCAACACTTTAACCCTAGTGCTGCCGGAGCATTAGCCGGCACAATATAGTAAATTAATAAATAAAACATTGTGTCCCTCCCCAAATAGATTAACCTTAGTGCTACCAGCCTAGGCAGGTACTAGCAAAATCAGGGGGACTAAAAGCATTGGTTCCCCCCTGATTTTACTAGAACTAGCACTAGGGCTAGTTGCACTATAGCATGGAACACTCAGAGTGAGATCCCCCTGCCAGGCTGGGCAGTGGTTGTGGGGTAATAAAAAATTATTTTATACCAAAGATAACATTTTGCGCTACAGGTTCCAGCCAGCCTAGGCTGCCATTAACAGTAGTACTACAAGCACCAACACCCATGGCTGCCAGGGCATGCTGACACCTGGGGAAACACAAGTGCCAGCATGCCCTGACACACAGGGTCCTTTGGGACCTGTAGTACACCAAGACAACATTTTAATAAAAGGCACCTCTCATTGTAAAAATCATTTTACTGTAAATAAATAAAAACCCAATTAACACTCACCAACAACCAGGTTCTTTATCTGAAATAATTCCAACGGTCCGTGGTTGTCCAAAAAATACCGATTAAAATTAATACCAGCTTCAAGCTTGATAAACCAAAATAATCCACCAGAGTATATTTGGTAAAATAACAAAACCCTGAACAAGTGACGTACACTAGCTCCTGACTGCCGCAGCACCCAGGGCATAATGAAAGAATGACTGCCTCTAGGTTTATTTATATAACCTGGGACTTTCCCTCTGACTGCTGGCATTGTCCTTTGAATGTTGACATTCAATATCAGTGGCTTGTAAAAGTATTCAAGCCATAAAAAGTCATAAGATTTGTCTGTAGTGCAAATGACACTTGCACAGATTGTTACATCACTCTCAAAACAGTGTGCAAACCTGGTAGAAACTTACCACAACAGACTTAAAGTCATTATTGCAGCAAATGGTGGTTCTATCAACTACTAGTCTGCAGTGGTTGTATACTTTTGCAAGCAACAGATTTCAGATTTTTGGTGTTTTTTGTTTTTCTTCTGCTTTTTTTAAATCTGCAGACATATAATGAATTATGAGATTGAAAATTTAATTTAAGACCCTACTGGTTCAAAATAAAAATACTGTCAAGAACAATCTGCGTAAGTGTCATTTGTAATACAGACAAATCTTTTGACTTTTCAGGGAGGTGAATACTGTGTATATAAAAGTAAATATTTAGTTGAGTGTTAGCAGCTCACACTCTGTTTTGAGTGCTTAGGTGATGGTCTATTTCTTCTTGAGCTCTACATTAGTTATAAACTGTATCTAATTTCTATAGACAGCCCAAGTTTTTAAAGATTTGTCCCCATTTTTCGATCGATTGTACAATGAAGTTTATGTTCCTCTGCATATAAGATGCAACATTCACTGTCTATTTCTATTTTCTGGTCTTTAAAAGTTAAAGTGTTATAATTATAACTATGTACCGCAAACATTACATAATGAGGATCTTAGTAAGTCCAGGTCAAATTGCACTTAAAGCTTGGTGATACCGGTTCCATAAAAGATATATAGTAAAATAGAGGACTATATGCAAAAATAATAGGTTGCTCTGCATTTCCAGCAGTCTAAAGTTACAAGGGAGTAACATGAATGGGTTAAATAACTATTAGGCTAAACAGATGAAATATAGAGTGATCTGATGTATTAATGTTTGGCTGTAGATCACAATATTTCAATGTGCCTTATCCTGTGTAACAAGTATAAAGCAGATAGATAGAACGTGTATGATTGAGTCCTAATATCAGTGTCAAATCATTGAGATTTGGGAGGTTTGAATGAAAAACTGACATTTTAATGTAATCGTAGTGATATCTATTTGCAGGAGGTGTTACCGTCATATCAGGTCTGTCAAGTCTCATTTAAGTGAATACTGTGTGCTCCAGGGTAAAGAATTCTGTCTCTTTCACATTACAAGTATGGTTTTAGACTAAAGGTATACTCTTATTTTCCTATGGAAAACATGAGGTCCACAGAATTCAGGATAGTCTAATGCTGGCAACACACGTGATTTGATCAGCCAATTGCGTTGTTTTTGAATATACTGGCCAACCATTGCCACCACCTTAGTAAGCAGAAATTAAAATGTAAATGATGAAAAAGAAACTCGAGCAGCTTCCCATAACTTTGAGCCTAGATTGTGGAAAGGCAACGTGAGTTTAGGGCAGCAGAGTTACAATTCATTGTTTTTATTTAGTTTTATTTAGTATATTAATAGATTATTATTGTCAGATTTTACCATTGGCTCAATTAGGGCTGAATCACTTGCAGACCAGTAGGGAATTACAGAAGTGGCAAAGTTTAGGACTTGGGGAGACACAATCCAGGACTGAATACCTTGCAATACCATGGTAGCACTGGGGTCATGAGTTCAATTCCCGACCATGGCCTTATCTGTGAGGAGTTTCTATGTTCTCCCCGTGTTTGCGTGGGTTTCCTCCGGGTGCTTCGGTTTCCTCCCACACTCCAAAAAACATAATGGTAGATTAATTGCCTGCTAACACATTGACCCTATTCTGTATGTGTGTCTGTGTGTGTGTGTGTGTGTGTGTGTGTGTGTTAGGGACTTTAGACTGTAAGCCCCAATGGGGCAGGGACTGATGTGAATGAGTTCTATGTACAGCGCTGTGGAATTAGTGGCGCTATATAAATAAATGGTAATAATAATAAAATATTGTAAGTTGTCACAGATACATGTTTCAGGTCCCCAGATCATACTTGCCTATTCTACCAGAAGATCTGTGAGACTCCCAAATTTCGTTGAGTAAGCCAACCTCCCAGATCCTCCTCTCCTTCTTGTATAGCAGATGGGGCTCTGACGAAGATATCCGTGTAATCAGGACTGCCGGGTGCTGATGACATCATTGACATCATCATAGCCCCCCCACGTGATGATGACGATTGCGTCATTGCGAAGCTGGGCCATAATGACCCAAATCGTGTGGCCACGCCCACTCACAGCCTTTTAGACCTTCCAAAAAGTAGGCACAAGTATGCTCCAGATCTTTTGTCAGATATATCACTATGGGTCTCCAGTGTCTCCTGCATCATCATCATCATAAAGATTACAGCTCATAGTTGCTTTTTGACTTTATTAGAAGCAAAACAACCTCTGGTTCTCCAACTGCCCGACAGAGCATGATGGGAGTTGTAGTTTGGTAACAGCTGGCGAGCAACTGCTCTATGCAGTAAGGATGTAACACTGACACAATTGTAGTACATTATGATATATTACTATACAGATTTATTGTTTAGATCATGTTCGTTGACATAATGAATGCAACTGACTGTTCCCATCCCAAGTAAAAACATTTAAAATAAAAGACAATGTTGTGATATTTTGCAGACAATCAGAGGTAACAGTCACTTGGCAGTCTTGATTTAAGAAGATGCAGTAACTTCCTGTCCTGAATTATTTCAGTGTAACATCTGCCCTTCGATTTCCTTGCTGCTCTTTCACCAGATAATGAGGCCTCGTGTGTCATACTTGTGTCCACCCATCCGTCCTTGTGTCCCAACATTAGGTCTTTGCTTTCAGGTTACTTTCCAATTACAAATCAAACCTGATATTGGAGGCAACACCTATCCAGATCATCCCTTTGTGTTCCGCTGCCTCACTAATGCAGATTAGCCCTGAGCTGTCAGTTGACTAAGATTAATAACACTGCACCAACTCCTTTGTTTCTCTCTGTGGCCGTTTAGTGTGAAATACTATCCAAAAACATTATCCATCCTCTATTAATCCCACAAATTTGTTCACACCATGCACACTGTTTAGGGCAATTTACAACAGGAACATACTGAGCACAATTGCATTTAATTACTTGGGTTCTAATTACATTCATTAAAGGCTAATAAAATAAATGAAAGAAACAGCTTTAAAGACTTTTGTAAAATACACAGGCCTAGTCTCTGTCGTGAAACATGGGTGACAGCTTGTAGGGGGTAAAAGTTTTAAGGGAGTGAGCACACTGCAATCTGAAATGTCTCCACTGGTGCCCGATATCCAGTTTAAGCAATATTTTAATTTAAGTTTGAGGCTTTTTTATCTTAATCTTGACGCTCAAATATTTTTTAACATATGTAACAAAAGATAAAGGTAAATGAGCCAGGACACGGTCAGATATATTGTTGCTAGGATTTATATAGCACCAACATATACATAGTGCTGTACATTGAGAATTGTATTCATGCACATCAGCCCCTAACCACAGTGGAGTTTACAATCTAATTTCCCTATCACAAGAACACATGCTGCACACACTAGGGCCGATTTAGTCATAAGCCAACCACTCATTGGATTGTGGGAACACATGGATGGTATACAAACTTTACATAAATTGCACCCTAGGTTGCAATTGAACCCAAGGCCCCAGTGGCAAAAGGATCTGCCCGGAATTAAACCCAAGACCTCTGGATTCCTGTGCTAGCTCCTTAGCCTCTAGGCTCTCTGGGCAGATCCTATGCACTATCTTCTTGTTTATTGTGTGTCATCTGTACTTCTTTTCTCCTTTCCTTTTGATAAGTTCAGGTGCAGTCCATTCAGGTGTAGCCTAAAAGTCTATATTAAATGTTGGATGAATTCTGGTGCATTTTGTGGCATTGCCCCTGTCTCCAAACTGTGCTGGTTATTTATTGACTTGTGTTTTTATTCCTTTCTTGTCCATGCTATTTGTGCCTTTTGCCTCAGCCACAGTCAAGTCGCACTTCTATTCTGTCATAGTCAGAGTCAGTTTATCTGGCCGTGAACCTTGTATCCGCCCTGTTTTTGTTGCTTTGTGTTTATATCCTGTTTCCTTGTCCTGCTGATACCTTTTTAGTCCTTACCTCATTCCCCACTCATGGTCCTTTCAGTTTCTTGTGCAGACTAGTCCTGGAGTATGTGAGTACCTAAAGGTGCTTACTGAGGGGAAAGGTGGCACTATGGTCCCAAAAGCAACCTGATGCCAAGTTCTTCTTTCTGCTTACTTCCTGTGTTGCTCCTGTATTGTTGTGTCTATACCCTTGTGCCTGTCCCTTGTTGTTGTTTGATTTATTGGCTCTGAACTCTGGCCTGTCTGTCTACATATTGACTGTCTAACTGGCCACTCTAGAATTGTGTCCCTGGCCTGTCTGCTAACCTTCCATTCAATTGCCCCTTGCTCATCTCAGTCCTGGCTAACTTCACGTTAAGGATGAGCGGGCTCGGATGTCTGGAATCCGAGCCCACCCGAACAGTGTGATTCCGAGTCAGATCCGAGCGATGTCCGGGTATTCCCGCCGATTCCGAAACTTAAAACGAGGCTCTGACTCATAATCCCGCTGTCGGATCTCGCGATACCCGGATCCTTTAAATTCCCCGCTTGCCGCCGCCATCTTCACTCGGGCATTGATCAGGGAAGAGGGAGGGTGTGTAAGGTGGTCCTCTGTCCTGTGATTTCTCGTGCTGTGCTGTGCTGTGTTCTGCTCAGTCCAGTCCAGTGGTGCTGTGTCCTGTGCTCTGTCCTGCTGAGTCCAGTGGTGGTGTGTCCTGTGCTCTGTCCTGCTGAGTCCAGTGGTGCTTTGTGCAGTGCTGTGTCCTGCTGAGTCCAGTGGTTCTGTGTCCTGTGCTCTGTTCTGCTAAGGGCATTGTTATTTCTAAATTATTCCAAAGTTATAAAAAATTTACTACAAAGTTATAAAAAAAAAATATATAAATAAAAAATAGGTAGTACTATTTCAATTCAAAGTCACACTACGTTCACTCTTCCAGCTGTCACAAAAATTAGGTAGTACTATTTCAATTCAAATTCACACTACGTTCACTCTTGCAGCTGTCACTAAAAATAGGTACTGCTGTATAACTACAGTCCAATGGTACTTTCCTGTGCCGCAGATAATTTGTAAAGGCTTTGCCCAGTGTGTGTGGTTTAGGGGTACGCTCTCTTATGCTGCATATAATGGAGTACCAAAATTTGGAGGATAAAGTAGGTAAAGATCAAGAACCACTTCCTCCTAATGCTGAAGCTGCTGCCACAAGTCATGACATAGACGATGAAATACCATCAACGTCGTCTGCCAAGGCCGATGCCCAATCTCCTAGTACAGGGCATGTAAAATACAAAAACCCAAAGTTGACTAAAATTTCCAAAAAAAGAAAATTAAAAACATCAGAGGAGAAACGAAAACTTGCCAATATGCCATTTACGACACAGAGTGGCAAGAAACGGCTTAGGCCCTGGCCCGTGTTCAGGACTAGTGGTTCAGCTTCACCCAAGGATCTAAGCCCTCCTCCCCCCCCCCCTCAAAAAAAATTAAGAGAGTTAAGCTGTCATCAACAACACAGCAAACAACTCTGCCTTCTAAACAGATGACATCACAAATCCCCAAGG
The DNA here is from genome assembly GCF_038048845.1 of Mixophyes fleayi. Taxonomy (NCBI): domain Eukaryota; kingdom Metazoa; phylum Chordata; class Amphibia; order Anura; family Limnodynastidae; genus Mixophyes; species Mixophyes fleayi. The sequence goes on along the minus strand of NC_134413.1, from coordinate 37,803,912 downwards.
CGAGTCCAAGGGTGTTGGTGGTTGATAAGCCTGACCTTCCCATCACTGTACGGGAAGAGGTGACTCCATCCACCCTTTGCAGCACACCCTCTGCATATGCTGGAAGGATCACCCACAGTGTAGATCCAGATTTGGATAATCAAGGTGTCAATGTTGTACACCGGGAGGAGGCTATTGATGTAGCTGGCGCTGTGGAGGAACTTGATGATGAGGATGCTGATGTGGTTATTGTAAATGAGGCACCAAGGGGGGGGAAACAGCTGTTGTCCATGGGATGAAAAAGCCCATCGTCATGCCTGGTCAGAAGACCAAAAAATGCACCTCTTCGATCTGGAGTTATTTTTATCCAAATCCTGACAACAAATGTATGACCATATGTAGCTTATGTAAAGCTCAAATAAGCAGGGGTAAGGATCTTGGCCACCTAGGCACATCCTCCCTTATACGTCACCTGAATAACCTTCATAGTTCAGTGGTTAGTTCAGGAACTGGGGCTAGGACCGTCAGCAGTCCAGGGACACCTAAATCCCTTGGTCCTGTTGGATACATACCACCAACACCCTCCTCGTCAACTTCCTCCACGATCTCCATCAGATTTAGTCCTGCAGGCCATGTCACCAGCCAGACAGAGTCCTCTTCAATACGGGATTCATCCGAGGAATCCTGCAGCGGTACGCCTACTACTGCCACTGCTTCTGTTGCTGCTGGTAGTCGGTCATCTTCCCAGAGGGGAAGTCATAAGACCGCTACGTCTTTCACCAAACAGTTGACCGTCCAACAGTCATTTGCCATGAGCACCAAGTACGACACTAGTCATCCTATGGCAAAGCGGATAACTACGTCAATAACAGCAATGTTGGTGTTAGATGTGCGTCCGGTGTCCGCCATCAGTGGAGTGGGACGGTTGATGGAGGTATTGTGTCCCTGGTACCAAAGCCCGTCGAGATTCCACTTCACTAGGCAGGCGATACCAAAGATGTACAGAGAAGTAAGAACAAGTGTCCTCAGTGCTCTGAAAAATGCGGTTGTACCCACTGTCCACTTAACCATGGACATGTGGACAAGTGGTTCAGGGCAAACTAAGGACTATATGACTGTGACAGCCCACTGGGAAGATGCATCGCCTTCCGCAGCAACAGCAGCAGCTGCATCAGTAGCAGCATCTCCACAACGGCTACTCGTGCCAAGGCAGGCAATGTTGTGTATCACAGGTTTTAGTAAGAGGCACAACGCTGACAACCTCTTTTGAGCAGCAAAAGGCCATTCAAGCCTACACAGCCACCTACGACATAAGAAAAGGAGTGGGGATGTGCCTGAGTCAAGCACATTGGAGACTGATTTCCGTGTTGTGCAAGGTTCTGCAGCCGTTTGAACTTGCCACACGAGAAGTCAGTTCCGACCCTGCCAATTTGAGTCAGGTGATTCCCCTGATCAGGCTGTTGCAGAAGCAGCTGGAGAAAGTGAGGGAGGAGCTGGTAAACCATTGCGATTCCACCAAGCATGTAGCTCTTGTGGATGAAGCCCTTCGTATGCTTTACCAGGATCCGAGAGTGGTCACTCTTTTAAAGTCAGAGGAATACATTCTGGCCACCGTGCTCGATCCTCGGTTTAAAGCGTATGTTGTGTCTCTGTTTCCGGTGGACACAAGTCTACAGAGGTGCAAAGACCTGCTGGTCAGGAAATTGTCCTCTGAAGAGGACCATGACATGCCAACAGCTCCACCTTCATATTCTTCCACACCTGTGGCTGCGAGGAAAAAACTCAGTTTTCCTAAAAGACCCGCTAGCGGGGATGCAGACAACATCTGGTCCGGACTGAAGGACCTGCCAACCATTGCAGACATGTCTAGTGTCGCTGCATTGGATGCTGTCACAATAGAAAAAATGGTGGAGGATTATTTTTCTGACACCATCCAAATAGACATGTCAGACAGTCCATATTGTTACTGGCAGGAAAAAAAGGCAGTTTGGAAGCCCCTGTACAAACTGGCTCTGTTTTACCTGAGTTGTCCCCCCTCCAGTGTGTACTCGGAAAGAGTTTTTAGTGCAGCAGGGAACCTGGTCAGTGAGCGGTGAAGGAGGTTGCTTCCGCAGAACATTGAAAAAATGATGTTCATTAAAATGAATTATCAATTCCTCAATCAAGTACAGCACTGCCCTCCAGATAGTACAGAGGGACCTGTGGTTGTGGAGTCCAGCGGGGACGAATTGATAATGTGTGAGGAGGAGGAAGTACACACTGAAGGGGGAGAGGAATCATAGGATGAGGATGAGGACGACATCTTGCCTCAGTAGAGCCTGTTTAGTTTGTACAGGGAGAGATGAATAGCTTATTTGGTGTGGGGGCCCAAACAAACCAATTATTTCAGCCACAGTTGTTTGGTAGGCCCTGTCGCTGAAATGATTGGTTTGTTAAAGTGCGCATGTCCTATTTCAACAACATCAGGGTGGGTGGGAGGGTCCCAAGGACAATTCCATCTTGCAACTCTTTTTTTGGCATTATGTGACCGTTCAACAGTCGTTTGCCATGAGCACAAAGTAAAACAAAATTAAAACAAATTAAACCAAAAGTATAATATAACTTATAAACACTACACTTGAAAGCTTGAGCCTTTAAATGAAAAAGTCACTATTCATTGCACGAAGATTTGCAACAGGGACAGTTTTTTTGTTTCCAAAGTCAACAAATAACACTTCGACCCTGTCTGTCTTTAACATACTTGATAGGATCTCAATGATGAATGGTCTGTACCATGGTTGGAGGAGGTATTGTGGCCCCGGTATCAAATTGGGTACCGGGGCCACTCCACTACGCAGTCCAGATAGAGGCGTATCAGATATTAAAAAACGTTGACTGTTGCTGCCAAATCCAAAATTAATCAAAATGACCTGTCATCGTCTAAAACAAGAGGTATTGACACGCTCGAACTACACCCTGTATATGCTGCAGAGGATGTAGGAGCAGGCAGCTGTGCAGTGGATTTGAGACCATTTGAAGGTGGAGGTATTGTGGCCCCGGTACCAAATTGGGTACCGGGCCCACTCCACTACGCAGTCCAGAAAGCTACCTCGGTGCAACGTTTTGGACTAAAAACAATATTGTGAGGTGTGAGGTGTTCAGAATAGACTGGAAGTTAGTGGAAATGATTGTTATTGAATGTTATTGAGGTTAATAATAGCGTAGGAGTGAAAAACAAACAAAAAACTAGATTTTAGCACTTTTTATACTTTTTTAAAAATAAATCAGAACCCAAAACGCTAAATCAGAACCAAAACCTTTTGTCAGGTGTTTTGGCAAAACAAATCAGAACCCAAAACCTCAAGCTAATCAGAACCCAAAACCCAAAACACTAAAAGTGCCCGGTGCACAACCTTACTTCACGTGTCTTCACTATGTATCTGCCTCTCAGATATATAGAGCATAAGTTCACTACATACCATCCCTCCATTAAGCAAGTTCCTTTCTATGCTGCTCTTAGATTCCCAAGTCCCTCTGTTACTGATCAGCAGCCCACTGGGTACAGGTCTGCAGTGAAAACAGCACCTTACTAGACTAAGGCAACAGTAATTGAGGAGCTTGGGGAGAATGCAAGAGAATGGCAAATTTTAGCTATAGAGGTCTCTACCCACAGCAACAATTTTAAAACTGTCTGGGGGAGATTTTTCTAGTAAATGAAACACCTTACAGATTGTTTTTTGGTCTGATTGCTTGCATATGGAGAGTAGTGTGTTGGGAATCGGGATCAAACACTAATAATGATCTAATACTATCACTAAAATCGCTAAACTGCAAATATGGCAATCCAAATTTTTGTTGGTTGTAGTAATAGGTCAGATCGATGTATGCAGTCTGAAAGTATTTTTAGAAATTATTCTAAAAAGAAAGCTGCTTTCAGAATGTAAGATGAAAACCTGTTTAACAGAAGTAGTGATGCCCATGTGCCTCAAGCAAATGCAAGATAATAATTTATCTTTACAGTAATTCCACCACGTGGATTATTCATTCTGTGCCAAATGTGCTGTGCCAGGTTTCATTTTGTGTATTGGTTCATAGGCTACACGTTTATCATGCTGAGCAGTGTAATACCCCATTCATACTGCACCAAAATCCCGGGTTTTTGCCGGGGCGAGCTCAACTGACCCGGGTCTTGGTGCAGTATGAATGGTACAAGTCAAAAAACCCGGGTCTAAAAACCCGGGTCTTCAACCCGGGATTTATCGAGGGGTAATTCCCGGGTCGGACCCGGGTTGCCTGCACTATGAATGGTGCAACCCGGGTTTTTCAACCCGGGTTGCACAGAAAACAAGCTGATTGGCTGTCTGCCTGTCTCTGGAGGATGATGTCATCGGTGGGAGCCCGTGGAAGATTCGAACAATCACCACCCACTTTTGCATCATCTTTATGTGTCAAAAAACCAGTCACCTTTCAATGACATTACCATTTTTCAGCCAATGAAAACTGCTCTGGTGATGACTCCCACAAATTGCCAGGGCACAGACTTGTGCAGTATGAATGGGGTCAACCCGGGACATTCCCGGGTCCGAGGTGCAGTATGAATGGTGTTTCTGAGCTGGGACACTCCGAGCCCCGGCAAAAACCCGGCTTGAAAAACCTGGGATATTGCCGGGGAGGCAGTATGAAAGCGTTATCAGGGGTATATTCACTGAACTGCGGGTTTGAAAAAGTGGAGATGTTGCCTATAGCAACCAATCAGATTCTAGCTGTCATTTTGTAGAGTATACTAAATAAATGATAACTAGAATCTGATTGGATGCTATAGGCAGCATCTCCATTTTTTCAAGAAACTCAAATGTTTCATCTATATTGTTGTTCCTTGGGGTCTCTTTTCCCAGGAAGAGTTGCCTGAACAATAATAATCTGCCGGGTGTTCGACATCTATATGAAGACAATGGTAGAATATCCGCTGTACACTCAGCAGATTAGACTATAAACTCTCATGAGCAGCGCCCTCTCTACCCTCTATCACACGCCTCCTCCTCTATCATTAACCTGTAGTGTTAGTTTTTTTAATTTGTTTCTAGATTTGTCTCTGTTATACCGCTATCACATTGCCACCCCTGCAATTTCCTGGGTTTTTGCTATGTCACAGAGCATCCCAGCTCAGAGACCCCGTTCACACTGCACCTTGGACCCGGGAATTTCCCAGGTAAACCCCGTTCATACTGAACCCGGGCCTTCCCTGGCAATAAGTGTGAGTCATCACAAGAGGAGCTTTGATTGGCTGAAAAATGATGAGGATAATTAAAGGGGTCTTTTTTTTTTTTGCACCCAAAGATGAGGCCAAAGTGGGTGGTGACTGTTCACAGCATTGCTTTAACCATGGGCTGATCAAGATCTGTTAGTATTATTTTATTTAAACACTTCTATCAACCCTTTATTTCATAACATGCTATGTAAGTTCTTATATAAGTAACTTACAATCTGCATAATTGTTCTGCTATGTAATTTAATAAGACACAAGTATGTTTAGCATAATGGTTATTTTTGCTCTCTGTTTGTGAAGAGTATTAACTTCTATTTTTCAATTAAGTTTATCTTTTCTTTTAAACTACTTCTCAGTATAGTGATTTTAAAGCTGCACTATCATGTAGTAAGAGAGGTGGTAGTGTAGCTTTAAAGATACCTGAAATTGCTTCAAAAGGAGCCTGAAGCAATTTAAAGCAGTAATCCCATGAAAATAAATTAGGTTTGTTTTATTTACATAAATTACTGTGTCAGACAAGGAGAATTTACCATTTTTCCTTAGTTTGCTTCTTCAGGCTGCCATAAATGATCTATAATTCTGCACATTGTCATGATCTACCATGGCAACCACAGTCACATGGGACATGATGTTGTGAGCAGGCCCCTCAGAGCTCTGTCTGCTCTGTGTACTGTAAAATCCTCCCTCCGCTGCCTTCACATGACATACTAAGAGCTGGGAGCCTGTGCTGTGTAACTGGTGACCATATTTTCTAAGCTCCAGAGAAATTTTAAAAAAGGATATACTGATTTGTAGAATAACAGCTAAGAAGATGCATGCTTAAAATGTGCCTAACTTGCTCTTTAAATAAAAAGAAACATTCTATATGGGATTGCTGCTTCAAAATGATTTGTATTGAAGGGAATTCTCTTTAAAATGTACTCTTTATGTCTATATTTTCCTGTCTATAGTTTGCGAAATATGTATTGAAGATGACGTAAGTGATTTGGTTGTTGAACAGAGATGCTACCAAATAAAGTAAATATCTCAGGTGTTTAGAGTGCATGAACTATGCCCTATTTATTCCATAGTGAAAGTGATTGCTCTACAATATCTTGGGGATGGAACACAGGTAAACAACAGTGGTGTGAGATGGACAAACATAGCAATGGGGAGAGAGGGATCAATGAGAAGAAACATTAATATATTATTAGGGCTGCTCTGTGGATATGTTTCAAAAGAAGATTTATGGAGAGGTTTACTATTGCAGGAGTTTGCAGGATCAATATACAGCTGTGATTATCCTAGTGGAGATTATATTCATTAAAAGACGAACGAATGTCAAAAGTGTTTTCTTTTAATCTATTAAAGAATTTTTGACAAAAAATTTTGGGAGGTACAGAAAGGAGAAATAGGGAAGGAGGAGGCGGAGGGAAACCAGTGCAATCAATAATACACAAATTGGTTACAAAGTGTTAACCACGTATTTACATAGGCACAAATCAGGATATGCAGAGGCTAAAATTAAAAGTATACATAGATGGCAACAAATATTCAATAGTGTATTTCGGGGGGCCTGGATTCAGTGCACTGATGCTTGTGAATGTTAAAGACCATAGATAAGGGCAGAAGGGCTTTGTGAAGGTCAAGTCATGGGGACCAGAGAGAGGAATGTCTAAAGTGTTTTTAACAGAATATGCCAGTAGGGCAGTATGGTGGCTCAGTGGTTAGCACTTATGCCTCACAGCACGGGGGGTCATGAATTTGATTCCCGACCAGTGTCTTATCTGTGTGGAATTTGTATGTTTTCCAGTGTTTGCATGGGATTCCTCCTTGTGCTCTGGTTTCCTCCCACACTACAAAAACATACTGGTAGGCTGCTTACAAAATTAACCCTAGTCGGTGTGTGTGTGTTAGGGAATTTAGACTGTAAGCTCCAATGGGGCAGGGACTGATGTGAGTTTCAAATATTCTCTGTACAGCGCTGCGGAATTGGTGGTGCTATATAAATTGTAATGAAAATACTAAGTAGTGGGTGATTTGGTGAGGGCGGGAGGAGAGGGATGTACAGTGTTTTGTTTATAGAATTGCATTATGAAGGGGTGGAAGAATGTTTACAATTATATTATTTACATTTTTATTTAATGTACTTAAATCTCCATATATTGTGAAATATATATATATATATATATATATATATATATATATATATATAAAAACTACGATAACATGACTGAGGTTAATAAGGGCATACATTATCTGCAGGGTTCAAGAAGGCTGAGGTACACATAGTGGGAACAATGAACAGAGTATAAAGAATCCAGATGCACAAACAACAGACTGTATTTTCTTATATGTAATGCAATACATGCCCTGCCTGTTGCAGGGCCATCTTAACAACATTATGGGCCCCCGGGCAAAGCAGTGCACCGGGGCCCCTACATATATATATATATATATATATATATATATATATATATATATATAGATAGATAGATAGATAGATAGATAGATAGATAGATAGATATATATATATATATATATATATATATATATATGTATAGCGATACAGATATAGATATATAGAGATAGAGATAGATAGATGTACTTGCTCAGTGACCCTTGAAGGTTTTTTTTGCAGGTTTGTTTTTTTTCAGGATTATTTATTCTAATTAAGAGCCCTGCCTATGGGCACCTGCCCATCGTGCCCAATGGAAAAGATGGCCCTGGCCTGCTGAATCCTAGATGTGCAGTCTACCATCTCCCAAAACACCCCAAATGACCTGCTTTCTGAATTATATAGCCCCATGGTGTATCTTCTCCTGAGGAAGTCCCACGGTGTTGGGACGAAACGCGTTGAGCTACTGTTACTCTACTGGCATCATTTCTGTACCTCATGTGAGTTCATACTACTTTTTTATTAAAGTGTTATTTTTTACTCTGACATGGCAATTTTGTGTTTGTCTGTCTGCCTATGATATTTGCCTGATCGATTATACCATGATGGACTGTTGACCCTGAGCACACATACGCTACTTGTATAACAGGATTTCTGGTACGCAGATTTTTTGTTTTTATTTGGAGGTGTATACCTAATATCAAACCATTTTGGTTGTTGGGCTTCCACTATTGATAGTGGTGGAGGATTTATCACAATTGGTGTTACATAACACAACTATACTACACTATATGTGCTTTTATATCCACATTGTCATCATCCTGTGGGTGAGGGGGAGGTACTACCTCTGAAGAGGAACTCCTACCATACCACTTGATCCTGGAATCCTTACGGTACGCAGTTTATTATATCGTCCCCATTTCTATCTGATATTACACATTGGGCGCCCTACTTGTTTTCTCTATCAACAGTTACCTCAATTCTTCCGGATTTACCATCTGGACACAAGTCATCTGCGGCTGCCGCTCTTCAATTGAGCTATATGTGTTTATTACGGGACTGATCATCTGGTACATTTTTATACCAATTATACAAATTGGTGGTTACAGTGTGGTTGCTAGCGCCTTATTATATTGATCTTGTGCTTTTATATATATATATATATATATATATATGTATAGCGATACAGATATAGATATATAGAGATAGAGATAGATAGATGTACTTGCTCAGTGACCCTTGAAGGTTTTTTTTGCAGGTTTGTTTTTTTTCAGGATTATTTATTCTAATTAAGAGCCCTGCCTATGGGCACCTGCCCATCGTGCCCAATGGAAAAGATGGCCCTGGCCTGCTGAATCCTAGATGTGCAGTCTACCATCTCCCAAAACACCCCAAATGACCTGCTTTCTGAATTATATAGCCGCAGGCTTATTGTACAATATGACCAATATGAAAACTGGCACACTTTAGGCTAGGTCACCGATCAGGGGTGGATTGGGAACTTAAGTGGCCCTGGAAAAAATTCTTGAAGTGGCCTCATGTGGGCGGGTTCAAATCAAGTGTGGGTGGGGACAACACAAAAGTAGGCGGGTTTAGAACTACTGGAATTCGGTTGTAGTAACATTTAGGAAAACCTAGGTGTGATGACAAGACACAGTGGGTCATTTCTAAAGCAAAGCAGGGAAAAAGTTGCCAGTTCTGTGTTATAAAAATACATGAATCCTTTTACATTTTCTACGACTGGTTTATGTCTTTGTTCTCAAACTTCATTAGTTGCCTACTAACACATCCTTCCAAAATCCCCTTCATAGAAACATATCTGACTTTGTTTAATAAGTATAACTATTACGAAACATGTTGGCAGAATCCTATTTGATCAGTCTGTCATAGCAGCATATGAGCACATCACCGCACTGTTGCATGTTTCCCTGACATCATGAGCTGCAAACTACCAGTCAAATCTCTCTCTTTAACATATAAAAATGTGTACTGTGTGTTTCAAAAAGGCATTAAAATAATCCTTATAATAAATGGCTATCCAGTGCAATCACCAGAAAAGTAAACTGCTTCAAGCATCTGCAAGAAAACACTTCTTTTGTAACAATTGTGTATGAGGCCTAAATGTGCCCAGTGATTAGTGGTGGTTTGATTTAATAACAGTGCAGGGAGGGTTGGCAGACAACGGCATAAGTGAAGGGGAGAGCTATTCCAAGGGTTTGCTGGTGATATAGTAAGTTTAAAGGAGGCAGGATTAATTATATTGTCAATGCAATGGAGGCTGGCCATATGTTCACAAAGTGATCTGAGAATGGGACCAATGCAAGATAGAAGGCAGGCAATGGAATCAAGGCGAGAACCACTAAAGTATTGCTAGAGCTGGAATAAGGCTCCGGGGGTTATCATATATGACAAATAAACAGGTAAAACTGTGTGCACTACTGTTAGTTACACGCAGCTCTGCCTTCACAAGTAGTACAGTGTGAAGTGGGACATATCTCCCAACTGTCCTTTCAGTCGGACCAAATCCTAAGCGAGACAGTCACCGAAATTCTGGACTGTCTCACCAGATTCAGGACAGTTGGCAGACTGTCCTGCTCTCTCCTACCTGTTCTTGGCACTTTCACCACCTGTGGCTGCTGGATCAGTTGCTGGTTGTCTGGATCCTGGAATGTTGGAGGCCGTATTTGGGAAAAAAAATAGGCACATGAAATTTAGGAAACTCCAACCATCCCTGGCATTTAATCAAAAGCACTCACATTTAATAATTAGGCCTATTTCTCTCCATCCAAACAGCCCCAGCAATAAATTAATAGTATTTACATTTAATATAACCATTTTCCACAAACATCACGGCATTAAATAATTAATATTCACATTTAATAAATAGCTCTCCTCCCCAAACTCAGCCCCACATTCAATGAATAACCCCAAACCATACCAGCATTAAATTAAAGGCCCCTTCAATCCATATTAATTTAATAGACCCCAGTATTAAATTAAATTATTCCACCAATAAATGAAATTGCCCCACCATCACCCCACAAATAATAGCACCCATTAAACATTAGCCCCAACCTAAACTTCACCATTAAATTAATACCCTACCTCGCACCCATGAACTATTAAGACAGCCCCCCTCCCTTCCCTCATATCACACAATATATTAAGACCCTCCCATTCCACCCTTTAGCAGCCAACACTCCTATCCTACATACCCTTTAACAGCCCCCACTCCTATCCTACAGACCCTTTAGTAGCCCCTACTCCTATCCTACACCCTTTAGTAGTCCCCATCCTATCCTACACACCCTTTAGTAGACCCCCCTCACGCACACACACTTTAGCAGAGAGACACACACACACTTTAGCAGAGACACAAAAAGACACATTTTAGCAGAGACACACACACTTTAGCAGAGAGAGACACACACACACACTATAGCAGAGACACACACACACAGACTATAGCAGAGACACACACACACACACATACACTTTAGCAGACATACACTTACCTTGTTCCTTCTGCAGACTCCCCTCACTGCACACATGAGACAGCAGCTGTCATGTGACATGTCCCTTGTGACCTGTGTAGGAGACTACAGCCACAGAGGAGGGAGAGACCGATTCACGGCCACATTAAGGTAGGTGGCTGGTCCCGGAGGAGGGGCCAGCCACCTAATACCACACTGCCCCCCCACCGGTCGGGGAGGGGGGAGGGGCCGCTACACATATATATTTTTTTTAAAACACCTAAAAAGACACCAATCAGCCTCCTGAGGCCGTCCACCTACCAGGACTTTTCCCGGTAGGTTACATGGCCAATTCGTCGCTGTCAGCGATCCACACAGCCACAACCACAATTGGGTCTGTCTGTGTGCCAAAATCATTAGGCCAGGCCCCTTTTGCCACAGAAAAACTGGAGTGTCCTGATAAATAAGGGCCAATTTTGGGGATATGCCTCTTCCAAGATCCCCAATGGCATCCTTTCTGAATCCCAGATCTGCTCCGCAGAGGCCTGCCTTTTAAATTCAAGATCTGCACCATAATGACCTGCTTAATGACTTAAATTCTCCATTATTCCTAACTCCCAATTTGAAAATTGGGATACTTTAGGTCACATCACTGATCCAAACAACCACAAACCCAATTAAGTTTGTCTATGTTTCAAAATCATTTAGCTATTCTCCTTTTGTAGAGTACATTGGGACAATATGGGAGATATACATCTCTCAAACACTTGAATGGCCTGCCTTCTGAATACCAGAGCTGCAGCAGTGTGTTAGAGAGATTATGAATGGTTGGTGAAAGTTTACTTAAATACACTTTAATATATTCAGAATTTGGTGATATAGAACAGGAGGTAGACACAACATCAAGATGATGTTGAGATTGTTTTGGAAAGGAAACACACACTAGCTCCAGGTGACAACTGTCAGATAACTATTCACAATGACAGCTACATACAAGTTCTCTCAATTCTTAATCAGCACTCTGCCAAAAACAGCAATCTAGCTAGTCTCGTCACCTGGATTACTGCACAGCTTTCTTTACTTGGCAATCAGTGAAAAGGGCAAGTCAATAAGAACAATTTATCTCACCTGTTTGTAGTCTTTATATAGACCCTCAGTTCTACCCTAGAGTCCCTCCAGGCAGCTACTGTAACTTGTTAGTAAACTCAGAATATGATAGTAGCCAATTTCCAACTGCAAAAACCAGCATGCCCAATAATGATTGTAACGTACTTGGTTTCAAGTGGAGTATTATCATTAACTGCAATCACTTTGGGTCACACAAGTCAGAATATATTGCAAACTGCCCAATATCACTGCTGGTATTACAGAGCTAATCCTCCTATTCTTTAAAGAATGAAAGCTTTTAATTAAAATTTAGAACATTTGTCTTATTCTTCCCTTGACTGTCACAGCTCAACAGTTCAATTGAAAGAGTTTGGCTTAGAGATGCTCAGGCTCGGTTCCCCAAGAACCGAACACACCCAAACTTAGCAGATCCGAGTACCAAACCGAGCCGGCTTTCACGCGCCCTCGGAATTGAAAACGAGGCAAAACGTTGGCGGATTTCGTGAGTTTTGGATTCTATAAGTACCACTCTCCAAAGCGATCCAGCGCCATTTCACAGAGGGACACAGAAGGGGTAGCACAGTTCTTGGCAGTCTCTAGTGCAGTTGGGCAGCGTCATAGGTAGAAAAGAAAGAGGAGGGGTAGCAGTGTTCTTCAAATCCTCTTGTGACATTCAGGAGAGCTCCATTGCTGAAATAGAAATAATAGGTCTGGCAGGCTTGGTCTTCTAAATCTGCAGTCATATTGTACTGTGTTACATAGGTAACACACAAAGAGAAGATCTCCATTGCTAATTGTCATTGCTGAAATAGAAATAATAGGGCTGGCAGGCTTGGTCTTCTAAATCTGCAGTCATATTGTACTGTGTTACATAGGTAACACACAAAGAGAAGATCTCCATTGCTAACTGTCATAGCTGAAATAGAAATAATAGGGCTGGCAGTCTTGGTCTAAATCTGCAGTTACATTTTACTGTACCATAGCTCACTCAGAAACAGGAGAGGTGGCAGGGTTCAGTGCTGAAACAGAAATTGTAATAATAGGGCTGTCAGTGGTCTTAAAAGTCTTCAGTGACATTCTACTGTGCACTAGCTCATACAGAAACAGGAGGGGTGGCATTGTTCTTGTCACTCTCCAGTCTCACTCATGATGATACTAATCCCTCTACTCCATGTGCTAAATCCTATGTTCAAGTGCATAGAGATTTTAAGTCGGGGAAAAAAAATGTAAATCAAAAGCTTGTACCTTCTTAAAGAAAAAAACACCTCTCTAATAAAGGTGAAAGTTTACTGTAGAAAAACATAAGATTGTCAACATGCTATTGTACCCAAAATATTACCAAGCATACCAGCATCAGCTAGCTCTCTTCTCTCAGCTAGATCTCAGCACCTGCAATCTACACTGCCATCATATTCACCCTCATCAGTGTGTACAGCATCTTCCACCTATACTAATTCATCCACCATCACAGAAGTCTGTGTACTTTGGTGTAGTTGCTGGTAATGGCCTTGCTCATGGAACTTGTAGTTCATTTTACGGAAGAGCTGTCAGGATTTTTGGGCAATTCTTTTAGACCAGACCAAATGTCAAGATGTTGTGCAGATTCATCTGCATCACCACTGGGTGTCTTGGGAAAGGTAATTTTTTTCCTAGCAGCAATTTCCAGAGAAACTGAAGGAGGAGACATTGTGTCATATACCACTTCAACTATCAGCTTGCTGACCAGGAGCTCATTGCATCTCTTGAGATCTGGGCCAGTTGGAAAGAAAGAGAAGACACAGCTTTTAAACCTAGGATCAAGCACAGTTGCTAAAATGTAATGATCCGATTTCAAGATGTTGATAACTCTTGGATCCTGGTAAAGTGAATAAAGTACTTAATCTACAAGTCCAACATAATTAGCGGAATTGCTTTGTTTCATTTCCTCCTACAATTTCTCTTGCTGCTTTTCAAAAAGTCTAATTAGGGGAATAACTTGACTCAAGCTAAGTGTCTGTACTCTCTTCACAGGTGACTACTTCGAGTGGTTTCAGCACCTTGCACAACACGGAAAGTATTCTCCACTGTGCTGGACTAAAGTACATTCCCCCTAAATTCTATTCTTCTTGCAGCTGCTGCATTCTCCTACATCTGTTGCAGAATCCCGAAAATGACCCTATATATTTCGGGACACAGACAGGATCTCCTGCATGAAAAATTAAAACCTTTCACTGGTTTTCACCATGTGTAGGTTTGATTCGGTGAGCGCTCCCTGGCTGTCTGTAACAGATAGGGGAAGGAGTATTGGAGCTGCTGCCACTAATTACACAGATTGAGGATTACCTGACACTCCTCGTTTACCAATAGAAAATATATAGATTGTGTAATGGGTGCAATAAGGGATAGGAATTTTGGGCATAAATAAGGGGATGATTCCTACTGATAATATCTATAACACTAAAAAGTATGCATTTCAAAATGTATATATAAACGAGATTCCTAATGGATCACATGTAGCGTTATAACATTTCTTATCATGACATAAATAAAACATGTGATATTGCTTTTTTAGTATCATGCAGTATATTGCGAACTATGTGCAACTTATCTGATTAACAGATCTGTGTCAGTCCAAAATTTCTTTGATCTTCATATGTTAATCAAAATTAAATGCTGTGCGATTCAAACTGCTTCCATTCCCATCAGAGCTTGTGATGTAAAGTGTGCTCATATGTTCGATCATAGGGAGAAGGGAAGAGCAGAAAAACATATGATGGTGTAGTACGTTTTAAAACGATTTATTAAATCTCCTGCATGTCATTGTAATTTTTTAAAAAGTTCTGTACCACCAAGTTGAATGTGTGAGCAAAACAGGGAATGTGATGGAATTCTCCCAGCTGTAATGCTCTAACAATATTGGTGAGTGGCGTTATCAGAAATCATATATCCTCAGAGTCCAAGCAGGATAAGCCATGTTGCAATGACATCCCTTAGTTTTTCAAACAGGTTGTCAGCCTTATTACCTCTGACCTTCGCCTTGTCTCGTCTCGGTCAACCACCTCTTACTCCCGCCTTCAAAACTTCTCCCGTGCTGCTCCCCATTCTTTTTTAGAGGTGACCTTATCCTCAATAACACTATTCACACTAATACACCCTAACAACTATCCCAATCTCCACTCTGAGCCACACTCACTCCTCTTGTTTCATCTGTGCCCTCTTCCCTTTAGAATGTAAGCTCTCTAATGAGCAAGGTCCTCAATACCCTTTGTTTTCATGTCTTCATTCATTTTGTCTGCCTTGTCTGTTCTTGTTTTACGTATGTCCTTGTCTTTCCTACTGTACGGTGCTGTGGAGCACTTTGGTGCCTTACAAATCTATGATAATAATAATAATAATAATAATAATATGCCTCTTAGTGAAGCAGATGATACACAGAGTAGCCTGTCTCTGAAAAATGCAACGTTCTAGGGTACATGCTGCTGCTTTCCCTGCTGGTGAAGGCGTATCACCAACTCAGTGGGCTGTCACAATCATATAATCTTTAGTTTGCCCAGTTCCGCTTATATCTGTGGTTAAGTGTATAGTGGGTAGAATGGCATTTTGTAGCCCAATAATTACATTTTTATGAACCTTCTGGTAGAGGTGAGGAATAGTTTTTCTAGTAAAATGGGGTTGTGATGGAATTTGGTAACCGGGACAGAAGACCTCAAGTAACTATCTAAAACTAGCTGCATTAAGAGTGGATATTGGAAGCAGATCTAATACTGGCATAGTCGCCATGGCGTCTGTGATCCGCTTTGCGACTGGGTGACAGCTTTCATACTTGCTTCCTCTTGCAAAGGATTGTTTAACAGTCAATTGTTGGAAACTACTAGTAGTCTTCTTCTGAGTTGAAGACCCACCCCCAGCAGCAGGAGCAGCAGCAGTGGGCTTAACGATCAAGGATTCTTCTTCTGAGTCCTGGATAGGGGAGGAGTCATCTCGCCTTAGAAACTTGGATGCAGGACTAACTCCGATCACTTGTGACGATATTAATGATGAAGGTGTTGGGGGTGTAGATTACAGGTGCCGGGATCTAGCTGAGAGAAGGGAGGTAGATGATGCTAGACTGCTTGTTGTTATTTTTTAGCATAAGTTTCTGATTTTCACAATGGCTTTCTTCTTATCACTGGCAAGAACTGCTGCAGTGAGGTGGTCGAAATTGACTGCAAATGATTTGAAATTAGTGTTATTAAGGTTAATAATAATGTAGGGGGAAAAAAGCAAAATTATGTGATTTTAGAAAAAAAAATTGTGATTTTAGCAAATAATAGGGATCCAAAACCAAAACACGCAGGGCAACTTTGCCAAAACCCAAACCAAAACCAAAACACGAAGTTAATCCAGATCCAAAACCAAAACCAGAACACAGGGGTCAGTGAACATCTCTAGTTTGGTTCAATAGCTTTCTATCTTGATACAGTGTTACATATATTACATATAATACATGAAACCCGCTATGAGATTTATGCAAATTGCGCTTTAAAAAAACAGCACAGAACTTCATCACTATTTTGACTGTATACTATTCCCAGCGTAGCTCCAGATACATTTCTATTTGAATATGTGTGTAAGTATGCTCTGCCTAAACAGTACTTGGCATACTTAGACACACATAACAGACTGCAGTATACGCACACGTGTATGTACAATATAAGGCCACATCAGAACGCGTAAAAAAAATATTTAAAATAAAAAAAAAGTCTTAGTTGTATAATTATTTATGCAAATATTTATACAAATACTGCACATACAATTTGTTTTTTTGTCTATCTTACTTTCATAAATATGTTCTATGCCAGATAGGGCAGCACGGTGGCTAAGTGGTTAGCAGTTCTGCCTCACAGCACTGGGGTCATGAGTTCAATACCCAACCATGGCCTTCTCTGTGTGGAGTTTGTATGTTCTCCCCATGTTTGCGTGGGTTTCCTCCGGGTGCTCCAGTTTCCTCCCACACTCCAAAAACATACTGTTAGGTTAATTGGCAGCTATCAAAATTGACCCTAGTCTCTCTATCTGTGTCTGTGTATTTTAGGGAATTTAGGCTGTAAGCTCCAATGGGGCACAGACTGATGTGAATGAGTTCTCTGCACAGCGCTGCGGAATCAGTGGCGCTATATAAATAAATGGTGATGATGATGATGATAGTGGCTTACATACTTTTTAAATCAAAGATTATGCTGTGTCAGTCATCACTATTATGTGGCATTTACACTTGAGCTGTATTGAGTGCAAACAAGCTGTCCGGTGCTGCCTCCACACTGACATTAGGTGCCAGAGACGGCCGCCTGTGTTGCTCGATCATTGCATCCTGTTGCCTAGCAATGGGACGCTTCCTGTTTCCCCAGCAAGCTGCGTGCGCATGCGCAGAAAGTCTCGGGTTCCGTTGCTATGCAACAGGATGCTATTTGGCTTCCTGTTGGCGGTCAGCGTGTCTGACCGCCAATTGCCGCCCACCTATCAGGGCCAATCCCTGGGGATAAATAACAACCTCTGGCACTACTATGGTTACAGAGTACTGGTTCTCACACCTGCTCCAGCGCTTTGTCTGTTTGCCTAAACCTGCTTCCATTGTGACCCAGCTTCCCTTTGGATTACGTTTTGGCACCTTATTGCTAGCTTCGGCTTTCTGACTCCTGGCCTGCCCTTTGACTCTTCTTCGGATCTCCACTTGTACCTCGCTTCTCGGCTGGCTCTGACCCGGATTGATTGACTACGCCTGTCCACTCTGTTACTACACTAGTGGCTGTATCGGAGAAGCGCGACCTGTGCACCCTCTTGCAGCGAACCCATACTCCCTTGCGGGGGTCTCAGGTGAACCCCGGGGGTGCGTTAGGCTCCACGTCTCTCTGCTCAGCAGTACTAATACAGGCTAATAACTTCTTTGCAGACCATGACACAAGCATACTTACCAGAAACCCAGCACTTAAATCTGCCGCATTTGCGTAAATTCCACCCCTGTTCCGTCTCTCAAGTTGTAGGCAGTAGTGTCATTTGCGTATGGACATAAATCGCATGCAATAGCGTTAATTGGTGTAAGGTAATGACCATGAGCAGAGCTATTTCACGCAAGATAGGCTATGTAAATGGACTTACATCTGAATATAAATTAGACCCTTTGTGACTATGGGGTGTATTTACTAAACTGCAAGTTTGAAAAATTGAAGATGTTGCCTATATCTACCAATCAGATTCTAGCTAGCATTTATTAAGTACATTCTACAAAATAATAGCTAGAATCCAATTGGTTGCTACAGGCAACATCTCCATTATTTCAAACCCGCAGTTTAGTAAATATACTCCTATGCCTGTTTAACAACCTGCAGGTCATATCCCTTAATTTCTTTAGGCAACAAACTTTCCTAGCATATGATGTGATTGTGGCACTTTGGCGTTCGCCTCGCTATGCTTCATTATAATAGATCCTTTCTTTTTCAGTACAAGATAACAGTATTCAGCGGCACTATCCCTGGTATATCCAGAAAGTGAACCGCCTAGAGTAGCGTACATTTCTCCATTTTCATCATAAGTAGGCTACTCTTAAGGTAGCATTGATTCAGGAGTGATAGTATCACAGCATTCCACTAGGAAGGGGTCAAGCCTTTTGCTTAGTTCAATCTCCATACAGAGGCTGGTATTTGTATAGAGTGGTATGAACCTGGCGCAGTGCATTTCTTAATGGCTTTTTTCTCTTGCACCTAGTTAATTTTCAGATATAATGTTCATTTGTCTGTCAAATTATAAATAGCCATACTGTATCAATTAGGACATTAAAAGAGATTATATAATCTTTAATGAGAGATTAACAATTTAGTATCTCATAATAATTTAATATTGTGATTAACATAGCGAGGCGGGGCAGCAGTAGCTGCCAATTTTAATCACACATTTTGCACTTTTATCACTGTTCATTTTTGTTTTTAAATATTTCGCTACTGGTGTCTCATTGGCCATTTAGGAACCATTTTAATATATATCTAATAAAGTATTTTATTTTAAAATATTTCCCTATCACTCTAAGAGTGCCCCCATTTACATTCCATGCTTTCTTTCTTTTTCTTTTGTCAATTTCTATGGCATTATGGCATAGGGGAGTGGCCAAAATGACACCATATGCTTGGCCATGCCCCCCCCCCTCCCCCTGCACTAGCCGCTTGCCTTGACCTTCCCTCTGGGGGGAAACTTTGAAGTTGGCAACTATTTTTCTTAGTCTTCTTCTGAATAACTGGGTTTGAAATTTTATTGACTATTTGAAATATTATGTTTATAAGTTTTATCTTTTATGATGTCTTGCAGTTCACAGCCAGATTCCAAAGATTTTCTATATCTTTGACCATAAACCTAGAGTCACATTTGCATGGTATGATGTTGACCCAATATTGGCCTTCTAATACATTTTGGACTGGATTATCTCAGTAAAGTTATCATCATTATTATCATCAACATTTATTTATATAGCGCAAGCAAATTCCGTAGTGCTTTACAACTGGAAACAAACAGTAATAAAACAATACTGGGTAATACATACAGACAGAGAGGTAAGGGGGCCCTGCTCGCATATATTATTTGGTAAGCACATGCTGAGCAAAATGGGTTTCCCAAAAACTATTGCTGTCTTGGCACATTAGCCAAGAGACCCTATACCAATTACAGAACAAAATGACTGTGATTTGGTTTCAGTAAAGGAAGCAGGTCTAGTCTGAAAACTAGCTTTGGCAATGCAAGTGTGTAATTATGGTTGTTGGTTAGCCACAAAGACAGTAATAGAGGAAGAAGTCTCTTTCTTCCAATCTGTGTAGTTTTCAGCATGGAATGTGATTTGTATTCAGCTATGCAGAGACACTCCCCATCTCCAAGCCTCAACTAACCACCAGAAATTAGAATAAAGATTATTCAGACACACAATGGAGCTGTCTCATTGTGGTGTGTTACTGGTGTTATTGTTATTGTTGGACACAAATGCAGTGAGAAATATCATGCTACATTTGTGCTTGTAAAAATGTTAAACTTTATTGCAGGAAATATATGTATCCAAATGATTTAATGCATTAGGCCTGGAGGTTTGTCAGCAGCATGGTGTACCTGGCCAAAGTGGACCTTACATTATTGCATGTGAGTATCACCTGGTCAGGCTCACACATCCACACACCTGATGCCTTCAGCTACCTAGAATACTGGCTGATTACTTTAAATAAGTAAAGTCATCCGAGGGTATTTATTCTCTGCAAATACATTTAGGGCCTGATTCATTAAGTAAAGCAAAAAAATTTGTAACTTTGAACCTTGGCAAAACCATGTTGCAATGCAAGGGTTGCAAACTAGTTTATTATTTTGAACACAAGGAAGATACTGACTGTTTTTTTCATGTCGGATGCAAATACTTGATAGCTTTATTTTTACACTGACATTAAAAGTAGATCTAGAACTTGCCCTACCCAAACTATAAATCTGTCCCCACATTTTAAATAGAGATGCTCGGGCTCGGTTTTTGGAAAACTGAGCCCACTCGAACATTGATGATCTGAGTACCGAGCCAGCTCGGCTCGGTACTTTTGCGCGCCCTCGGAACTGAAAACGAGGGAAATTGTTATTAACGCATCTCGCGAGTTTTGGATCCTATAAGTACCGCCCTCCATGGAGATCCGGCACCATTTCACAGAGAAACACAGAAGGGTAGCAGGGTTCTTGGAAGTCTCCAGTGCAGTTGGGCAGCATCATTAATATAAGTTAAAGAAAAGGGTTGGCAGTGTTCTTCAAAGTCTCCAGTGATATTCTACAGAGATATAGCTGACCCAGAAACAGGAAAGGTGGCAGTGTCCAGTGATGAAACAGAAATTCAAATAATAGGGCTGGTGGTGTTCTTAAAAGTCTTCAGTCACATCTACTGTTCCATAACGCACCTGTTCCATAACTCACCTGTTCCATAACTCACCCAGAAACAGGAGATGTGGCAGAAATCCAAATAATAGGGCTGGCAGTGTTCTAAAAATTGTCCAGTCACATTGTACTGTGTTATTATAGCTCAAACAGAAACAGGAGAGGTGCCAGTGTTCTTGCCAGTCTACAGTCTACGTGCCATTGCTCATTGTCAGTGCTGACAGAAAAATAATAGTGCTGGCAGTGTTCTTAAAAGTCTTCAGTCACATTGTACTGTGTCATCAAAATGGATTCACATCATTCCACAGAAGACCAAGAGCACCAAGCAGCTGCTGGCACCAGTCATGATGATAGTAATCCCTCTACATCATTTGCTAAAGCCTATGTTAAAGTGCATGTGAGTTTTTAAGTCAGGGAAATAAAAATATAAAAAAATACCTTTTACCTTGGTAAAGAAAAAAACCTGCAGAAAAAAATAAAATTGCCAACATGCCGTTCTACACACGCAGTGGCAAGGAAAGAATCATGCCTTTGCCTTTCTCTATGAGTGCTACTTCTGCAACTCTCAGTGAGGAATCTTCTTGTAAAATCAGTCATGATGATGCAAGACCTTGTCATTCTAACTCAAAAAGTGGTGCCCAAATACTTTTACATGTAAAAGACGAGTAGGAAGAAAACAGTAAGGCATTAGAAGAAATGTTTAGATTTAGAAATGACACAAATCTCTGTCCACAAGTGCTATGTGTAAGCCTGAAATTTCTGATACTGTACTCATAAAGTAGCCTGCTTTCAGCATTTCTGCAGATGTGTGTATGCGCAGTCCAAGTATAGCAGGTGATACATAAATTGAGGTTACCACTTTGGAATTGAAACAGGATGAGGGGGATATATGTGTAGCTGACAATGGTGCTAATAAGGATGTTGATGAGGATAATGTTGTTTGTGTAAGTCCTGCACCAGTGGAAGCACCAGTGGTTATGATACTGATTCTGGGTGGGTAGGTTTTTTAGGCTATAGTGTTGCCTAAAAAACCTACCCACCCAGAATCAGTATCATAACCATACATGATATCTGTTAATAGCTCACTGGTACAAAGAACCCCCAAAAATTTCAGATCAGGAATTATTGTTTGAATATGCTCTACCTGTTGAGGATTCTCAAGATATGCTCTTGAAAGAGCATCAGCTTTTAAATTCTTCGTTCCAGGCTTATAAAAAATTAGAAAATCAAAGTGGTTCAGAAAAAGTGGTTCAGAAAGAAAGCCCATTGAGCTTGTCAAGGAGATAATCTCTTTGCTGATTTAGGGAATTAAAAATTTCGGTGATCTGTGAGGACTATCACTTGATACTTTGCACCCTCTAAGAGATGTCTCCAATCCAAAAAAAGCAGCTATAATGGCAAGTAGTTTCTTATTCCCCACATCATAGTTTCTTACAGGAGCAGTTATATCCCTTGAATAAAATGCACAGGGGTGAAGTAACAACTTTTTGCCTACTTTTTGTGATATTACTGCTCATAGAGCTGAATCTGTCAGTTTCTAGAACAAATGGAAGTGTAGGATGAGGATGAATTGATATAGGTGCTGACGTAAACTTTGTGATAAAAATAGGAAAAACTTTATCAGCTGCTGGTGACCATTAAAAGGAAGAACCCTTTTGCGTGAGTTGAGTAACAGGGGCAGCATTTCAAGAAAAGTTCTTTATAATTGTTGATACTTCGCAAACCACAAAAATCATTTTACATCTTTAGCTTTTTTAGGTATGGGCCAATCTACCACAGCATGGACTTTACAGGGATCCTTACACAGTCCTTGAGGGGAAATAATGTAACCCCAAAAATCTAATCTGAGTGAAATGGAATTCACATTTCCCCAATTCGACATATAATTGGTTTATACAAAGAAGTTGTAAAACAATTTGAACACGTTCTTTGTTGTTGTTGTTGTTAAGAATTTGAAAAGATACGGATATTATCAAGATATACAATAATGAATAGAACTAGTAAATCTCGAAAAAATTTATTTATAAAATGTTGGAAGGTAGCAGGCGCATTACATAACTCGAGAGGCATCATGAGATACTCATAATGTCCATACTTTGTTCGAAAGATCGTCTTCCATTCATCGCTGGGTAGGGTGCGAATTAAATTGTAAGCTTCTCTTAAATGGGGCTTTGTGGAAATAGTAGCAATGCAGAGTATTTCCAATAACTCTGGGATGAGTGGAAGTGAATATTTGTTTTTTATAGTAACTTTATTCAGTTCTCCATAGTCAATACATGGATGCAAAGAACCATCCTTACTTTTTACAAAAAAAAGGAGTCCTCGCCGGGGAATTTGAAGGACGAATAAAACTTTTAGCCTTATTCCTCCAGGTATGTATCATGAATCCCCCTACTGGTTGAGTTATCAGAACCTGTTGTGGACGAGAGCTTCGCCTTTAGTAACCCCCTTTTCCATGGAACCAGATATGTTTGCCTATACTCGATTGTCCCCAGGACTTAAACTCGCGTAGTGATAACTTAACACAAGCGGGTGGACCCCACATGGGACGTGGTAACAGGATGCAGAGCAGAGATCTCTAGGGCAACAAGGATGCATGACGCACTTGGACCAGGTTGAGCAGGTATAGTGAGTTGCAATAGGATGTAAACTCCCCTCCACCTGTATAACAGATTGGTAGTGTGGAGTAGAAGATGGGCTTAATGCCAGTTGTGACCTGAGTGGAGACGGTGCTGGAGAAGAAACACATAGTACAAGGGAAAGTGCTGAGGCACGGTTGCACTATGCAACTGGAATGAGTATCACAGCTGACAAAGGAAAATCCAATGAAGCAGATAGCGGGCACCACAATTCTGTGGCTGGGAATTGGTATCACAGAAAGTAGGCACAGTCAAATTCCAGGCAAAGGGGTCGATGCAGTCAGCAATATACGTAGTTGGGGTCACAAGCAATAATGTCAATCTAGGCAGCAATCAAAAGTAGTCAGGTCAAAACCGAGAATCAGACAGGAGCAGAATATTTGTCACTCACCGGACCGTGAGTGCCTCTTCCCGGACATTTAGGAACCGTGGCCGTCCTCCATCCTGAGGGTCTGCGCATGCGCAGCCCTTTCCTATACTTCAGTGTATGTCCCTTTAACTCAATTGGCAGATCAGGCAACACTCCCTATATTAAGCACCTGTGGTCAACACCACGTTGCCTGATCTTGGAGTCTCATTTCCTATGAGTCTCTGAAGGTGTTCCTGTATTCCTCGTGTTTTCAGCGCTGCTGATTCCTGTGGTTTCCAAACCACTTCTACCTCTGTGGTTCCCATACCACTTCTACCATCATCTGTATCATCGTGACTGTTAGCTGATTCCTATCCGCTGCCTCCGTGCACTACAGTCTTCCAAACCACTTCAACGCTATTACTTATCATTGTGACTGTTTGCTGATTCCTATCCGCTGCCTCCGTGCACTACAGTCCTCTAATCCACATCACGCTATTATATTTCACTGTGACTGTTTGCTGGTTCCTACCCGCTGCCTCTGTGCACTCCAACCGTTACTTTACATCCACTCACCTGTTCCTCATCAAGTCCGTGAGCTGATTCCTATCCGCTGCCTCCGTGCACTACAGCCTCCAGCCTACAACTCGCCTGTGTTCATTATCGTGACTGTTAGCTGTTGTCTATCCGCTGCTTCCGTGCACTACAGCCTCCAGCCTACAACTCGCCTGTGTTCATCATCGTGACTGTTAGCTGATGTCTATCCGCTGCTTCCGTGCACTACAGCCTCCAGCCTACAACTCGCCTGTGTTCATCATCGTGACAAGTTAGCTGATTCCTATCCGCTGCCCCTGTGCACTGCAGTCTCTTCTCAGCTCTCCTGTGTTTCCTCGAGACTGCTGCTCTCATTGCCATTTGCTACTCTCCGTGATCAACAGCCCCTGGTCTACTCTGCTCTCCCGTGTTCCATCGCTACTGACAACTATTGGTTGCTACTGGTTACCTCCGTGTACCGCAGAGTCCTGCTGCTGCTGACCGCGCTATCACCCATCTTCTGCTGATCCGCTCTCCACGCCTTCACGTGTCCCGCAGGTCTACCCTCCTGTCTGCATTGGAGTTATATCTCATCAACTACTCCTCTGCTGGATCATCTCCACTCTCCTGGGTCCTCCTTGAGTCCAGTTCCACGTGTTACTGATTCCTGTGGATTCGTGTCCCTGTTGGTCTACTGATCTGGGCGCTGCACCTACTAGACCGCTGCCTCATCTATCCTGGGACTTCTCATCCAGCCGGCCTCCTGCCGCTCAGGTATCGCTGCACTCCTATCTGACTGCCTGCTTCTGAACCACGGTATGCATACTTCTCATTGACTGTGCTGGTGTATTGCATATCTTGCTGGACTGTGTTGGTTCTCCTCTGGAGTCTGCTATCCGCTGAGTCTATTGCCATCATTGACTGTGTTAACTTGTGCTGGACTACTTCAAGAGACTTTCTATATTTGCAGACCTGTTCAGTCATTTATATATATATTGTGCATGTTACTGTGGATCGTATATAAGGTGCCTGTGTATATCCTGTGTTGCAGTCTCTCCCCGTGCACCTCCTCACATATATATTCAGTGGTACAACTTGCTGGTAGCAGACCACTGATCCCTGTTTCCAGTATCACCTGTTCCAGTATCCTCTCACATAGCAGTGGTACAACTTGCTATCGCAGACCACTGACTCCCCGGATACCTCCACTTGGATTCCACTCCTTCACTCAGACAGCGGTACCACTTGCTATCCGCAGACCGCTGACTCTCATCACCTCCTCGTTTCTGTTGGACATTCCCCCTCACTATAGCAGTGGTACAACTTGCTACCGCAGACCACTGACTACCTTCACGTGTCCTTGTCCTACAGTTCCTCGTGTACTATTACCTCCATATTACCAGTGCTGCTAGTCATAGACTTTCCTGAGCATCTCATCATCTGCTGCTTCCTGGTCCGTGATCACCCAGCTACCAGAGTACCCTATTACCATCTACATTGCTCTGGTAAGCCTACCACCTGGTGATCCCTGGGTAAAGACTCCTAGTGCCCGTGACAGTAAGATCAGGCCATGACAGACCCAGATACGGAACCTACAGCCAAAGAGATGCTGCAGCATCTGGTCAGCCGTGTGGAGCAACAGGATGCCCGCCAACAGCTGTTACTTCAGTGTTATCAATCGTTAACCTCCCAAGGAACATCTGGACAGACAGTGACAGCTACTACTGAGGCTTCTGTGCTTTCCTCCGTTTCCCCAGTGCCATCCCAGGTGTCTACAGCTTCCACGCTTCACCTGCCTACTCCGTCAAAGTACGATGGAGACCCCAAAACTTGTAGGGGTTTCCTTAACCAATGTTCAGTCCATTTTGAGCTCCAACCTCAAAATTTTTCTACCCATCGTTCCAGAGTGGCCTATCTTATCTCTTTGTTTTCAGGACAAGCCCTGGCTTGGGCCTCCCCTCTGTGGGAGAGAAATGATCCTATATTGCAAGATAGTGCCAAATTCATTTCTACATTTCGAAGTGTGTTCGATGAACCAGGTCGTGTGACCTCTGCTGCTTCCAGCATCCTCCGTCTGCGACAAGGATCTCATACAGTAGGACAGTACGTCATTCAATTTAGGATCTTAGCCTCTGAACTTCAGTGGAACACTGAAGCCCTAGTTGCCGCCTTCTGGCAGGGGCTCTCCGATAAAATTAAAGATGCACTGACTACCCAGGAGCTTCCTTCGTCACTTGAAGATCTGATCTCTCTTTGCCATCGTGTTGATATGAGATTTCGTGAAAGAGAGGCTGAGAAAACAACTTCTGCTAAAGCACCTCTTCGTTCTAACCCTCAATTTCGTCCAGTTTCACCCTCTGTGATTCCCATGGAGATAGGACGTTCCAAATTATCTTCAGAGGAGAGGAAACGAAGAGTAAAGAATAGACTCTGTATCTATTGTGCTGATTCCACTCATATGCTCAGCTCTTGCCCTAAGAGATCGGGAAATGCCAGGCCCTAACTAGTTCTGGAGAGGTGAAGTTAGGGTCCCTGGAGTCCTCTCCATCTTCCATGAAATCTAAAGTCTGCGCCTTTGATGTTACAATTTCCTGTGCTACCAAAACCTTTGAGTCACAGGCATTGATTGATTCCGGAGCAGCAGGAAATTTTATTTCCAAATCATTAGTAAATCAATGGTCTCTACCAGTGATTACCTTAAAAACACCCATTACTGTGACGGCTATAGATGGATCACGTCTCATCAACGGTCTCATCACCCAGAGTACGTCTCCAGTAACCCTTCTGATTGGTGCTCTGCATCATGAAGAAATATCGTTTTTAATCCTTCCTGTTACGACTAGTCCAATTGTCTTAGGCCTTCCATGGCTTCAGTGTCACTCTCCCCAGATTGACTGGCGCACCCCTCAAGTCACGTCTTGGGGGTCTGAATGTCACCATCGTTGCCTTTCCCAAGTCATTCCTCTCAAAGTACAGCAATCGTCCATCTCATCTACCTCACCGGGACTCCCTCCTCAATATGCTTCATTTACTGATGTTTTTGATAAAGCCCAGTCTGAACGTCTTCCTCCTCATCGTTCTTGGGATTGTCCGATCGATCTTCTACCTGGCAAGACTCCCCCCAGGGGCCGGGTCTATCCACTCTCGTTACCTGAAACTCAAGCTACATCTGAGTATATACAGGAGAACCTCCAGCGTGGGTTTATTCGACCTTCCACCTCTCCCGCTGGAGCTGGGTTCTTCTTCGTTAAAAAGAAGGATGGATCTTTACGCCCTTGCATAGATTTTCGTGGACTCAATGCCATTACTATTAAGAATCGGTATCCCATTCCGCTGATCACTGAGCTATTCGATCGCATCAAGGGAGCCCGTATCTTTACTAAATTGGATCTTCGTGGTGCCTACAATTTAATCAGAATCCGTTCCGGTGACGAATGGAAGACAGCGTTTAACACCAGAGATGGGCATTACGAATATCTGGTAATGCCTTTCGGGCTGTGTAATGCCCCCGCTGTTTTTCAAGGTTTCATCAATGAGATCTTCCGGGACTTATTATATGTATGTGTCGTCGTCTATCTGGACGACATATTGATCTTTTCACAGGACCTGCCTTCTCACCACCAACATGTGGCAGAAGTCCTTTCCAGGCTACGGAAAAATTCATTGTTTTGTAAATTAGAAAAATGTTCATTCGAATTACCCCAGATTCCATTCTTGGGGTATATAGTTTCCGGAGTTGGCCTGAAGATGGATCCAGACAAGGTGAATGCTGTACTACATTGGCCCCAGCCAACTACTCTTCGTGCTATCCAGCGTTTTTTAGGTTTTGCCAATTACTATAGACGCTTTATTCAAGACTTTTCTTCCATTGCATCTCCTATTGTGGCCCTGACTAGGAAGGGGGCTAATCCTAAGCAATGGTCACCTGAGGCTCTTCAAGCCTTTCAAACACTAAAAGAGTCCTTCTCTTCGGCTCCAATCCTTCGACAGCCTGATGTGACACTCCCCTTCTTCCTGGAAGTAGACGCCTCTAATGTGGGCTTAGGAGCTATTCTCTCTCAACGCTCGGAACAGCAAAAATTCCATCCTTGTGCCTTCTATTCTCGGGGCCTCCTGCCCGCAGAGAAGAATTATACTATCGGGGACAAGGAGTTACTAGCTATCAAAGCTGCATTAGAGGAATGGAGATACTTATTGGAGGGAGCTCGCCATCCGGTGACGATCTTCACGGATCATAAGAACTTGTCATATCTCCAGTCTGCCCAATGCTTGAACCCTCGTCAAGCAAGATGGTCTCTTTTCTTTTCCCGTTTTGAATTAATAATAACCTTCAAACCAGCTGCCAAGAACAAAAAAGCTGACGCTTTATCTAGAGCCTTTGTGACGTCCTCTGATATAGAAGAGGTTTCCAACCATACCATTCTAGACCCCAAATGTATCTCACTGGCTGCTTCATCCACCAAAACGCTACCATTTGGGAAGACCCTCGTGCCTCCTACTCTAAGGAGGAAAATCCTTTCGTGGTTCCATGCCTCTCGTTTTTCTGGACACGCCGGTGAACACAAGACCTTTGAGATTCTCTCTCGAAGTTACTGGTGGCCCTCAATGAGGAGAGACGTCAAAGAGTTCATTGCTTCCTGTGAGCTATGTTCCCAGTTCAAATCCTCCCGCAGAACTCCAGCAGGGTTGCTGCGACCACTACCCATTCCGTCCAAACCGTGGACCCATATTAGTATGGATTTCGTTACTGACTTACCACCTAGTAAGAATCATAACACTATTTGGGTGGTGGTGGACAGATTTTCGAAGATGGCTCATTTCATTCCTCTATCTGGTTTGCCTTCCTCGTCTACTCTGGCTGAATATTTCATTAAAGAGATCTTCCGTATCCATGGATGTCCTTCTGAGATTGTGTCGGATAGAGGAGTACAATTCGTTTCCAGATTCTGGCGAGCCCTTTGTAAAACCTTGGGCATACGATTAGCACTCTCATCGTCTTACCATCCGCAATCTAACGGACAAACTGAACGTGTCAATCAAGATCTTGAGACTTTTATAAGGATGTTCTCTTCAGCCAATCAAGACAACTGGGTAGAGTTGCTTCCTTGGGCTGAATTCGCCCATAACAACATGTACCATGAGTCATCATCCAAAACTCCATTTTTTGTGGTCTACGGTCACCATCCGTCTTTTCCGGAATTTCCTGCCCTCCCGCCCACCCAAGTTCCTGCGGTGGAGATCGCTTGTCAGACCTTTAAAAATATCTGGTCTCAGGTCAAAACCTGTTTAAAGAAGACATCTATCAAATATAAATCTTTCGCAGATAAGAAGAGGCGGGCTATTCCACCACTAAAAATTGGAGATCGTGTCTGGTTATCTACTAAAAACATTCGTTTGAAGGTTCCATCTATGAAATTCGCCCCTCGTTTTATTGGTCCATATAGGATCATTCAAGTAATCAATCCAGTATGTGTGAAACTTCTTCTTCCTAAGAATCTTCGGATTTCTAATGCCTTCCATGTGTCTTTACTCAAACCTCTTATTATCAACCGTTTCTCAAATCCTCCCTCAGCTCCGCAGCCAGTTCAAGTTCATCAGGAGGAGGATTTTGAGATTACTGAGGTACTAGACGCAAAAATTTCGCGAGGAGTCCTCCGTTTCCTCGTTCATTGGAAGGGCTTTGGTCCTGAGGAGCGCTCTTGGATCAAAGCTGAAGATCTTAATGCTCCTGCCCTTTTGAAGAAGTTCTACTCCAAAAATCCGGACAAGCCCGGTTCCAGGCGTTCTGTGCCCACCTTTAAAAGGGGGGGTACTGTCACTCACCGGACCGTGAGTGCCTCTTCCCGGACATTTAGGAACCGTGGCCGTCCTCCATCCTGAGGGTCTGCGCATGCGCAGCCCTTTCCTATACTTCAGTGTATGTCCCTTTAACTCAATTGGCAGATCAGGCAACACTCCCTATATTAAGCACCTGTGGTCAACACCACGTTGCCTGATCTTGGAGTCTCATTTCCTATGAGTCTCTGAAGGTGTTCCTGTATTCCTCGTGTTTTCAGCGCTGCTGATTCCTGTGGTTTCCAAACCACTTCTACCTCTGTGGTTCCCATACCACTTCTACCATCATCTGTATCATCGTGACTGTTAGCTGATTCCTATCCGCTGCCTCCGTGCACTACAGTCTTCCAAACCACTTCAACGCTATTACTTATCATTGTGACTGTTTGCTGATTCCTATCCGCTGCCTCCGTGCACTACAGTCCTCTAATCCACATCACGCTATTATATTTCACTGTGACTGTTTGCTGGTTCCTACCCGCTGCCTCTGTGCACTCCAACCGTTACTTTACATCCACTCACCTGTTCCTCATCAAGTCCGTGAGCTGATTCCTATCCGCTGCCTCCGTGCACTACAGCCTCCAGCCTACAACTCGCCTGTGTTCATTATCGTGACTGTTAGCTGTTGTCTATCCGCTGCTTCCGTGCACTACAGCCTCCAGCCTACAACTCGCCTGTGTTCATCATCGTGACTGTTAGCTGATGTCTATCCGCTGCTTCCGTGCACTACAGCCTCCAGCCTACAACTCGCCTGTGTTCATCATCGTGACAAGTTAGCTGATTCCTATCCGCTGCCCCTGTGCACTGCAGTCTCTTCTCAGCTCTCCTGTGTTTCCTCGAGACTGCTGCTCTCATTGCCATTTGCTACTCTCCGTGATCAACAGCCCCTGGTCTACTCTGCTCTCCCGTGTTCCATCGCTACTGACAACTATTGGTTGCTACTGGTTACCTCCGTGTACCGCAGAGTCCTGCTGCTGCTGACCGCGCTATCACCCATCTTCTGCTGATCCGCTCTCCACGCCTTCACGTGTCCCGCAGGTCTACCCTCCTGTCTGCATTGGAGTTATATCTCATCAACTACTCCTCTGCTGGATCATCTCCACTCTCCTGGGTCCTCCTTGAGTCCAGTTCCACGTGTTACTGATTCCTGTGGATTCGTGTCCCTGTTGGTCTACTGATCTGGGCGCTGCACCTACTAGACCGCTGCCTCATCTATCCTGGGACTTCTCATCCAGCCGGCCTCCTGCCGCTCAGGTATCGCTGCACTCCTATCTGACTGCCTGCTTCTGAACCACGGTATGCATACTTCTCATTGACTGTGCTGGTGTATTGCATATCTTGCTGGACTGTGTTGGTTCTCCTCTGGAGTCTGCTATCCGCTGAGTCTATTGCCATCATTGACTGTGTTAACTTGTGCTGGACTACTTCAAGAGACTTTCTATATTTGCAGACCTGTTCAGTCATTTATATATATATTGTGCATGTTACTGTGGATCGTATATAAGGTGCCTGTGTATATCCTGTGTTGCAGTCTCTCCCCGTGCACCTCCTCACATATATATTCAGTGGTACAACTTGCTGGTAGCAGACCACTGATCCCTGTTTCCAGTATCACCTGTTCCAGTATCCTCTCACATAGCAGTGGTACAACTTGCTATCGCAGACCACTGACTCCCCGGATACCTCCACTTGGATTCCACTCCTTCACTCAGACAGCGGTACCACTTGCTATCCGCAGACCGCTGACTCTCATCACCTCCTCGTTTCTGTTGGACATTCCCCCTCACTATAGCAGTGGTACAACTTGCTACCGCAGACCACTGACTACCTTCACGTGTCCTTGTCCTACAGTTCCTCGTGTACTATTACCTCCATATTACCAGTGCTGCTAGTCATAGACTTTCCTGAGCATCTCATCATCTGCTGCTTCCTGGTCCGTGATCACCCAGCTACCAGAGTACCCTATTACCATCTACATTGCTCTGGTAAGCCTACCACCTGGTGATCCCTGGGTAAAGACTCCTAGTGCCCGTGACAATATTCTCAGGAACAGGGGCACAGAGAAGCAAGTGTTTCAACGCTATAACCGGCAATGGTTCAGTGAAACTGACAGGCATATAAAGCAGTAGTAGCCAATCAGGGCAAGTGTCAGTTTGAGCTTCTGGTGAATGGAGTTTATGTGATCACACCCAGGCTGACATCTATACTACAACAGCAATTACCTGCTGTTCCTAACATTACTCCCTCCTTGACGAAGTGTTAAGGATCCCCTTAATCTAGGCTTATCTGAAAATTTCTGATTACAAGCTTTCCTTAAGTCATTGGCATGCAAGTCCCTGCCAGGTATCCAAGATCTATCTTCAGGACCATACCCCTTCCAGTGGACTACGTAGAGGAGTTGAAATCAAGAATTTTCTGGAACACATATTCTGTGTGACCATCCACTATCAATGGAACAGGTTTACCTGGCTGTTTCCTTGGAAATCTATGAGATGTATGAGCTGGCATCAACAAGGATGAATGGAATGTATGGGGTTATCATAAATTAGTTGGGCAGATCCAACTGAAAAGCAACTGGATTTATCCTTTTGATGATTTTGAATGGACCAATGCATCTAGGTCCGACCTTAAAAGACGCTGACGAAGCTTGATTTTCTTAGTGGAGAGCCATACCCTGTCCCCTTCCTTAAACTTATAAGTACGTCAGAAGTGATCCTTAAATAACTTGACATGAGAAGCAGCTTGCTTCAATGAGAAGTTTATCTTTTTCCATATTTTCTTCAGAGTACGAGCAATGTGTCTGACCTCAAGGTGGGTTGATGGAATGATGTCAGAAAATTAAACAGACTTGGGAGGTATTCCATAAATGCAGAAAATGGGGCATAACTAGAGGAAGAGTGTGGTGAATTATTGTAGGCAAATTGCTCCAAATACTGGTTCACCCTTTCCTACTGTCCATTAGTTTGAGGGTGATAAGCTGATGAAAAACAGCTTATGAATGTCCAGCAATGCACAAACTGATTTCCAGATCTGGGCCACAAACAGAGTTTCTCTGTCTGAGACAAAAATAGTGGGTATACCATGTAACCTGAAGACATGTTGAATGAACAGCGGAGCCAAAGATTTAGCAGAGGGAAGCTTGGTTAATGGAATAAAGTGAGCCATCTTACTGAAGCGATCGACAAATACCCATATACAATTACACCCTGTAGACAAAGGCAAATCTGTTATAAAATCCATGGAAATATGTGTTCATGGAACACTGGGCATCGGTAAAGGTGTCATAGAGGTCCACGAAGGATAGGTGGGATCCTGCTGTCTTGGCTGGGATTGGCTTGACTCATCATCATCATTTATTTATATAGCACCATTAATTCCGTAGCGCTGTACAGAGAACTCATTCACATCAGTCCCTGCCCCATTGGAGCTTACAGTCTAAATTCCCTAATATAGACACACACTCACACACAGACACAGAGGGAGACAGACACTCAGAGGCAGAAGGTATTCACTAGGGATCCCCGCAAGGAGATTTGGACTTAGCAGCTTTCACCCTGCAGGTCGCGGCCCTCTAGGGAAGTTCCCAGTGAGACAGGACAGAGAAGGTGAGGGGAATACCCAATAGCTACCAGAGGTAGGATGAGATGAGACCGAGGGATGAGACCCTAGGAAGGGTAGAGAACAGGAGTCTATAGCAGTACACTGGAGAGGAGGAGGCATTGATCCAGGATAGTGTCATGCACAAATGGAGCATGTAAGCAGAGATCAGTGGTGCTCAGGATATGCAGGCGATGATGAACCACAGCTATACCACTTGGGAGTGGAACGGATCAGTGTAGGTCAGCGGTGCATACAGGATAGGTAGCGGGAGTAGATCACAGCGATTACCACTAACGAGTGGAACAGGTAAGCAGAGATCAGCGGTGAACAGAATGTACAGCAGACGATGAACCACACCTATTATCACTAGGGAGTGGAACGGATCAGCGGAGGTCAGCGGTGCATAAAGGATAGGTAGCGGGCGTTGATCACAATGAGGAGAAGGGAGCTGCTTCCAGGCCAGGTGTAGACTCGAAGAACCAGCACTGAAAGGTGAGAGGAGGAGCCTTATAAAGGAGAACTAACCAGTGGAAAGACAAGGCAGGTAAAACAGGTGAGGTGGCTTGCGCAGGCGCAGACTGCCACCGACAGGACAGAATGCAAGATAGGGAGAATCAGGATGAGGACAGGCGCACTGATCCTCGAGTGGTGGTCCCAGGAGGTTGGCGTGTGACAAAAGGGACCATCTGTTCCATGGATAAATCTCTGGGTATCCTCACCTTGGAACAAATTTCACATGACTGGACAAATTCTCTTTCTTCACAGAAAGTAACTGAACAGAGCGACAGAGCAATTTTATAGTTTTAGTGATACCTGGATGTCCAGATATTTTGCAGTCATGGACCTCAAACAAAACCGACCGACTTAAGAGAAACTGGCACAAACAACAAATTGGGAGGCATGGAAGCTGGTGCCTGGTCCTGAACCGCTGTAACTGAGATGCCAAATTCTGAGTCAGTCCTGAGACAATGGTTCTAGAAGGAATGATAGAAGTGTTATAAAGCGGATTCCATGTCTCTGTAGGACACCTCTGTAGGGCAGCTTCATATTTTTTTAACCAGGGCGATATATAATCATGAAATTAAAATGTGAGAAGAAAAGAGCCCAGCTCACCTGTCTGGGGTTCAGCCTCTTAGCAGTCTTGATATATTGGAGATTTTTGTGATCTGTGTATACCAAAATGGTATGCATAGCGCCCTCCAGCCAGTGCATCCATTCTTTAAATGCCCATTTAATGGCCAGCAACTCACAATTTCCCAGATCATAATTAATTTCTGCTGCTGAGAATTTCTTACAAAAGAATGCACAGGGGTGTAACTTCCCATCAGACACTTGTGACAGAAATGCCCCTACACCAACATCAGAAGCATTCACTTCAACTATAAAAGGCAGTTCTGAATCGTAACCTGAAGCGTACAGATAGGAGCAAACACAAAGGCATTTTTGAGCGTTTCAAATGCTTTAACAGCTTCTGGCAGCCATACAGCAGGATCAGCTCCATATTTAGTCAAACAAGTAAAAGGTGCCGCTATTACTCAAAAATTGCGAATGAATCTCCTGTAATAATTAACAAACCCGAGAAACCTTTGGATGGCTTTTAGGTTACTGGGAAGACTTCAATCTATGATAGCTATGACATTGTCTGGATCAATTGTAAATCCATTTGCCAAAATAAAATATCCCAAAAATTCCACAGTCGACTTCAATGTTACATTTCTCCAACTTGGCAAATAGGCGATTCTCTCTGTGCTTCTGTAATACCAAATAGACTTGTTCACAGTGTTGAGACAAAGAGGTAGAGTAGGTCAAGATGTCATCCAGGTATACTTATCACGCATCGCACCAGTTTCGTTCCGTGTGGTTCATAGTATTCATTGGTTTCCCTTGGTTACCAGTGGCGGATCCAGGGGGGGGGCAATCGCCCTCCCTAGCAGGGGCTTGCTGCCGACGGCTGCACACTATGTGCAGGTCCGTTCGGCAGCCGGGCAGCACACTCTCCCTACCTGTCACTGCTGAGCGGACCTGCACATAGTGTGCAGCCATCGGCAGCCTCAGAAGTCAGAAAGGGGGCGGGGCCTAAATCGCCCCCCTAAATCGCCCCGGATACAAAAAAATTCTAGATCCGCCCGTTGGCTACCACCGTCAGCTGGTCAGATTAGCGTTCCGCTCCCATCAGATGCCATCTTGCCTAGTGTACTGTGCAGGCGCTACCCCGGGAACCTTCAAACCTCTGCTCAGCAGTGATTGGATCATCTGCAGCTAGTTCCCTTTATTAGGACCCTTCTCTGTATAAATGGTGTCAGAATATCAGGTCTCCCTACCTGATTGGAAGCATCTCCTCTGACCCCTGTTCAGCTACTCTGTGGTTCCTGTAATTGTGGCTAGTGCTGCTTACCACTATTCAGCGTTACCTGTGCAGCTCATTGCTTCCACCTATACCTGTGCAGCTCGTTTCCAGCTATACTTGTGCAGCTCATCGCTCCCAGCTATACCTGTGCAGCTCATCGCTTCACCGCCTTTTTGGATCAGCTTACCTCACAGTCTAGGCCTGTGGCTTCACTGCAGAGCATCGCTCATCATCAGTCCAGTTCCAGAGTTATACATCTGTGTGGATCTCAGTGCTATCACTTCTTTCTCTGTGCAATGGGTTCACCGCCTTATTTGTTCAGCTTACTTCACAGTCTAGACCTGTGGCTTCACTGCAGAGCATCGCTCATCATCGGTTCAGTTCGAGTTATACAACTGTGTGAATCTCAGTGCCATAGCTCCCTGCAATCCATCTCCTCACCACTACTCCTCCTCTGCCTACAATGGTACAATTCCACATACTATCTGCTCTACGCCCCCTAGAGGACCGCTACCTGCGGTTGAGAGCAGCCAAGACCATATTCCCTTGTGGGAATCCCTGGTGAATACCTCTCCTCCGTTAGACTCCGCACCTCTCTGGGGGTAGACTGTCACCCGAGCAGAGGTCAGGACCATTCCCATTGGGTAGGGTAGGGTGGGAGCTGTTGCTAAGTGATAATCCTGTTCCCTAGAACAAATCCAGTTTGCAGGTAATAGATTCCTGCAAACTGGTGTTTCATTTGTCTGGAAGCTTGCCACATAGCAACAGCAGGTGGGCAGATTACCACATACCTGGTGGGCCTCCAATAATGCTTAGGGAAGGTACAAGTAAGGACTATCTTGCTGCTAACATAATTGTCTGCAATGATGTGCCTTTAGCTTCCCCCCTATAGGGAGTGTATTCTAAACTGGTTTGTATCTATCCCACATTTTTCATGGTCACCACAATCCATCCTCTGATAGTAGAGAATTTTGCCGGGCGACAAAGAATACCACAAGTAAGGAAAAGCTGGGCGATATTGTCTCTCATTGGAGCTGTCAAAACTAGGTAGGTGGATGGGCTCAAAGCGACACACAGGCTTGGCTCTGAAGAGTCATATATAACACCAAATTCAACTATGGGATTATTCAAGGAGGAAGCCTTAGTGCGATCTTGTAGAATGATCTGGTACCTCATAGCAGTCCTTGATGACCACGAGTCTGAGGTGTGTATGAGAGTCAGTTCCGCTCCTCTAGCTACTATGAATAGAGCCAACAAAGATGCCAACTTACGGGATAAATAGCCAATGTTGGAGTTCGTCTCCCATGAAGCTAGGTAAGAGAGGAAATCCCAAGTGTGGGAGTATTTTGGTAAAATGGATCTTGAAAGGTACATATCCCGTAAGAAACGGAGATATAGTTTGTTATCCATTAAGTTATGGATCATGATAGCTAAAGCAGAACCGTATGATTTGATGGTAGCTGACGCTAGACCTGACTCATATTTAGAAGCTAAGAAGTCCAATGCTAAATGAAGTATTGATGTCTCGTAAGAGAGATTCCTTTGAGATTGCCAGAGGTCGAATTCCTTAATAATTTTGCAGTATCTAGCTCTCGTTTGAGGCCTTAAGGGGGCATTAATTTGAGCTTTTGTGGGGGATGCAAGGGCTACGTTTGTTAACAGCCTCATATGTCTAGTGTTCCCTGGAAGAAGTCTTTGGATTTGGAAGCAGTATAGGGGAATCTTCGGGATTATGAGATGGGGATTATATATGCGGTATCTTCTTATTTCCTATTATTATCCTGAGTCTCCATGCAAATTATAAGGGTGACTCTAATGCTCAGATCTTTGTACCCTTAATGTGGTGACTTACTGCTCTTTCAATGTAGGGCCTCCTGCAACTGGGTAAGCTGAACATTACACAGATCATAGGCCATCCCTGTAAAAAACATAAATACAGGTTTTTGTATATTTCATGGTCAGCAGTTCATAGCATTTATACTTTGTCTATGTTGGTCCCTTTCCTCCTTGTCACTAACCATGTCATCAGGTTTGATCTAAGTGGTACAAATAACTTTCTTGAAGGTATTGTTGATAAGATGATGTAGTGAAGGGATGAGCCATACAAAGACACATAGCGGTGGTCCTCTTTAAGATGGCAGGATTTGCTGGGCACATTGGTGCTATCTATACTATAACAGAGTATTTATAAAGCAAATGCTTACAGACAAAAGTTACATTTGCAAAATAAACATAGGGTCTATGACCAAACTGTAAGAAAGTGGTGTTTTCCTTTCAATGAATAAAAGAAACCCCATTATTTTTGACCAGGATGGTCAAGGGTTTTCATGAAAAGGTCACATCTATGTTTGCAGTCTCTTAAACATGACATCCAGTGAACTACAGAAAAGCCAAGACCACAACAAGCTCATTAGGGCTGTGGATGGCAAACCTTTGCTATGCAATGTGTGCCTGCATGCCCTTGAATGGCATGAAATACAATGGAGGATATTGCATTATCCATTAAGTAACAGGACAAGATTTTCTAACTTCTTTTCTCTAATGAGTTGTGCTGTTACCAAAGTAATTTACAGTTTATGTGGATATCTAATGTTACTCATCATTAATTGCAATGCATGTATTGACTTTAACATCCTCTACATTTCAACCCCCCACAATACATATTTTTTTGCTTTGGTCTTTACCTGTCAACTAAAGAAGTATAAAGATTCTGTTACCACTACTTTTCTCTAGTGAATTGTGCATACTTACCGACTTTCTTCAGCTCTCTTCCGGGAGCCAGCCAGTGAAGGTGGGCGTGAGGGGGACGGGGCGGCCAAAATCGCGTCATTTCGGCCCCGCCCCCTGTGACGTCATGACGCACACGCGTCATTTGACAGTGGGGGCGTGGCCAAATGCCGCGATTCGCGGCGTTTGGGATTCCTAGTGAAGTGGGCAGAATTCGGGAGATTGCCACACTCGCCCAGGAGTCCGGGAGACTCTCGCAAAATGCGGGAGTCTCCCGGACATTCCGGGAGAGTTGGCAAGCATGGAGTTGTGCTGTTACCACCATGGCTGTTACCAAAATAATTTACATTTCTCCAAAGCATGGGTGACATTCTTTCTGTGGATATCTAATGTTACTCCATACTTACCGTATTTCCCCATGTATAAGACGCACCTTTTCCCCCCAAATTTTGGGTCTAAAAAAAGGGTGCGTCTTATACACTACCAGCGCTACTTACCTGAATGAAGAAGATGATCCCTGGTGTGAGGGGATGAGAGAGGAGTCCCCGCTGAACAGATCTGCGCTTGCAGGACCTTCAGGCGCCTCCCACAGTCTCTGATGTCTCGGAGCTGTCAGTCACGTGACCGGCAGCTCTGCTGACCACCGATAATTGAGCCCAGATGACCCCTGTTGTGAGGGTATGAGAGAGGAGTCCCCGCTGAACAGATCTGCCAGTTTCAGGTAAAAATACCATCAGGTCATTCAGGCGCTCCCCAGTCTCCGCTGACTGCCGATAATTTAGCCCAGCATGTAGTATGGTATGTACAGCGCTGTGCATCAGCACTGCCTTTCTGTAACTGAATGTGGGACTTTATTGTAAATTCTGCTCCTCTAGACCTGATGTGAGATCTCTCACTAAAATCACAACCAGACAAGCCTTCTGCTTCAGTAACTTATTGTAATATATCTTTATTTAAATTTTGGGCCCCAAAATTGAGGTGCGTCTTATACATGGGTGCGTCTTATACATGGGGAAATACGGTACCAACTTTTTGTAGTTTGCGTCCGGGAGCCTCCCGGGGGAGGTGGGCAGGCGGGGCCAAATGCCGCGATTTCCGGCACATTGGACTTAATTCTGCCCACTTCCTAGTGAAGTGGGAGATTGCCATACTCTCCCGGGAGTCCGTGAGACTCACCCGAAATGCGGGAGTCTCCCAGACATTCCGGGAGAGTTGGCAAGTATGTGTTACTCATCATTAATTGCAAAGCATGTCTTGACTTTAACCTCTACATTTCAACCCTCTACTCATACATTTTTAGAAGTTATTGTTACACAATACATATTTTCTTGCTTTGGTCTTTACCTGTCAAATAAAGAAGTATAAAATTTCTGTTACTACAAAATTATTATTAATAATTATTTCTGTTACAAAGGCTAGGTATACTATTTGGGCAGAATTTAAAATAAACAGTATTCACATATAATTATTTTATAAAAAACCCTCAAAGTTCTCAGAAAGCACTTATTAAATCTGCCTCAGTTGTTTCCCCCTTAACCTTTATTATATTGCTTTAGAAGTACCACAATCTGAAAAAGTTAAATAAATGTGTCTCTCTCCATTGTTGGGACAAGACCAACTGTGGAATTCAATGTAGGATTCATAAGAGGACTACAGAAAAACCAAAGCACAATTAAGATTAATCATTGTTCATTATTAAGAATATATCATTTAGTGTAAGCATTAAAAAAACATAGGACATGCAATGCAACTTTGGGAATACTCATTCATTTCAGTAGACATATTGCAATGCTTGTTGCTAGAACACTGCACTACCTGATTCCCCATTACTTGCAG
Organism: Mixophyes fleayi; assembly: GCF_038048845.1. Classification (NCBI taxonomy): domain Eukaryota; kingdom Metazoa; phylum Chordata; class Amphibia; order Anura; family Limnodynastidae; genus Mixophyes; species Mixophyes fleayi. Next base: position 37,762,969 of record NC_134413.1, on the reverse strand, counting down.
TAGCTACATAGGCACAAGTACATCTGCAGCAGCAGCCAGCCTTCCCTGTGTACCATGTGACTACAGTCACATGACCTGGTGATGTCAGAAGGGGAACTAGCCACTCCTGTGATATATAGTGCCGGTAGGTGAGAGTCCTTTCTGACTGTGATGTGCAGTGTCTGCTGTGTTTGTGCTTCCAAATAAGTATATTATAAAGCGCTGTCCTTTATGCTGCACGATGTATACATAACATAAATACCCTAATTATGTCATAGTCTATTAAACACACAGCAAGGAAAAGAAAGTATCAGCCTTGTAAACACAGACACATGCAGTTACTGCTCATGCTGGCTGCATACAGTAGTTGCAGTTGTTACTATGCAGCATGCACGCATGTCACTGGTATGAGACCATGCAGCACGTGTGTTATAGACATGTTTGTGTTTACATCGCTGGTCTGGTATATGTTACAGGTCACAGTTTCCTTGTTAATCTGAGGTTAACAAGTGTCTGGTATTTGTTGAACTAAAAATAGTTTGTTGCCTTAAAGAGACTAAATTATTTGTTATTATTTGGATTAGGTAAAAGCTGGAATGAGTCAGTTTTGATTTTATGGAAGTTTGTAGTGTTTTCTCTCCCTGTAAAGTGCATTATGTTCTGCTACACATGTTTTCTGTAATATGTTGAACAACTATTGCACATGTTATATTGTGTGAATGTGTGTATGTGTGTGTATATATATATATATATATATATATATATATATACACATACACTATATGCATATATATCTCTGTATATCAGCTATATATTCTAGTTATCTGTTCTATCTGTCTGAATGTATGTCGGAATGGAGCGGTAGTGCATTACTCATCCATTTCGGCTGCTGGAATGGGTCGCTTTGAACACTTTAGCCATCCATTCAGTGTCCCGGAATGGGGTTCTTAGTACCTTACCCATCCATTCTGGCTGCCAGAATGAGAGTGTCAGTACATTACCCCATTACCCATCCATTCTGGCTGTCGGAATGGAGCTTCGAGGACCTTAACTATTTCAGCTGCTGGAGTGGAGGTCTGTGTACATTAGCCATAAATTCCAGATGCTTGAATGGAGGTCCGAGTATCTTAGCCATCCATTTCAGTTACTGAAATGAAGGTCCGAGTACATTAATAACCCATTCCGGCACCCGGAATTAATGATTAATATAAGCAAAACCTTATTCTGGCTCCCGAAATGAATCACTATGGTACTCTGGCATCCATTTTGGTTGGCGGAATGAATCACTATGGTACTCGGGCATCCATTCCGCAACCGGAATGAATCGATAAGGTACTCAGGCATCCATTCCGTCACCTGGAATGAATGGTTGAGGTGCTCAGACATCCATTCCGGCACTCGGAATGGATGGCTGCAGAGAACATATCTGTGTAGCAGAACAGAATGCACTATACAGGGAGACAAAACACAACGAGCTTCACTCAAGACACCAGCAGCAGAGGGAGCTGAATCTGTCTGGCAATTCTGGTTTTCACCCACACCTGTTATCATGAGGTGTTCCTTCTCATTTGAAGTAGGGTATGTAATGTTTTCTGGGATGTTGGTGGATCTGTTTTGTTACACTGTCCAGAGCCAGATGCTCCTAGGCAAGTTACTGGGTTGGGCTTCCTTTTCTGATCGGTCCATGCCAAAATGATTTTCTCATGGCATTCTCTGACATCTTTCCACCATATCACTCTATTTACAGAGCTTACCTTATGCATACCACCAGCATGATTTCTCCCTTTTCCTCATCATAGTCAACATTATGATACATATACATATATCTAGCAGTGAGCAGTGTCCCTGACAGAACAAAGATTAATTACCCACTGCCCCAGGTTGCACCCACTTTTAAATCATCATATTTCATCATCCACAAAGAAATAATTTTAATTTGCTACCTCTTCACTTTCTTATGCTCCCACCACCCCAATATAAAGAGGACCCAGCAAGCATCAAGGTGGATAATAATAATAATCCATTATTTTTACATTTTGTTTAGATCCTTTAATAGTAGGAGTAAGTCATGTAACAACTGATAAAACTGAAATCAATTCCCTGCTGCCATCTGGCCTCACAAGCCCACTCAGTGTGCAGAGTTCTTGATTAGATGAACGTGGCACATAGGTGCCCCTGCGGTGCAACGTGTGACCGGACATCTCAGTCCTAGGTCGGCTAGCGGGTAATTCGCTGCTGCGCTGTTCACTCATGCGCTGTCAGACTGCATGTTATCTAGGGTTGCCATTTGCCTCCCAGGTAACATAGAGAGTTGGTGTGACTGTTATTAATAAAACAAAAACATAAAATATATAGAAAGGCCATTTTTGTTCCTGAAAAGGTGGGAAATCTAAAGATGCAACACCCACCCACTTTCAGCTGTCTGACGAGAATGTAATAGTGTTGACCCTCAACCCTTACAAAAATGACGTTACCTTTAAATATATTGTAAATCAGCATTGCAGTGTATTTATGTAGAAACAATTTTGACTATATTATTTGACTATATTAAGGGTTTTGTTATGTCCTCCCCTTTTAGGACCAATAACACTACCACTTTTTTGGTTTTCCGATGTTGTGTTCTGCATGGAATGCAAACCCAAGTAAATCAAAGGCAAACTACTCCTATGTATCCCTGATGCATATGTGTGCTGCATGGACCCAGACAAAAATGATACATGCATACTTGTGCCTGCGTTTGTTTGTTTGTTTGTGACTCTCCTTCTGTGTGGAACGTAACTAAGGACAGTTTTAGGGATTGTGTGAAGGAGCCCTTGGGCCACATGGTGCACTGGGAGGGGGTCACTCAACTTCCACCTTCTCCCAGTCTATTATATCGATGGGTTCACTGCTTATCCAGTTATGACCCAAATGGCCATTGTAACTGTTCCTGAATGTCGATCCGGTCAGATGTTTCGTTATGTCTGTATTGTATCTCTGCATGTACATACATTCTACTCTTCAGCACGTCATCTTGCCTTCCTAAAGCTAACTTATACTGTGGGTTTTCCTGCTTCACATAAACAGCAGGGGCTCCAGGGGGAGACCCCATGAAAGTAATCATCTAGAGAAACATAGGGGGGAATTCAATTCCCCCCGAAGTAACGCCGCTTTATAGATATTACCGTTATTATGGTAATATTAACCCGGCTTTCTGCTAGCAGCAAAAAAACGGCGTTAGAATTACTGTAATAACGGTAATTACGCGCACTATTACCGTAATAACAGTAATAGATTTAGCGCAGCGGTACTTTGGGGGGAATTGAATTCCCCTCATATTGTGTAAAACACCTTCAAGAGGTTGTGGGAGTAAAACCTGAATATATTTCTGTCACTGGAGAGCTTTACGTTAATCTAACGTAACAAAGCACCAGTGCATTGTAATTGAAGCAATACAACCTGTTAAAGAATCTATATAGCAAAAACAAAATAGAAAAAAGTATTTGCTCTACATATTAATGTTAAATAAAATTGTCACTGACTTCTGACTTACAGCTGAGATGGTACCCCAAAAAGTTATCTGTAGAATAGAGTGTGGGTTCATCAAGATGATTTATTTTATTTAGGCCTAAATACACCAAATAATTTATTTTTTTGCACATGTAGCTATTGGGTACATGTTCACACTAACCTTTGCTTTGTGTCTTAAAATGTGACTTCTGCTTCACTGGCCTAAACTTGTATTTATAGCAGAGTCTACAAAATATATGTTCCTTTAAACAATAAAAACACTGAGCATCACCCTGTCTAGACACAATGGGTAGGTTTTCTAGCATCCTCAATTCAATATGGACAGATGTATAAAAATACCCACTCCAATGTTCATAGGGGGGAATTCAGTTACCCCCAAAGTATTGCCACGCTAAACCTATTACCGTTATTACGGTAAATTTAACCCGGCTTTCTGAGCTGCGGGCAAAAAGCCGGATTTGAAAGTACCGTAATAACGGTATTTAAGCGCACCATTACCGTAATAACGGTATTAGTGCGCATGCCGCGTTACTTTTTGCAGTAACGCGCCCAATTTAATTTCCCCCCATTATGTGTTATCAAATATTAATTTACAAAAAGAGTAGCAAATTCATAGGGGATACCAACCAATGCAGGTAGATGTATAACATAATAAAAATAATTATATGATGTAACTGGCAGAATAGGTGTACCAATTGATGACAATATTCTATGTTTGTATGTCACATTTAGGCTACATGCCATACTCCAACCATTTTTACACAACCCTGCTGCCCCTTGCCTGGTATCTCCTCTCCTCAACAAGTATCTTGATTGCTAGAGCCAGTCCTCCTCTATCCTCATACACAGTCTACATGAGAGTGTACAGTGATTACTTCACACACAGTCACTGTATGATGTCCTATAGGTATTGGGAAGGAATAGGAAATTTCCTCCCTCCCCTGTGCTGCCTCTCTGCACATTGATATTAAGAGGATGTGTCCATTGGTCTTGTATCACTATGAGCTCTCTTATTCAGGCAGTGTGTGATTGATGTGGTGTCTGGCTGAGGAGGGAGATATACTGTGAGGCAGGAGGCCAGATGAGAGTCAGGATTCTGCTGCCAGAAACAAAGTTCTCACCTTGCCTCATGGCAACTCTATGCAAAAAATGTTGCTCATTTAGCTATGCTGTAAATGCCGCCAAATGTAATAAAGCTTGATTGGAAGTGAGCCACCTGTATACATGAATCTTAGTATTCAGAACACTCTTGCTAAGCTTAAAACGTCAGTTTAATCTGAATTGCTACACTAGCTAAACTATGTGAAATTTGCCCATACTATATCTGGTTGATGTAAGTTGGCATTGAAGACTTGAAGTGCTTGGGTTCACAATCTTCATAGCATCATAGGACTTTTTATTTCAAAACCTCATAGGGGGAATTCAGTTGTCCCCGTTACTGCTGAAAGTAACGCGGCCTGCGCACTATTACCGATATTACGGTAATAGTGTGTGTAATAACCGTTAATACAGTCATTTCAACGCCGGCTTAAAATTACCGTAATAACGATAGTACCTTTATCATGACACTATTCTGGGGGGAATTTAATTCCCCCAATAGTGTTTTAATACTCCCACCAAAGATTATTTTTACAAGTTGGTCCATAGAATTGTGAATCTACTTAGTGTCATGTTATGATCATAAAAACTCAGGAGAATAAAGAGAGTTTGATGGAAATCAGGGTTTGTCTCCAAGATCCTCTTTTGTAAACTGATTGGGTAATGCGAACACATAATTAAAAATTATTATTGCAACCCCCAATTTGTTATGACAAATTATTTACAAATTGCCATTTTTAATACATTACTAATTTATTCTCTTTTTCTAAAATATATTTTTACCATAGAAAATATGTGAAAAAAGGCTTTAGGGCCTATTGTCGCACAGGAGATCATCTCTATCTGTTTAGATCTGCGACCACCACTACATGCTACAATGTGTCTTATCATCATCATCATCATTTATATATATATATAGCGCCACTGATTCTGTAGCGCTGTACTCTCTGTACATTCACTCACATCAGTCCCTGCCCCATTGGAGCTTACAGTCTAAATACACACACAGAGAGAGTGAGAGAGAGAGACTATGGTTAATTTTGATAGCAGTCAATTAACCTACAAGTATGTTTTTTGGAGTGTGGGAGGAAACCGGAGCACCCAGAGGAAACCCACGCAAACACAGTGAAAACATACAAATTCCACACAGATAAAGGCCATGGTCGGGAATTGAACTCATGACCACAGTGCTGTGAGGCAGAAGTGTTAACCACTACGTCAGCGTGCTGCAGGACACCTCTCCCAGCAGGCATAGCGGCACAGGCCTGCATGTCAGCAGTCACATGATCGTCTTGTGGAATACACTTCAAGAACGTGCATGTAATACGCTGGAGAGAGAAGAGAGCCATACAGGGAGATGCGGGTCATCTGCATTTACAGCGCTAGGGGGGCTTGTTAGTAGTTCTTGTGATGTAAGCGCTAGTTTAGTCCAGACTTCTAGACACAGCCTAAAAAATCAGGAATCTCTGATGTTTATTTATAAGTGGATACCTGAAAATAACATTTCTGAGTGAGTACAGAAAATATAACTGCCCTAAGATAACGTGAACAATTTTACGCAATATATATTTTTATATGTTTTATGTCTATCCACTTTAAGTAGACAACAGTACAGTTATTAATGAAAAACGTAAACATGGGTGACAAACTTGATTGTCAGACATAATTTCTGTCCTGACCCAGGGAGATTAAGGCTCCTTGCATTTCAATGATCCACAAATGGCAAGCATCAGAGATGATAATTTGCTGTGCTTCTCGTAGTTTCCCACATAAAAACATGACCTGCCAGTTGAAACATGGCCGGGTCACTCAAGGACATCCGTTTTCTTAATGTTAAGCCACTCCATTGTGTTTCTCTTGCAGTGTGCGTTGGACCATTGTCCTGGTGCAAGTTAAACTTTGAGAAGTTTGAGCTGTTTGCCAGAGGGTGGAAGGTTTCGTCTATAAAGTGCACCATTCTTCTTCCCATAGATCCTGGAAAAATTACCAGACCCTGTAGCTGAAAAGCATGCCCATAACATGATGACCTTACTGCATGGTGATGAGCTAGAATCTGATTGGTTGCTGCAGTATCTTATAGGATATTTTGTTTCCTCAACCAGGGTTTCTTCCTTGCAGCCCTTCCCATACGTGTCCTGATTTGTGTAATGCCTAAAATCTTGTTGACCCATTTACATTATTTTCTGTCGCAACCTCTAACTTCTGGCACTCGTTCGGTATAGCAGTTGGCATGACAGAATCTTCTCTGATAAGTGCCATCCTTATCCGGTAACTAAGTTTAGTAGGGCCGTCTGATCTACAGATTCTACAGAAATAGCCATGCCTTTGTCAGAAGGTAAAAAAATCATCTCTTTAAATATATATGTCGAAAAGTCTTTAAAGTGCACTAAACTTGTTCCAATTTTCTAAACAAAAGTTACTTGGTCAAAATATTCTTTTGAATTGGATCGCATAATAGTTGAAATCTTTTATCTACATATTATAGAAAAAAAATGAATGGTCTTTATAAGTATGTTCATTATTATTTCACAGCGATGAAGCTAAGCAAGGCACAGTATGGCGAGATTGCCCGATTTATCACCACACTGAAGCCCACACGGCAATGTATGAGGCGGCTGAAGGAGAGATTTCCCTGGTGAGTGCGGCACATACCCTCTATTTACAGAGACAGTGTAAATTACACATGAACTGGGAGACTAAGATAGCTGCTTCTGTAACTCTCTTGTTAAATGTTTTTTTTGAAAAGTTTGAATGTAATTAGCTTTACTTATTATTTTCAAGTCATTGCATTTTCTTTCTCGGATGTAAATAATTGGATTCCTAAACAGTGCCTTACTCATACACCAAATGCTCATAGCCAGTGATGTTCATGCTGCTGCTACTTAAGCAAAATAAAAATAATATTCAGTTAAAGTGTTGCTGGAGTCGTAGCACAAGGGTTAATTGGATTGCAAGTGTTATTATGCAAATTGCCCCCAATGGCTGGTGATTTTGTGGAGGTAACCACTTTCTGGCAGTGCCCAGAAGCTATGAAACCGATGGGTTATGTGCTCAGTGATAATCTCCGAGTTGCAGAGTGAAACTCTTCTCTGTTCTGCTGCCAGAGAAATGTTGGCAAAGGCTGTGCTTGTGTTTGCTCATCCAGAGTATTTGAAGAGGAAGGTAATATCATGTAGCATTAGCTTGCACTTCAGGGTCCATTTAGCTAAACTGGCAAATGGGCCAAGCCTATACCAGTAACTAAAAGGTACATGAGGGATTCAGTGTGGTTTTCCTGGCATTACAAGCTACTTGGTTGTAATTATCAAATTGGGAGCTATTGACTACTCGAACAGTGTCGCTGTTCTACATTGGAATGTGATACAAAAGGAGGGAAAAGATTACATCTTCTAATGCCATCTAAATTTTGTGCATTCTTCTTCTAACTCAAGGATCTGGAAGTATTAAAGTTCTTTAACTCCTTTGTAGCCAGTTAAATTATTTTTTTGACGTAGCGCTGAATCTCTCATAAATTGTTTTAATTTGTGCACTGCTTTTTTTTCCTTGTCCACACAAATGTTGTATTGCCTTCATCATTGTCCTGTGCGGACATGTCCTTTCAAAAATGGCATTGCCTGACTCCACCCCCCCATACTTTGTAAGTGTTGGTGATGAGCCTTTGTAATGTATTTGTTTTGTTTAAATAATGCAGTGGGGTGACATGGTGTGGGCTGGGGCCAACATTTTGCTTCCAGCTTCATTGTTTTTCCCTTGTTTTTTTTATTAACATAAATGTATACAGTGTTTTTTGTGCTAACATGTCTAACCATGTATCTCCACTTCAATCCATCCTAAATGCTGCTGCAAAACTGATTTTCCTCACTCACCGCTCCACATCTGCTGCACCATTTTGCATATCCTTACATGGGCTCACTGTGTCCTCCAGAATCTAATTCAAATTACTCACCCTTACCTACAAAGCCCTCAACAAGACCACCACTTCATACATCTCAAATCTCTTATCAAAATTCTCTCTTTTCCTCCCTGTTAGATCTATCTCTGATCTGTGGCTCACCTCATCTCTGGTAACAATCTCACTCGTGCCTACAAGACTTCTCTCGTGCTGCTCCCTACTTATGGAATTCCCTACCACGCCTAATCAGGCATTCACACAGCCTTCTAATGTTCTCTAAAAACCTGTCTTTTTTTTGTAGAGATTATCTTATCCCTGATGATACTACTCACCCTAATGCACCCTCAGAACTGTCCCAATCTCCTCTTGTTTCAGCTGTGACCTCTCCCATTTAGAATGTAAGCTCTCTATTGAGCAGGGCCCTTCAATGGCCTTTATTTTCATGAATGCATTTATTTTGTCTACCTTGTATGTCCCTGTTTTATGTCCTTTTTTCCCCCCCACTGTATGTCGCTACGGAGCACTGTGGCAAGTCTACAATACAAATCTATAATAATAATAATAATAATAATATGACAAACTTTATAAGTTTACAACTTTAGTAATGATCTAAAATCACATGATTATACATTAAAAAGTCAATATTAACTGTCTGAATCCTAAAATGTGTAGTATATGAAAAGGTTCTGCTCTTAAAACATACACTACATATAATATCATAATGAAATATAAATCCTGAAATTCTATATAGAGTGATTATATAGCAAATAATGAATACTTAAAATATCAGAAGTTTGAATCCTAAAGTACAAACTTTATTAATTAAAAAGCTCAGAACGTGGGCCTCCAACTTGCATCAACCTGTAAGCAAACCAATATTTGTCACCCCCTGCTTTCACTGAATATCACATATACAAACATCTCATATATACATCTAGCCTCCCTATGCCATCCCTGTTTGTAGGACACCTCATGTCGCAGTATAGAAAATGCCCCCATGACCCCCCCCCCCAGCTGTCATCAGGGCTTTGCTGAGGATGGTAACGGTGGGGCACAGAAACACACCCATCACAACCAGGGTCTGTAGGGATTGTGGCTGATGGGCACCGCTCACGGTGGCCAGGCTTCCCACCTCACTATCAGTCTATAGTGCCATCTTCCCATCACCTTTGTATACATGACTCCATCCTCTGTGTGCTTATTACTTCATGGTTTACTACTATGTTTATTTGTGTGGGTGGACTCTATGAAGATGAACGTATGGCTTACCCCATCTAAAAATGTCAAATTCCAAGCTGTGAGATTTTTAAGTATGAAAAAAGTAATAAGGTCTGAAAAACCCTTTGAAGGCGCTGTATACATTTAAATGAATATGAAGCATTTTGTCATCCATAGGATTTAATTAAACTTGTGATGTTGAAAATATGTTTGTGAAATACATGCATGATTTACTGGATCATCCTCTAACAAAGGGAACTTGGTGTTCCTGAAACGCGCAAGGTCATATGCACTCAGATTATTCTGTATGCTCCTGCACATATCTCTACGACACCGCTTGCATTCAAACGCCTTCAAGAGACTAAAGTCAGTGACAACTGCACACAGTTGCTGAGTTTCTCCTATAGGCAGCTAATGCTGATAACACCTAGGCTATGTATCAGGTGGCCCAGCAAAGAACTATTTATGCTTGACATCTTTGCAAATGATTACATATGAAGATATCTATGTGTGTACTTGTATAGGAAGAGTCATATGGATGACTTTTCTCGTTTTCTCAGGGGTTCGATTGATGACCATTTTTATTTCAGGAGCCTGCTAATCATGTTGCATATTATGAATGAATTAAGCAACATAATTTCAAGTACACATTTTATTATTATCGTTAATCCTCATACAAGGTTTTAGGACCTGAGCTTATTGAGTTAATTTTATGGCTCAAACTTTTAATTCTAGTTATCTATTAATTGCCATATATGCCAATAGCTATCATCTGCATTTGTCAGAATTTATATTTGATTACTGTGCATCAACATATGTGTTTTAAGACTGACATTTTTTCTAATGAATTACATATTTTTGGCATTATGTATGAATTAAGTCAATCTATATTGTATTTAAGGAATTATGGTTGATTATGATATATTAGGTGCATTGTATGTTTTAGGACCAGAGTTTTGTCATATGTCCCCTTGTTTAAGTTTAGAGAAGAATAATCATGTGATTTTAGATCAACACTGATGTGTGTTTAGGTGTATTAAAAATAGTTGTATATGTTGACCACACTTTTTTAAGTAAAATAAATATTTTCTGTGTCAGTAATAGGATTTATTAGCATTGGTGGTAATATGATTCATTAGCGTTTTTATTTTACGCTACTTGTATAATATATATATTATACTCTACATATATCTATTTCTAATTTTCAGGGCTAGTTGTAATCTCCTGATTTCAAAATGTGTAAGTTGCCAAATTTTTCTCCATCTATATTCTGTTGTTAACCATTTCTCATAGGCCACAGTAGATTTTTGCCAATTTGTGCTTTCTGTATATAGTACTTTTTTCCTTCTTCACCTCAGACAGTGTTTCCAGGAAAACATGGAAGATCAGTCCTTGTGCAAGTTCCTCTCCCTAACACAAACTGCGGTCATCCGTAACCTTAATGACACTAATTATTTGACAAAAGTGGGAGTATTGTACAAAACTGGACCATCTCATTCGTCTGCCCACACACCACTAGTTATCCGCTAAATGAACCACTGGGTCAGGCCTCACATCCGTCAGGCCCTGAATTAGATATTGGAAGTGGTCTGGGAGACTGTGGCAGTAGTTAAATGACATTAGGCGGCCATACCCAGATATATTTGTGCCTAAATTGGCTTAGAGCACCAGTTTCTGTGTAGATTATTGAAGACGGAACAAACTTTTAGTAACGCTTACCCTACTCTATGTTGATGACTTTAAGATGGACTGGCAGGGCACAATACATAACCATCATACATCTTCGTGAAATGGGAACATTTCCTTGATAGAAGCTGTCTGTGAATGTTCTGCATGCATCACCCTATTTGGGAGTGAGTACCTGGTCATGCCATTCAGCATGAAGAATGTTACGGACTCATTCCAACGACTAGTTTATTAGAGCAGTGCCAAGACTGTGCATGTACTTATATGGCAGTGATAAGAACTTTTATGGCACTTAGATGTCATACTCAAGTGCCCAGTTCACCAGGTTGGGGAGTCAGACTAAGAAATAAGTTCTATTGTATTTAGACAACTGCTGGTTGCAACCACAGACTTATCTCCAATGTATTAAATCATGTCAAGTCCTGACAGACTTGACCACTGAGCTGTGGACCCCTATTTGCAAGGAAGTGTTCTGGGTCCCTAAACAAGCCTCGACCAGAGCACCAATCCTGATTACAGATGCCTGTTTCTTTTATACAAAGATGCATCCACCTATGGACTTAGAGTGATATTTAGGCAGGTATATAGGATAAAGTTTATGATGTAAAGTACATGTATGTAATACGTATGTAAACACGTTTAAAAGGTGTGTAAACAGTTTATTGTTACTGGAATAAACCTTCTTACATACATAATGATTGTGTTTGATGGCTCCAAAATTAATATATATTGTTTCTTATATTTTACTTTTTTTTTATTATGCTTTGTTGTCTACTGATTTTTTTCCACCACAAGAGATAGTGTTGTCTTGCTTTGGGACTATTACGCTTCCCTCCATATGGACTAATGATGGGAATTCAGGGCTGCAGTGCCCGGATCAGTGAACACTGCCGCAGTGCTGAATTAGCTATTTCAGCATCTATCCAGGGGGCAACTCTTTCTGTTATTTATTAAAATTGTTTTACTCAGATTGTGACTTCATGAAGGTTATATCTTAGTGGTATAGCATTCATTTTATTATAGCATTTTGATTTAAGATAAGTTTATGCCTCTATTTTGTTTCTGAGCTCAGAATGGCCCATGCCATTTACCTTGTGACTGCCAGTGTCCTGGGGGACCAAAATGCTAGACCAACTTCATTTCACTTTGGACAAGTCACTTTGTCACGTTATACTGAATTAGATTGTATACTCCTTAGGGTACAGACACATTCCCATTCTCTGCTATTATACTTCTATTTCTTCACAATGACAATCCAAAGCATAGCATTGGTGGGTGACTTGTATATTGTTCTGTTCCGCACTTCTCATTGATTCCAAATTAGGAGGAGCTGACGTGAGGCATCAATCATATGCTAGCCAGGCTGTAAAGTGCGTGAGGACCACTCACATAGTAAATACTTGCCTCCCACAGAGAGAAGCATCTGATGGCAGCACGTCAGTAAGTGGCCTGTCACAGTGACTGCCTCCATGCTATATAGACAACATTTTTAATATCTGTTCTAATAGATAGAAAGATAATGTACTTTGTTTGGTTTTCCTAGCTGGAAGGTTTTAAGTCGCCCATTGAAAAGCTTCAAACTAGATGTTGATGCTGAAAAATGTTTCCTCTCTATATGAATACTCAGTGCACATAGAGTGCATGTATTGTGGTGTTGCTGTATTTTACTTATTTGTCTCTATTGATCTCTTTGTGAATTGTAGTTTACATGACCTTAACATGGCACACTTACAGCACCATATTTCTGTATGTTTTATTTCATATTTACTGGTTATTTGCAGGGTCTTTTATAGTTTATTAATAGGAAAGTGAATATGGCAGATGCAAGTTTTCTAGCTCAGAATAATCCTTCCGTCTGTTTGAGATCTCGCATATATGAAATAATATTCTGGTATGGATATGTGAATGCCATTTTCATGTTTTTAAACCTGTAAATACTTTATGGTTAATTTTGAGGTATGATTGTTGTCATGCTGAATTATCTGCCCTGTTTACTGCTGCAACTTCTCCAAAGAATGTGGAATATTACCATCGTAAATTTGTTGATATTGAGTTGAATCAAAAATCCTTCCATGTACACGTTATTTCACGTACCATTTTCGGCCAAATAAACTCAAATTCTAATAAATATTCTCATAGTTTTTTTGATTGTCAAGATTCTAATTTTCTTGAAATGTGTCTTCTTTTCCCCCTCCAAAATTTAGTGTACCTTCTGTAGTTATGTCCAACCAGTTACAGTTTTGTTTCATAACTCCAAAGCCCTCAGAAAATGTAAAACTTTTTAACAGTTTGTTTTGCGTACATTAGACCATTGGTGTACAAAGCGTTTAGCCCTAGTCCCAAGTGGCAAAAGGACTATTGTGACATGGCAAACAGGCACTCCTCCAGAACAGTCCCATTCATTGATTTACATATGAGAGTAAACCCGCTGGACTGTCGGAGGAAAAAGCCAACATTAGCAACTCTCTGCAGAGCTATAGAAGGCTACAGCGCGTCTGTTGCTATGGGCAGAAAGCTCTGCATTTCTAAGGATGCTAGCAGCGACCCTTCCCCTTTAGAGAACACCTTGCTTTTAACATCCTTATTTAACTATTGGGTCTTGATGGCTAAGGAAGGTGGCGCTCTCTCCTGTGCAGAGCCGCTGTTGTCACCCACAGCACCTAAATTTTAAATATGCAAATACTGTCTTGCAAGATTGAGCGGCTCTGCTCAAGAGAGGATCCCACCTGCAGATTCAGAATGGCGGTGCCGCAGTAAAGCCAGGGAAGTTTTTGTAATAATATATTTTTTTTTATAATGTACTATTTTTTAACTTTTTTTTTTTTAATGTGGTGAATATTACAATTTTTCCCAGCAATTTTAGTTGGATAACACTACTTTTAGACTTTTGTAATGACCTCCCCCATACAGATTGCTGTAAGCAACATTGTTCTGCAGTGAACATAGTCAAATGTAGCAAAACATTTTAGCATGTCGTTTCCAGCAATCTTTACATGATCTGAAGATTTTTTGGACAGCTGGATTAGAGATTTTTCTTGATCTTCCTGAACTTGCAGGAAGACCAATAACTTCCCATATGACTTCCAATACTAAACTATATCTTTCGGCAATTTACCATTTGTAGCTGTAAACTTTTAGACAGCCTTCCCACTTTGGAAATGTGAATCTTCTTCATTTGTGCGGATTTGAAGAAGTACTTTTCACCTTCAACAACCATTTGGAGGTTAAATGGATCAGAGTAATTGTAGAACTTTGGCTTTATCTTGACCTCACTAATTAAAGGCCTACTACGTTATGTCACTTTTGAGGCCTTATGGATATATTTTGAAGTAGTTCTAAATTAAGTGCAAGAATGTCCAAAGCTTTGTCAACGCCATAGTTACTATTTTATTATATTTAGTCTGCTAAAATCAGACAATGCATAGCACTTTTGTAATTTTACAGAAAGATCTCAGGGAGAGGTTGCCTTTGATGAATGTCACAGTAATCTTGTTACATTGTACAGTAAGTTGTCACTCACAGACAAGGAGGGTGACAAACTGCAAAATTTTAGTTAACATTACTACCTGGCACCAGGGATTTTACTTGGTATCTTTGTGTGTTTAGGTATGTTGTTCATCCTTTGTCAACCGGTTAATTTTAGATGTCAATATGGATATTGCAGATTTATTTATGTGTATTATATTATTTTTGGTATTCTTCCCCCTGTTGATCACCCTATAATAGACACAAGCCTTTAGCTATGCAGTCTCTTAGCCAAATAGTGTGTCAGTGTTTCAGACTGGAAGCTATCCTGAAATAAAATCCTGCTCCATGTGTTTCAGCTTAATATTGGAGCAGAATCATTGTTGTGTTCTTATCGTTGTAGTCATTGTTTTGTCCTTATTGATCAATATTCATCAACATGGTGATAGGTGTTCACAGTCCCGTTTTAAGTGTAGCCAGATGGGAAGGTAGGCCTTGTTAGCTAGTTATAGCGACTTGTTGTAAGATAATGACTCAAATCAGTTGTGTGTAGATGAGCTTATTACCGATGGAATTACGTCTAAGCCTTTAGATTTCCATAGCAGTAACTCTTTTTTTTATCCTTTGAACCTCTGGATGTAATTTCAGTGTTCCTGTAGATCTATTTGAGATGTTCAGAAACCCTGGCCCACCACAGTTGTGTGGCACTATTTAAAGAATGCTTCAATTTCATTGTACATGGCATTACAGTAGATTAAAATGCACTTTAGTATGATGCTGTCCTGAAATTGTTACTTGTCTTCCCACATGCACTGAGACTGATAATCCAGAACCTATGATTAAATTGGTGTCATTGGGCCAAATGCTTGCACTCACTTGTAGTCATGACCAATAGTTGAGTCATGTGACAGATGGGAGGGATTGTGTCAGCTACAATCCATTGGAGAAGTGTGTAATATTTCTATAGTATAATGAACTTGAGCCCCTGGTTCTGATCAATTCAAAGTCAAAAGAACTAATGAATAAGCTTTTACATGAAAGAAGAAAATGGTACTATTTTGATAAATTTTCAGAGCATTGAATGTGAGTACTTAGTGTATGTGATTTCTTTTTTTTTTTTTTAATTGTCATTTCTTAGTGAGTTTTAAGTGATTGAAGACCGAACCTACTTGTAACCAATGGAAGCATTAGGATGTTTGCAATGCAAATTATCCAGCTGCATTGGATGCAGCATCAAGCTATGTGAAATGTGCATTTGATATGAAATAAGTTTAATATACATAAAACCATACTTGTCTACTTACCTAGAATGTCCGCGATGGAGCGATTTGCATCATCAGGCCCGCTTCCACTGAACAACGGTGTATTTCATGTAGTTTTACAGCGGTGAGTAGGGCCTGATGATGCGTATCGCGTCATAATGGCCCCCACTGCGCGGTGACGTCAATGGCCAGTCATTATGGAGGCGCTTCCTGATGTCATTTAAGTGATATATATTGATAGAAGGTGCAGGGATGGCAACTAGCATTTGACTACTACCATTTTTTATGCAGTCTTCTACTCAGCACCTATTTCCCAGGTGCTGCACCTGGCTGTTTTTACTTGTCACCCCAGCTCTTGGAGCCCAGCAGAGTCCTATTATAATAGAATAAACCATTGTTTCTCTTATTATAACAGGCACTATGTGAGCACTGCAGCCAGCAGTGTGTGTTAGACCACTGACCACCAGTCTGACCAGTCCTGGCAGGTGTGGGCAATAACCTCCAACATTTTTCATTATTATTGCAAAGTATTATAACTGTCCCCACCCGGCTGCTACTTAATGCCACCCGGCTGGCAAAGTTTTCTAGAGAGAACACTTTTATGGTATTGTTATATAGACAATTTTGTAGGCACTTTTCTATGAAACTCATACTTAAATTAATTGGAATATTTACCTTGCATTGCTGGCTGTTAGTTGTGTTTTTACTGGTAATGTACAGCCTGGAGTGTCACTCAATATGGTGGGAATAAATTGCGCCTATTATAGCACGTTTGCAAGGTTCTCCCAAGTTGAATGATTAAACTCAAATCTAATCAGGTTTATAACAGCAGAAGATTGCATGTTTTTTTTTTTTTTTCTAATCTGCATTTTCACTAAAAAATGTATTCAGTTCCTGTATTTCTCTGTTAACCAGTTGACTGTGTAGGCTGCAGACTGCTTAGATACAGTCTAGAGAAAGATCAACCTCTACACTGGATTTCTTTTCCCTGCTGCTTTGTTTTTTTGACTCCTGTACAACATGCTCATATTGTTGGCAGTCTTTCAACGGACCCCGTAATATAAATCATTGATTCTAGCAGCATGGGGCAGCTGAAATGTGGCCTCTGGCATCTCCCTCTCCCCAGGAAAGAATCCAATTGGCCTCATGGCGCAGTTTGAGTGAGCGACCTTACTGGTGACACAAAAGATCAAACTACAGGTTCTTAAGCGCAGTATTTACTCTTTAACCTGTAACATCTCCAGCTCCCTGGTGGTGTCTAAAATTACACTTTTACAGGTCTGTCACTTTTGCGTCTATAATTTGATTTAGATACAGAAAAGCCGTGTCCGTTTTTAATTAATGTATTCCTTCCTTCTAAACTAATATCCTTCATATAAGGTTTCCAAACTCAGTACTTATATTTGTTCATAGCAAACTTTCATCCCATGTGAATGTTTTCCTGCCTAACACGGTGGAATTATTCTATTACTTTTTAACATTTAAAGAAGTATTCAATTGTGTGCGATGTTCAGCTAAATATCATGGCTGCGCACATTTCTGGATATTATGGTATCCCAACATTGCATATTTTCCTGCGCACCTCTATATGGTGCGAGGAGAAATCTGCGATGCTCCCGCGACCATTCTGGAGGCATTCCGTGGACCATTAAATCCCCCCCTTAGGCACTATCTATTTATACATTCTAGGGCATATGTTATGTAGAGCGTATGTCTGTTTGCTTAGCATATTTGTGCTGTGCAAATTTGTACTGCACATGCGTACTAAAAAATGCGTCCGCCTACGTCCATATACAGATTCGGACGCATTTACACTTGCTACTCCTTCGCTTAGAGGGGCGAACTGGGAGAGAAAGGAACGGGAAAGTGTAGGCAGTGTACAGTAAATGCATGTTCACGCAAATGTGATACAGCTGCATACAGGAGCCATAACTGTTGAAGCTTATAAAAAATATATATATAAGGCTGTATTCTATTTTTCAAATTGTCATATGTTAATACATTTTGAGTGAGTTGCGACAGAACCAACCTGCAGCCAATGGGAGCATTAGAATGTTTGGAACACAAATGATCCAGCCGCAATGAAAGCGGCATCAAACTCGTACTCCAAAGTGAGGTGCAAACGGTAACATTTTAGTTAGCATGGCTACCGGGTATTGGGGATTTTAATTGGTGTATTTGCTTGTATACATATGATAGAGATTCGTTGTTATCCATTTAATTTAGCTGTCAGTATGAATATTGTATTTTTGTATTTTTTGGGTATTTATCCCCCTATTGATCCCAATATAAGAGACATAAACGTTAAGCTATACAGTCTCTTCTCCAGATAGTATGTTATCCTGAAATACAGTCCTGTTCCAGCTTATATCAATAAAGTTCATAAGATTTTTAGTTGCGACTAACTTGGGAAACAATAATTGCAATTGTTTAGCCAGTGCTGTCTGTGAGCTAGTACATACTCTTCATTCTGTGACCTTCCCATCCTCTGGTCTCTTCTCATTCTCATACAGCGCAACACGCTCATTATCAGTATGCAGATAATTAGTATCATTAAGCAACGCACCATGTTCATTATCAGTGTAGATAGATACTTGATATCATTACACAGTGCAGTGTGCATCTCACTCAGCATTGTCCCCCATATACATGCCATGATACTCTGAGCCATTACTCAATGAACAGACAAATACAGCCAGTTGTAGCAGATTGACTGTTTGGATTGCTTCCTGTGTAATGTCAAGGGTTCAATTTGCTGTGATTTTTAGATTTTGTTGTTGATAGTCTTCCACTTACCTGATGGATATGTGTTACCATTTAACAATTGGTTAATAATCATTGGTGATTGATCATGTTTTCTTATAGTTCTCTTTACCATTTTAGCAAAAAAATAATTACATTATTATACGTGCAATTGTTAATGCTTTAGCGTTAATTGTGCTACGCTCAGAATAAAATCATCATCATCATCACCATTTATTTATTATATAGATCCTCCCATAGAGAAGATGGCCATAACTGGATATCTGCTTATGTAGTTATTACTCGTTGCAGGAGGGCGTATCCAACCCAATAAATAAGTATCAAAGTTGTAAATAGTTGCAGTATTTAATACAGTACATTTTTAGAGTTCTTGTCACAACAGGAGGACATTGAGAGATTGTATCTAGCACATGGAGGATTATAGGAGTGGGACCAGAATATGCAACGGCTGAGTTTCCTATATCTTGTTATATATTGTATTGGTAAAATCAAAGATTGCTTTGTTGTGGCTTGTGAACCCATATACTGTTGTTGTATTAAGCCATACAGATGTGCTGTTTAGAACAGGTGCCCAGAAAGATCTTGGAAAATGTATCTTTTCACAGTGTGGAGGTCTGTAATTTATTTTTTTTATAAAATAATATTTTGTGCACTAAATATTATTTTTTTTATAAAATAATATTTTGTGCACTAAATATAATTTTTTTATAAAATAATATTTTGTGCACTAAATATTATTTTTTTTATAAAATAATATTTTGTGCACTAAATATTATTTTTTTTTATAAAATAATATTTTGTGCACTAAATATTATTTTTTTTATGAAATAATATTTTGTGCACTAAATATTATTCTTATTTTAAAAAAAAAAAAGTCCCATTGCCAGCCAGAGTGGCTCTAATACCATGCCCAGACTGTAACTTACTTAATGCTGCTTTCAAGTTGAGCTTGAGAGTGGCTATAGTTTCTCTATACATTAGTCTGACGTTTTTAATTTTTAAATGTTTGCTTTATATTTAGCATACAATACTTTACTAAAAATAAACACAAACACTTTCATTGCATATTATAATGGTTATTATCCACTGGTTGTCACTGAACTTATAGGGCAGTATACTGAAGTGGTGGTAGTTGCCAGCCGCAGAATTTGACTTCTTAAAGCTAGAAGTGCCTTGTAGAGAGGAGAGTCTTCAATGCCATAGAGGGTGCTCACAACCAATAAGACGCCTCCGTTATGGTACACACTCTGCTTTTAAGGGCACATCTGACTGAAAATGTACAAATCCTGTGAGTGGCATTTAGCACTGCTTAAATATATAGATATCCTTTAAAAGCAAACCAACATATTGTATCGGACATAATGCAGAGAGGCCATGTCTTTAAAGCCATCTACTCTTCATTACGTCAAACAGTTAAACTCCTTAGCGGCTGTTTTCTCTAGGGTGATTATTACAGACTGGATGAATACAGATACTTTGTGGGCCAGTAGTTGTAGTCTGGGGCAGAGAATGGGCTAATTGCATTCTTATGATATCTGCTGATTCCCCACATTGGGGCATCCATGGTTGCACAGCTTAAATACTGGCCTTTTTGTAACTGAAAGTGGATGAACAACTGAAAAACAAGCAGTCATATTCGATTGCCTGGTGATTTAATTTTTCCACCACAATGCCTCCTTTCAGCTTACGTTATTGTTCCCATGGCCGCAGCATGCGGATAATCAATGGGATTTTAGGCCCCAGGTGAGTGGCAGAATTGCTCATTCAAGCTATCTGGACAAAAAGGGGAACAAGTACATTATCAATGAAACTGATCTTGCCCCTTAACCTGTTAATAATCAGATGTGTTTTACATCTAATCAGGCAGAGAAATTTCATATTGCTGACATAGTGCTGCAATCATATATCTCTATATTTGTCTGTTATAATAATCACTCCACAGTGTAGATTGATTTTATACATTTTAGAGTTCAAAAATGTATTTCTTACAACTGGTTTATACACAGAAGTATTGATTTGATTAATATTATTTTTATGATTTTTATTTTATGCTTCGCAAGTATCTTTTCTAAGAATTTTTTATGGAAAATTGATTGCAGAAACGCAGTTACGTTTATTTAGCAGCATTTTTCAAATGGACCATACATTCTGTTACGGCATGATACAAGCATGATAAGTAATCAGCTGTGTTCAACCTCTGGTACAGAATATATGATGTTGTAGGGATTTGCTTAATATTGTTTACTGTTTCAAACATGATATTGATGTATGAAAGAAGACAGGAGCGTGCTAAAAATGTCTTAATTGTGTTATGTTAAAATTAGAAATCCCTCTCTACATGTGACAAAACGCATTAATTCACTGACAGGATGGATGCCTGGTGTGTGGAGCATTTACATTCAAGGGTACCCTGGTTATGTCCACAGAGTACACTGTTTATAATGGCGAGAAGACAGACCGCCTCTGGCAGTTGCTAATCGGAATCTTTTGACCACAAAATTATAGCAAACTCTTAGTTTCATGTCTGTCGAACAAACACATTTTGATAAAGGTGGGGCAATTATGCTACAGTTTTTTTGCTTTGCCAAATTATATTTGTTAAATGAAGGGATTCATACCTCATCATTTAAATTCGTTGTGGGCATCACCTAGGACAGAGTCCCATGCAGCTCCTAAAGGTGTTATATGTGGCCACACTGACCAGAATAACTTGCCCTCTTTCGTCCTCTTCATAGTGATTCTGAGGCCAGAGTGATTGCAGTACATTCTATGCAGCATCATCTGTGGTTGGATAGAGATGTGGTTTGTTACACTAGCCTGCAATGGGCAGTCCTACTGTTCAAGCTGTGTGGACCTGCTGCTTCTCTTAAAAAGTTAATGTTCCTTGTGGCGATGACCTATAACAATATTCTGTTTCTGATCACTGAACTAAACTCATTGGCCATGGGAGTGGCTGCACTTCACATCAGCTCTGCTGCCACCCCTCATCCAAATGTTTCTGCTTAGACTCTGTGCACCCCACATACCTGTGCACCTAGTCTCATCTGTCAACTCCATAAACAGCTAAACGATCTGCGGCCTACCTGAGCCTGGAGCACTGCCATCCCCTAGGTCTACCACCCTTTCTGTACTGGACCTGCCCTCTTTAGAGTCTCCGTTTCCTGACTGTCCTCCACTACCGTCCCAACCAGCTTCATCAGTGGTGAACAGCCCTGAGCATTCAACCTATGTCCTCCTGGTTCCCCGCTTGTTTGGCCACTACACTTCCCAATTGACCTCCATTCCGTGAACAGTAGTATGCAGTGCCCATCTCTGCTTATCTGTTCGGCGCTGAATCACAATGGAAGAAATCTCTAGGCCTATCTGCTTCCCAGTATATTTGCCTACTCCTCCATCCATGAGTTCACCTAGCTACATACTGGCCTCCTGCCAGCCACACTAGACCTCTTACGGACCCCATGAGTTACTACCAACCTTTTGCCTTCCGTGATACGGCTGCTAAGTCCTACATCCCCCGTCTGAAGGTGCCCTTCAGCCTGCCCAAGTGAGCAACACTCACTCTCCAGATTATATGCTCTGCACCCAACTTTAGTCACTCCCTGATCAGCATTCTCTGACTTGCTGGCAGATAAGGCCTCTGTCTGCTGCCAATTCACCAAATGTGGCTGACCCACTACACCATCTCTACCTATGCAACTGATTAACTAATACTGTGGGACTTCCCAAAGGAGCCTTTTTAGTTGCACCAGCTGGTCATCCAAATTTTTTACCAGCTACAGATTGGCATGCCTGACTCCTGCAGGACACCCGTCCATGACCTACCGCCTCTGAATCCTCCAGCAGAGACCTTTTGCAGGGATGTTACCTCGGCACTGTAACCCACCTCTAAAATTGAAGCACCTGTACTTTGGCACCAAATCATCTTGACTCCTTCAGAACTGCCTGCTACCATGCGGCCTTAGATTTTTTTTCTTAGCATTCCACCTTTACTTGATCTTACTGTCTCTATTCACCTCCCCCCCTCTCTAGAATGTAAACTCTCATAGGCAGGGTTCTCCCTACCTTATGTCTATTCTCTAACTGTCTATCTCATATGTCCCTGTCATGTCTGATGCTGATTTTTTCCTGTATGCTATGCAATTTGTTCATTTAATTGCATTTATGCATTTATTATTCTGTTCAATTGTTATTATTATGTTTACTATTCTTATGTATGTTATATGTCAGGTACTATGGAATGGCGCCATGTAAATAAACAATGGTGATGATGAAATAACTTGTGTTCACTGAATGCATTAGGTA
Organism: Mixophyes fleayi; assembly: GCF_038048845.1. NCBI lineage: Eukaryota > Metazoa > Chordata > Amphibia > Anura > Limnodynastidae > Mixophyes > Mixophyes fleayi. Next base: position 37,739,794 of record NC_134413.1, on the reverse strand, counting down.
GAGAAATGACAGTGAATTCCCCTATCTCCAAATGTGCTGTTGACATTCTGACTTTTCCTAATGAACACCGATATTATTTTTATTGTTACAGTTGCAGTGCCATCTCTTTATATCACCTCCCTTTATAATGCCACCCTTACCGCTAGGTGTATTCTTCACACAAAAGGCTAGTAAAATATAGTAATTCTATTATATGTCATGTTTTTATAATCCTGCCTTCACTATGACACTAGTTTTGGCATGTCTTTTAAGCTGACCTTATAAAAGCGGAGCACTGCATATGAAAATATAGAAACTGTTTAACACACCGAACATTTTCAGATTGGTCACAAATACTGTAATTTAACCATGGGTGCAGTCTGCCTCTGATGACTGGCTTAAAATGATCAGTCACATGCTCTATGACATATATACAATATATTATACCCTGGTTTACATCACAGGAAAAAGATAAAGGTGATGATCACAATTGGTTTAAAATTCATTGCACCACTGATTACCACAGTTAATCCTCCACAACTCTTAGGATGACAACAGGTGTCCTTAGAACCTTCTGCAGCTACGCAGTTTACCGAAAAATCCATCATCTTATTGTAAATAAACAATTTATGGTACGGATTATACTGGTGCACACAAATCCATTTTTATGCAAAAAAAAAAAAAAATATTTACTGAAAAGAGTTACATTTGATATTGAGACAGTTTATGTTTCAACCACCTTGCTTTTCCTTCAGCCAGTTTCACTCTCATCCAGACCTTTTACAATCACACTACTATCACTTGAAGGCTACATTACTTACAAGTAAGGGGACAAGTAAGACTTTTCTTCATGTGTCACATTTATGTACTCAAATGTGTTTATAACATTAGAATTTGTGTTCATAAAAATGCACTTGTCCGCCTCTAATGGGCCTGGACTATGCGGATGGTGGTTCAGTGAAAGTATAGGATGGAACCTGGCACCTCCAGACCACCAGTATAAAGCAGGCCGTCTTGTGGAAGGAAAGATGCTGTGGGACAACCTGCTATCCTGGGAACACCTCTTAACATGCCAATGCTTCATATAATACAGCTCATTTAAATCTCTTATCCTGCAATGCAAAATGTCATTTTTGCATGTAGATGCTATACAAAGTGCATGTAGTCCACATTTAGTTAAGGAATGCCTAGATTCACCCAACTCATTCCATCAGAAGATTAAATGTAGTCATCATCTTAATGTGCTAGTCCATTCACTTCCTGTATTAATAGGTGCATTTATTCAGAAATAGGTGGATGATGTCACAAATATCAGCGCTGTGGGCTGTATCTCTGCTACTTTGTAAATGACACCCAGGAGCCCTTTTGCTATACATCTATGTCAGTTGTAACATTTCATTGCATAACCTATCTTTTCTCACCCATTATGATCCCTATTATAAAGGGCTTCAGAGTATGATGGTGCTATATAAGTACATCTTAATAGAGAAACTATAAAGAAAATGCTCCTCTAGTAAAAAATGATTATATTATCTTTCATAAAGCACTGATCTATTATGCAGCTCTGTACATTGAGGGGATCATGACACAAACACATTACACACAATGACATGAAACAAGGTAAAGATGACCCTGCCCAAATGAGCTTACAATCCAAGAGGTTCAGGGGACACTTCATACCTAAGGTAGTGGGATCACTGTTGTGTTGGTGGGGAAAGTGCAAGTGGTTACTGTAAGGTAGATGCATTATCAGGTTCCTATAATAAAGCTTATATACCTAAAAGTACCTAAGGCGCTTGCAATATAAAACTAAAGCAGCAGCTGTCTCAAAGTGACTGTAGTAATAAGCTGTCGCCAATTCGGTTCTTACGGGGTCCAAATCCACTTTAGTCAAAGTCTTAAGTTCATAAAACCATTTTAAATTTACTAGAGAAGATTGATTATATTAACAAAATATTTTTCTTAACACACTAGTGCATATTTGTATTGGTTAATTTATACATGTGTGTGTTTTATTACTAAATCTAGATTATATGTATGTATTACGGATATAAGTGATTTTTAAGGAATCTTAAAGCAGCCTTCAGCGGGTTTATTTTTTTTGCAACTACCGTTGGTGTGGTATGATTGTTATGAGGATATAAGGCGATGACATGATCTCCAAAACCAGTGGCCATGTGAGGACTCTGCACCCATTTTTAGATAATCCATACATTAGTTGGATAAAATACCATATAGACACTACAACCATAAAATTTTGGATTTACAACAGTTTAGTTGACCATAACAAATAGGTGCAAAGTGAGCCAAAAAGAGGCTATTCTGTAATTTGATTGTAGACATTTTTGTATATCATTATTCTCTATATCTCAACAATGATTTAAACCAATAGTAGCGTAAATAAGGCTATATCTCCAACTCAAATAATTTGGATAATTGGTTATTAAGGTTCTGTCCTTTTTACTATGGCACAACTAGTCTTCGCTTGCAGGCTGTTGTGCTTTCAATGCTGGTGAAAGAATGTTATGTCTATGAGTTTGTCCCCATAGATTCAGATTTGTGCTGAGGGAGTTGGTTAAATGAGTATGTGGTTTTCTATTGTTCTACTTCATTTAAACAGAAGGCTAAAATAAAATACTAAGTAAATGTAAGCAAATGCTGGAGTTAGATGACAGCTTACGAGCAGGAGCCTGAGCACAGCCGGCCACATAACACAGATGTCTAAGGGAGTCATCTGCCAGCTATGCCTGTCCCATGGTGTGGCACTCTCCCTGGGCGAAAGCATTCGACACAGTGCTGTCAATGATGCAAATTGCACAATAGAAGAGGATGCAGATAGTGAGCTCCCGCCGTGTAGCACTGCCCTGTTAACTGATGAGATAGCAAGAGGCAGTGGAGGGGTGGTAGGTTTAGAGCTCTGGGGGCCAGGAAAGGTCAAGCCGTGATGGTCATTTGAATTGGAAATTGTCTGCTCTCTTGATTCTGAAAGAGTGTTGGTACAGTGGGGATAGACAGACACAGGGCGCAGTGTATAAATGATTAGCTTCTATACCATATTATATACAAAGTACCAGCTGATAAACCCTCTAAAGCATCTTCACCTATTTAAACCATATTTTTCGCAATATTCTAAATAGTTGAATTTTATACTAGATTTTATACTAATAATGTTTTTGATTGCAGAGGATCCTATGTCGCACCCCTCTTGCACATTTCATTACATTTATTAAATTGGTAGAGCACAATACTTTTTTTTTATTTTTTTTTTAAACAAATGAAAAAAAGGGGAGGTTTTTTTAACCAAACCCTTATTGTAGTTCCCTTCCCTTTCCAACTTTTACCAGGTGATTTATTAGGTGTCTAGTAGCTGCTAGTGCTTAGGGAGTACTTGCCTTTTAACGCTGTGTGCAGGTAAGACTCAACCCAGTTACAAGCATAGCAATGATCATGTTAATATTTATAGCATAGCAATGCGTGTTTATATTTACGTTCAGTGTAGGACTGGCCAGAAGAGGAAGACTTTTGGCATGAGTTAGTCAACTCAACATGTATTGCAATATATGGATCTAGCATTCCCCGTTTTAATACAGAGTGCAGGTTGAAGGAGCTATAATAGTATTAATAATGTCTTTACATATACCAGTTAATAAAACTGCAAAGGTTAGGTGTTTAAGATTGCAGTGTACTGTTTATATATTTACTAAAAGCTGTTTGGAACCCAAGTACTAGTTGATAAACCGTCTAAAACAACTTCATCTTTCAAACCTACATATTTTTTGTAATATTTTAAATATTTGAATTATATGACATGCAATGGACATACCAACAATAATAATATAATCCTTAGTTCATAGATGTTACACTATGTGTCGTATGTCACTAAATGCTTACTTTACAAAGGCAGTGTGTTGAGGGGTCTGCTTCCAGCATTCATTAAACATCTTATAGGGCCTGTGTGATTTTCCTGACCAGAAAGCAGGATTCAAGGAAAATTAGTGATTTGTTCAGGAAGCGTTAAAGTAAAGAAACAAAAGATAAATCTGGCATCATTTAAGGTGCAAAGAATATAGAACCACAGATTTGTCACAGCTCATAGAAAATGATGGATACAATTACTCTTTTGTAATAGGGGCAGCGCACAATATGGACATGTATATTAATAGTGGTGTCATTTAAATAAGAACAAACAGTCAATGAATATTTTTAAATACTCGATTTCTTCTATTTAAATTGACGCCTGGCTGAAAGTTGATTTTTCATGCCTGAACCTGGAATTGCATCTTTTAATTAGTTTTATTTAGTCTTAGTTTTACTCTTTTCCCGGTTCATTACATTTCAATGCTATAAAGTAATTGTGTGTGTGTATGTATATATGCGTGCATATATACGTGTATGTGTGTGTGTATATACATATATATATATATATATATATATATATATATATAGATAGATAGATCTTTTAATAAAAATAGCTACCTGTTAAAATTATGTAACAAAGGGAGCTAGTTTTTGAGATTAAATCCTACAAAATGCCTGCAATACCTTTCAATGGGTGACTACAATAAATAGAGTTCAACTGCAAAGTGCTACGTAGCTTCCTCAAGAAAATCAGTGCTCTGGTACCTTTGTGAACCAATTCAGTCCTCTGTGGTACCTTCACCAACCAAATCATTATCATCATTTTATATAGCACAACTAATTCTGCAGTGCTGTACAGAGAACGCGCTCACATCAGTCCCTGCCCCATTGGTACGTACTAGCGTCTAAATTCCTTAACACACATACCAACACGCAGACACACACACACGTCAATTTAATAGCAGCTAATGAACCTACTAGTATGTTTTTTGAGTGTGGGAGGAAACCGGAGCACCTGGAGGAAACCCACGCAAACACGGGGAGAACATAAAAACTCCTCACAGATAAGGCCATGGTCAGGATCAGTCCTTTGTAGTACCTTCATCAACCAATGAGTCCTCTGTGATACCTTCTGTCACACATTGCAACAGTTAACCTTTCATTGTGGTCTCTGTTCATACCTGTTCCCCTTGCTTCTCACTCCCTGCATTCACTTTCTGGTCTGAACTGAGCATGCGCACACCTGTTTTTTTCAAAACTTCTTGCATTCTCTTGATTGGCTAATTGCCTGCCAGCCCTGTCTATTTAAAGCACCTGCTGCTCTCCTATGGTGCCAGATCTTCATGTCTCCTTACCTGTTAGGACGGCTCCTCCTCTGACTCCTGTTTATTGCTGTCACCTCGTTATTCGTTGGATTCAGCAACCATACTGCAGATCGTCGCTGATCACCTCTGATCATGCTCCAGGGCTTTCAGCTCATCAGGACCTCGGCGCTTCATCATCCTGCACCCTTGCTCTTTTGTGCATACCTGATTCGCGTTCTCCGCGGTCTAGTCGCTGCTGTCTCCCTGCTGACAGTTGTGCCTCTCCTCCAATCCTACTCCAGGGCCATCCTGTTCACCAGTACCTCGGTGCAGCAGCACCGCATAGACTGTTGCTCTCTAGTTATCTAGAACTACCACTTACCTGTTGGACCCGCCACAGCCCTCTGACATATCCGCATTGCCAACTTTATATCCTGACCATCCATCTAGTTTCGCTTATTGTCCCCCTAAAGGACTACGAGTTGCAGTTAGAGAGCCGCTAAGTCCATATCCCTGGTGAAAACCTTTCTTCAGTTATACTCTGCTCCTCTCTGAGGGTAGTATCCACCTGAGCAGACTTCGAAGCCATCCTGACTCTGAACCCGTGACACCTTCGTCAGCCAAATCAGTCCTCTGTGGTACCTTCGTCAAGCAAATCAGTCCTCTGTGGTGCCTTCGTCAAGCAAATCAGTCCTCTGTGGTGCCTTCGTCAAGCAAATCAGTCCTCTGTGGTACCTTTGTCAACCAAATCAGTCCTCTGTGGTACCTTTGTCAGCCAAATCAGTCCTCTGTGGTACCTTTGTCAGCCAAATCAGTCCTCTGTGGTACCTTTGTCAACCAAATCAGTCCTCTGTGGTGCCTTCGTCAACCAAATCAGTCCTCTGTGGTGACTTCGTCAACCAAATCAGTCCTCTGTGGTGCCTTTGTCAACCAAATCAGTCCTCTGTGGTACCTTGGTCAACCAAATCAGTCCTCTGTGGTGCCTTCGTCAACCAAATCAGTCCGCTGTGGTGCCTTCGTCAGCCAAATCAGTCCTCTGTGGTGCCTTCGTCAAGCAAATCAGTCCTCTGTGGTACCTTTGTCAACCAAATCAGTCCTCTGTGGTACCTTTGTCAGCCAAATCAGTCCTCTGTGGTACCTTTGTCAGCCAAATCAGTCCTCTGTGGTACCTTTGTCAACCAAATCAGTCCTCTGTGGTGCCTTCGTCAACCAAATCAGTCCTCTGTGGTGCCTTCGTCAACCAAATCAGTCCTCTGTGGTGCCTTCGTCAACCAAATCAGTCCTCTGTGGTGCCTTTGTCAACCAAATCAGTCCTCTGTGGTACCTTGGTCAACCAAATCAGTCCTCTGTGGTGCCTTCGTCAACCAAATCAGTCCGCTGTGGTGCCTTCGTCAACCAAATCAGTCCTCTGTGGTACCTTTGTCAGCCAAATCAGTCCTCTGTGGTGCCTTCGTCAACCAAATCAGTCCGCTGTGGTGCCTTCGTCAACCAAATCAGTCCGCTGTGGTGCCTTCGTCAACCAAATCAGTCCTCTGTGGTGCCTTTGTCAACCAAATCAGTCCTCTGTGGTGCCTTTGTCAACCAAATCAGTCCTCTGTGGTGCCTTTGTCAACCAAATCAGTCCTCTGTGGTACCTTTGTCAACCAAATCAGTCCTCTGTGGTGCCTTTGTCAACCAAATCAGTCCTCTGTGGTACCTTTGTCAACCAAATCAGTCCTCTGTGGTACCTTTGTCAGCCAAATCAGTCCTCTGTGGTACCTTTGTCAACCAAATCAGTCCTCTGTGGTACGTTCGTTAACCAAATCAGTCCTTTGTGGTACCTTTGTCAACCAAATCAGTCCTCTTGTACCCTTTTTGTTTTGCTGTTTCTGTTTTTGATGCTTCTTCTCAAGAAATATGTTTTAGCATTACATTTTTCCAGAACAAGGCATGTGGTAAAACATTTAGATTCTGCTGCTTAGTTCATATAATACACTGTAACAGTGCTGATCTCCAGAGTTTGTTATACTTCAGGTGGCTGGGCTGTTTTTGCATACATCAGTAGAATATGTAATAAAGACTGCAAACTCTCTCCCCAAATCATGTATACAAATAAGTATACATCCTGTAGAGTTCAAAACGAATATCCATGGTTATGTGTTCCACTAGAGTCTCCTGCAATTTTTGGACAAATATTTTTAATAAAAATTACAGAAACCATTTTTTTACAGCTACTTATCGTAAAATGTTTAAAGTGTATATAATGCACATATACGACATGTCTAGTTTTAAACATATGTCCGCAAACCAACCAAACTTCAGGCATGCAAATCGTAAATATAGGAAAAGTACACTAAGCCATAATCCTGTACTTTGCTGTTTCATCACAGTTGGAGTTATCCTAGAATATACCTTGAAATATATTCTGTGACTCTTTACATTTGTAGGGATACCTTAAATGGAATCTCAGTTAGAAGTTTTATTTACCTTTGTGGACCATAATAAAATACATATATATTCTTTTTTAGTGTTTCCATTTTTATTTCATATTTTTCCTTTGATCATGCAAGTCACAAATTTTAATTCATATTTTATATTTTTGTACCATTGCTGTGCTTTTCATTTTTAAATGTTTTTAAGGGCTATCAAAGAACAGCAATTCTCCCTTTAATGCCCCAGAGGGTGAACTAATTTTATCCGGGACTTCCCGATATCACCACTTGGACAGGATCTGCACCCTCACATGACATGATGACGGAAAGGTACAGCAATGACTGGCCCAAAGAGTGATCAGATGGCCAAAGGGTATGTGACTACCTGGTCTCCTGAAGGTCACTTCATGCCATGATCAGCAAAATAGTAGGTGCACAGTGCACCTTGTGACTTCTGGGTGCACACTTCCGGCTTCACTGAATACAGGAACCTAATGGCACCTGAAAGTTTGGTTGCTCTCGCATGATACCAGATGCCTTCCCTTCAGTTTAAGGGTCAAAGTTGTGTGTTTATTCAGAGAGAAAATCAATGGATAATGCACTGTAAGTATTCAAGAACAAAACAGTGCTAAGCATAGCCAAACTTTAAGTAGTAAAATACCAACACAGTAGGACTGAATTACAATACACTTTAATAATATAAACACATCAATAATATAATTTGCTATAATCCTGGTAAAAAAAAAGGATCGCAACACCACTCTTATTTATTGGCTTTTAGAGTGAGCAACAGCAATGGAAAGATGTAGTGTTGATAAAAATATATGCATGAGAAAATGCCCAACACATTTTGTTTTGGGTCTAAAACCAATTTTTCAAAAACTTTATATCGCAAGAGCACTGTGATCATTATTGTCTCTTATACCAGATAATAACAGAAATAGTATCGGACAACAGTGGTTGGTAGATCTGTGACTTTTACACTCAGCCACTATGAAATAAAACAGTCAGAAGCTCCACTTCAATAAAGCTGCAGTGCGACTACACGCGGCTTCTTCATCCCAAATCTGGACGATGAGCCGAAAAGGTGCACACTAACATTTATGATGGGCTGTCTGGCAGGGGTCCGGTCCATCCGCAGTCGGTGGCAAATAGGAAACCCCACTGAAGTCACCAGCTAATCGGTAGATTGTATCTTCTTGTGTATGATTAGCAGGGCCACCTTAACAACATTATGGGCCCCCGGGCAAAGCAGTGCACCCCTGTATATGTGTATCATATATAGAGATATATATAGAGATATATATATATATATATATATATATATATATATATCTATATATGTATCATCATCATCATTTATTTATATAGTGCCAACATATTCCGTATATATACATATATAGATATATTTACAGGATTATTTTTTTTTGCAGGATTATTTATTTTACTTAAGAGCCCTGTCTATGGGGCCCCCTTGCCTGTGGGGCCCCCGGGCACCTGCCCATCGTGCCCAATGAAAGAGATGGCCCTGATGATTAGTAATCATCACTAGTCCCCAGCGATGGAGCTGGAGGAGCTTCGACCTGCAGATTACACGACATTTTAACTAAAGTTATATGTAACTAATATTATTTTTTAAAATATCCATCCCCCTAATCCCCAACTAGCGGAACTACAGGGATTTCATGGCTTGGTAGAAACACTCCTCCTTGGCTCAGTCCCATGGTGTTGCAGGGCTCATAGCCTGGAGTTTGATTATAAACTCCCGCAGCTGCATTGACATTCTACAGCAGTGTACATAGGAGTACAGAAACTTATTCCCAAGAACTATTCTTCCCCCCCCCCCCCCCCACCCACACACAGACACAGACACACACACTCACAACCTTACTTATGTACCATCTTTCAATCACTTGTTGCAGATAGCATTTTTTATGTAATCTTTCTTAATTTTTAGCCTATTTTTCTGATGAGATTTCCTATAGAATACCCGTGGCTATTTAATTCAAATGATTGAGTGCTAACATTGTGTAGTATTCTATTAGAGTAATAAGCAAGATGGCTTTGTTGTCACAACTTCTCTTTGCAAACTCAGTAGGGTTTAATGTGTCTGTGTAACGATTTTATGTGGGAAGAAGTCTTTGGCAAAGTAGCATTTTCTTGCATGGAAAGATAGGGAGTATTGCTGCAGTTTACAATTGAGTTAAATTTCTTACACACAAAAAAACATGCAGAAGTAGAATTGTAAGTCTATATGGTGTTAATAGCACCGATATATGTCCTTATAGATTTGCTGAAGACGACTGAAAGGAGATCAAGGGTTGAAAAAGTCCAGCTAGGACGAAACGCGTTGGAACACGCCCACTTCACGTAACGTCACTCTGACATCCACCACGAGGGATCTCCTACAGGACTATGCCCTGCACAGCTCTAACTCATCGGAACTAATAGTGATTAGTCCACCCTGCCGCGCGGCCGCTGTGAGGGATCACAACAGCAAGTATTCTAACTCGAGCATCACTGTACTTACTTTTTCTTCAATGGGCGTATGACTGGATCTCCTTTCAGTCGTTTTCAGCAAATCTATAAGGACATATATCGGTGCTATTAACACCATATAGACTTGCAATTTGACTAGGACGTTTTTATCTTTACAACCAATCCCTTATATTTGCCATTGCTCTGGAACCCGATACAATCTACCTCATGTATATATTGGCTGGAGGCTATCAATTTTTAATGTATAACATTTAATGTTGTTATTGTGCATAACGCTTATGGTTTTTATCTATTGGTATTTATCATGTTGTTTCTATTTATGTAATTCTGATTGTTCTTACATTAGAGACATGCAGACAGGTTTTAACCCAAGTTTGTAATATTTGGAATGTATTAAATTGTTGTTATTTATTTGCCATTTGCACTCAGGTTTTTACCACATTTATTTGTATCTATCAGTAAGGTATCTATAGTCAATGAACGCCTAGTTAATTCTGGTATATTTTTCTTAGTGATTGAGGGAGGGATACCCTCAACTGGTGCAGCTCTTGCAGTACATTTTTAGAGAGCGCGATCCTTCCAAACCATATTAAGAAATTTAAGTTACCATTGTGATTATACTTTATGAAGTGCTGACATATTATTCAGCTCTGTATGCTGATCATAATTTAAATAAATTACATATAATGATATGAAGTAGAAGGTTAATATGGCACTGCTCAAATGAGGTTATGATCTACAAAGTCTGGGGAGCAATTGATACACAAGATAGTGGGATAACAGAAACATGGTTCACGCAATCAGACACTGCTTCACCTGTAGCCCTTTCACATGGTGGTCTCCATTTCACCCACACTCCCTGACCTGGAGGCAGACAAGGAGGTTGGGTTGGACTACTTAAATATAGTTGATGAGGTTGAAAAAAGACACCAGTTCATCCAGTTCCACCTATTTTGGATCTCCTGCGATCCTACACTTATATTTGAAATTGATCCAGATTAAGCAACCGCCAATGTGTTTTAATTATCCCCCCAGACCCAATATTGCAGTCCTTTTCTTACCCTATATCCACTACTATCAATTAATTTTAATTGACAGTCGTATCCCTGGATACACTTTTCCGCTAAAAATTTGTCTAACCCTTTCTTAAACATATCTATTGAATCTGCCATCACAACCTTCCCTGGCAATGAATTCCATATCTTGACTGCCCTTACTGTAAAGAACCCCTTCCTTTGCTGGTTGTGAAATTTCCTCTTCTCTAACCTTAGGGATTGACCACGTGTCCTGTGTATAGTCCTTGGGGTAAAAAGTTCCCATGAAAGTTCTCTGTATTGACCCTTAATGTATTTGTACATAGTAATCATATCTCTCCCCACAGTGCATATTGTCAGTTCTACCAAATGTCCCATCACTCACATTTACATATTTTGAAATGCATACTGTTAGAATTTTCAACCCATTCTCTATGCGTATCACTGTGATCTATCGCCCCCCTGAACTCTCGCCAACAATTTCTCGAACACTTCTCTGCATGGCTCCCTCACTTCTTATCTTCTAACATCCCTACCATCATCATGGATGATTTCAACATCTCTTTTGCTAAACCACGTTCCAATGCTGCTTCAAAACTGCTCTCTCTAACCTCCTCACCTGACCTTTCCCAGTGGATTGAATCCGCTACTCATCAGGGTGGCCACTGTCTTGATCTTGTTTTCTCTAAACTATGCTCAGTTTCTAATTTCCTTAACACTCCTTTCCCCCTCTTGGATCATCACCTTATTAGCTACTCGCTCATTCCCAGTCCTTTAACCTCCCTACTGTCAAACTCTTCAAGCCTCCTCATACCCGTAGAAATATTAACTCTATTGATTTTTAACAGTTTTCCACCTCTCTCCAACACCTTCTCTCCCCAATTTCTACATTTTCCTCCCCTTATTTTCACCATACCCTAGTAACTGCCCTTGATCAAGTGGCTCCAGTGACTCTTTATACTCCACGTAGACTTCATTGTTAACCGTGACACACTAAAGTATCACAAAATCTACAAAAACTTCTCGTAAAACTGGACATCACTGCCGTAAATCTTCTACCTCTACTGAATTCAGCGCATATACTGCTGTCTACCACTCCTATCCAAGTGCTTTGGACACTGATAAACAAGCATACTTCCAAGCTCTCATCTATGCTCAGGCTTCTAACCCGAAATGCCTTTTTAACGCATTTAAATCTCTTTTCAATCCTCCCACCTCAAAGCCTCTGGCTACTAGCAGTGCCCAGGATCTTGCTTCCTATTTCAAGGACAAGATTGATAAGATCAGACTTGAAATGGTATCATCTCCCTCGACTAGCAATCCGCTCAATTTCTTCCCAGCATCCTCTGACACCCTCTGTTCATTTGATCCCACAAATGAAGAGGAAGTTTCTACTCTCTTATCTTCCTACTCTGAATTAGTGGCGCTATTTAAATAACTGGTAATAATAATAATACCTCCTGTCCTCTTGATCCCATACCCTCGCAGATCGGTAGGTCCCTGTCTTGTGCTCATTCCACCTCTAACTAAAATCTGTAATCTATCTCTTTTTACTGGTATCTTTCCATCACTATTCAAGCACGCAATGATTACTCCTATTCTAAAAAAAAACAAAAACAAAATTCTGACCCAAACTTTCTCTCAAATTACTGCCAAATCTCTCAGCTCCCATGCACCTCCAAATTTCTCAAGCTAATTGCCTACACTCGCCTCACACGTTTCCTTTCTGCAAACAACCTAATGGATCCTCTTCAATCAGGCTTTTGCTCTCAACACTCCTCAGAAACTGTGCTGACCAAGGTTATCAATGATCCGATCACAGCAAAAATAAAGGTGATTACTCTCTTCTAATGCTCCTGGATCTCTCTGTTGCAGTCGACATCGTTGCCCACTCTCACCTCATACAGACGCTACAATCCCTAGTTCTTCAAGACACTGTCCTGTCCTGGTTCACAGCCTACTTATCTAATCGTTTTTTCAGTGTTAATCTAGAACGACCTCCACTCCGCTTACTTTGTCAGTTGGAGTACCAGACGGCTCAGTCCTAAGTCCTCTGCTATTCTCTATCTACACCACTTCTCTAGGAAAACTAATAAGTTCCTTTTGATTTCAGTATCATCTCTATGCGGATGATACACAAATTTATCTATCCTCTCCTGATCTCCCACCATCTTTGTTGTCTCGCGTTACTGACTGTGTTTCTGCTATTTTATCTTGGATGTCCTCTCGCCAACTCAAACTCAATTTTTTAAAAACAGAATTAATTATATTTCCACCCAAGAAGCTTTCTGCCTGATATTTCTATTTCTGTTGACAGCATGATCATAAATCCCATCCCGCAAGCTCGCTGCCTAGGTGTGATCCTTGACTCGCAACTATCCTTTATTCCCCACATCAACTCTATATTTACATCATGCTGCATACATCTAAAAAACATTTCCAGACTACTTACATATATCACACAAAACACTGCAAAAACTTTAATTCATACACTCATCATCTCCCACATCGACTATTTTAATTGCCTACTTACTGGTTTCTCAAAATCAGACTCAAGCCCCTAGAATCTATTTTGCACGCAGCGGCTAGATTGATTCTCCTTGTAAATTGTTTTACATCTGCTGAGTCACTCTGTCAGTCTCTAAATTGGTTGCCTGTTTTTCAATGAATCTAATATGAAAATCTTCTACTAACATACAAGGCCATCAACAAAATTGCACCAACATACATCTTCTCACTTGTCTCAAAATATCTCCCAGCTCGACACCTCCATTCTGCACAAGATCTGCGTCTCTCTTCCACTCTCATCACATGCTCTCATTCCCGGTTAAAGGACTTCTTTCAGGCTGCACCCTCTTTGTGGAATTCCCTCCCACTTGCACAATAAGGCTTTCCTCTGATCTTCAAACCTTCAAGTGTTCTCTGAAAATCCACCTCTTCAGACAAGCTTATTATATTCCTCAACCACCCTCTTAGCTTCACTAGATTACCCTACTACCACCCTCTACACAGCTAACACAAGACAACAACCCTCTGATTAACATAGTTGTGTGACTGAGCATACCGCCCACTAAATACTTTGTAACCTTTGCATTCTAGCTGGACAAATATTCAATATTATGTAGCACTTACCCTTGTGTATCAAACCATTGTCCCACAGATTGTAAGCTTGCAAGCAGGACCTTCTTACCTCTACATTTGTATGACCCAGTGTTGTTTTATTACTGTCTGTTCCCAATTGTAAATCACTATGGAATCTGCTTACGCTATATAAATAAATGTTAATGATATTGCTTTTAGTTGTTGGTGTTATAAGTGTACATGGCTACAGTGAGGCAGAAGCCTTATCAGCCACCAATAATACAGCATATTATTAAATGCTCTGCAGTGTTGAAAATAAGGTACACTTAGACGGTGTTTTCTGATTTGCAAGTTTTTGCTTTATGCAGACAGCCTTGGTATTACTGCCCTGTTTCAGGTAGTGATATTGAGTGCTTTCAGTGGGATCATGGTGTTCTCAATCTGGGTGCATAAGATAAAATAAATGCTCATTTATGTGCCATGAAACCAATGTAATTGAGAACACAATCAATAAATATGACATTGACGTAAAGACGGCCCCAATGTCATTTTGCCATCATGAATTATGTAACATCTAAACAAGCAGTACATTAGGAGAGCTCTGCAAAAGTTTAAATTAGTGAGGAGGAGCACTAGTAAGGAGTGCTTTCAAGTGATGTTTTTACATTTGCAATCCCATACACATTGAAGTCACACATAGTCACATTGGGTGTTCAAAACAATTCGCAAATATACTTCTTGCTGGGACCTGACCATGAAATTGCAGTTGAGCTAATCCATGTGCTGTTGCAATGAATGAAGGTCCAATGTTGCATAAGTGTTTACGCTCCCACAATCGTATGGTTTTATAGTACCAAAACACATCATCTGGTTTTATAAATGGACTAAAGTTTTCTATAAATGAAGGAACAATGTCGGGCAAATTCTGCAATGTGTATGCAGTCACGACCAGCAGGGTAGGCAGAGTTTATAGAGTCACGATCTTTTCAACTGACTGTTATGACAGATGAAGGGCACAGATCTGAAGTTAATCGTGTAAAATAGTGTAGGTGTGTGCACATGATCAGCATGCTGATCGGGACATTAAGTCGGTTGTAAAATCCTTAAAGATGTCTCATCGGGAGACATAGGGCTAGATTTACTAAGCTGCGGGTTTGAGAAAGTGGGGATGTTGCCTATGGCAACCAATCAGATTCTAGCTGTCATTTTGTAGAAGGTACTAAATAAATGAAAGCTAGAATCTGATTGGTTGCTATAGGCAACATCCCCACTTTTTCAAACCCGCAGCTTAGTAAATCTAGCCCATAGTGTGTACCCAGCCTAAGACGGTTTGCTGGATTTTTTTTTCTTAATAAATGATCTTGGATTCAGCTAGATAAATATTTGTGTAGGTGACAAGTTAACTTTAAAATAATAATCATACTAAAGTGATCAACAACTGGTATGTTGGGATGTTTTGGACGTCTTAAAAGAAAATAGAAATGTAATATATGCACTGGTGATTGTGTGTAGTACATATTTCAATTGGATGTTAAAAATAAATATATTTGCCTTGGGTTTTCATATTTTGTTCATGATTCTTTTTACTTGATCATAGTATTTTAACTTGAACAAAAAAGAACATTGGGTTTTTTGTAAGTGTCTTGCAACAAGAAACAATTCTGGGAACCATTATTAATAATAATATTGATAATCCAGGTACAGTGAAAGATGAAAGAAGTACTTTACATATTTATAGAACCAGCTTTTTCTGTATTATTATTGCCTGTTACTTGGAATGTGTAAACAAAACACCAATTCTCCATGACATCTTGGCCAGTGTCAATGCAGAGAAGATTGTAGACTTCATCTGGAGGAAGGACAAGACACAATATGCTTTGTGCCTCTCTCTAGGGGAACATGAATGCAGATGAAGAATCCTCCCAGGCTTAACGTTTTCAGAGCAGTGTCAGAATAATGGATGTTGAGCACATGTCAAGCATTTGTTAATTTCTCTGTTATTTGGAGTTTATCTACCATGATCAATCTAGTAAACGAGCGCTTGGCTCCTGTGGCATGTGCCATTGAAATGGTGATTAGGCAGGCCGGTGGAGCCTTCTGCCTTCTAGTTTCCCTCTTTGCCAGGTAACCAGCTACGTATGAATAGCAATCGCTTTCCAATTAAGGGCCGGTTTACAGTTTAAATTGGTGGAAATGTATTTGGAAACTGCCACATTAACTTAATGCTGTGCAGCTAACAAAAGTCCTCTACTCGATTTTAATTCAGCACTTAACAAGGACGAAATGAACCCAGGATAATGTGATTAGGAAGGAGATAAATATGGATACCACCCTGCTCTGTACTTCTTTTTTTATGATGGAAAATATAAGGCTGGTTTGTCTTTTAAAAAAAATAAACATAAACCTAAGATATGATTTTTTAATTTACACATGACAAAAAATAAGCAAAAAATGTAAAGATCATTCCCTAGCACTTAGATGTATATTGTTTTACCTGTTTTACCATATCATTAGATTGGTTTGATTCAAAATAGTAATTTAAGGTTTAATAGGAAAAAAAAGTCGTTTTGACTTGGGCTGTTACACAGTCCCTGCCGGATTTGTACAATGTAATTTATTATGGCCTTTTTATGTGTTTACATTACTTATGTACAATGTGTGCTGGTGCTCTTATAAATAAAATGACTTGGTTTTTTTTTTCTGTTTTTTTTTTTACATTTATTCAACATATTTAACACTTTGGTACAATAAACGTTAATGTACCAATAACATCTGTGTAGTATTATCTTATTATACCATATTTAACAACTGATCTTCCTTTCTTGCCTCTCCACATCCGCTGCACCACTCAGCAAATCCCTACACTTGCTACCCATTTCCTCCAGAACTGAATTCAAGCTGTTCACCATCACCGTCAGAGGCTTCACCTACTCCTCCTCTTCATACATATCTGACATTGTCACAGGATACACTCCCTCTCACCCTCTTCGATCTGTTTCTGACCTACTCCTCTCCTCCTCTCTGGTAACCACCTGTCACTCCTACCTCCTAGACTTCTCCCACGCTGCTCCCAACCTATGGAACTCCCTTCACTGCCTAACCTGACTCTCACTATCCTTTAAACTTAAAAGCCATTTCTTCAGTATAGCCTATTCTACCCCCACCTGATACTACTAACTATGTATGTTTTATCAGCTCCAATTTCATGTCCACTCCTAGACTCCATTGAGACTGTAAGTTCTCACAAGCAAGGCGCCCTGTACCCTTTGTCTCTTGTCTGCATCTCCTTCGTCAACCTCATTTATACTTGTCTTGTTTTTATGTGCAATGTATTTTGACTAAGAAATTAGAATATTATAAAGCAGAACTACACTACTTCCTTCAACAGCTGTTATGATTTTTATATCTGTGTTATGATGGCCTGAATATATTACATTGCATAGGGGTTGAGAATAGATAGCAGGAACCACTGTGAATTCAGCTCTTATGGACACAGGTGTTCTATATGTCCTGGACAAGCATACAAGGGAGTACATTACAGTTACTGTATGACACAACATACACTGGCATCCAGTGCACCCCAGACAAGCACGCACTTGAGTTTCATGTACCCAGTAAAAGTGCACATAGATCTTTCATGCACTCTTGATAAGAGAATTACAGGTTCCCAAACGGCATGCTGAAATTTATGAAAACTTACATGGGTGTACACATATTCAGGTATACATTGACAGGTATCCTATGCACTCACATGCACCCAATTCACCGGGATAAGCATACACAGGCTTTCCTATACACTCTGCTTATTTGTGCTTACACATGCACAGGCACTCTCAGAAAGCACACCCTGGTCATCATCATTTATTTTTATGGTGCCAGGGATTCCATAGCGTCTGTCATAATTACATAGATATGACATATATGAAACCAGTATACATGATAACAGAAAAGAGGGTACAGTTGAACAGAATTACAAATGGCATAAGACATAGACAGACATACAGAGTAACAAACAAGGATGACGGTGAGTGGATGGATATGAAAGAGGGTAGAGGGCCCTACTCCTGAGAGCTTACAATCTGGAGGCCGGGGCAGTGAAAGGGATTTTAAGCTTAGTGGCCCAGTTGGGTAGCTGAGGAGATGGAGAATAAACAGACAACATTGAGGATGGTGGTTTGAGGTTGTGTTAGCGTAGGTTGAAGTAATGCAGAATCAGGTAGACAGAATACAGTCATGTATGTAGGCCTCAGGCTGTACTCTTCAGGATCAGGAGTTAGTTGAGTGTAAGGTTTGGCCCTCATGGTCAGTTTTGGGATGCCTTCATGGAATTTTTAGTATTAGAGCAATCAGACTGTGCATCCAATGCCTTAGATGACTGAGGCACTGTTTCAAAGCAGCCAGATATTCGGAGCTGAACAATATGCGCTCCATTTGGTGGAGGTTAAGTAGCAGTAGCAGCGGCAGCCTCAGTGGATCCAGATGTTGCAATAGTTGCTGAGTCTACGTTGCGTGGGTCTGATGCCAGAAGTGGATTGCCAATGCCGAACACACAAGGCTTCGGGGCGGTCACTGTCGTGGGTTTAGGGGGATGCCATGAAGTAGCCTAATTGAAGGGCTGGACTAAGTCCAGGTTTAAAGTTCTGTGGAATGTGTTTGCAGTGGCAGTTGGTCTGCGGATGGTGGTGGTTGCCGCTGTCCAACAAATCGCCACAAGTTTATTTTCAGTAGTTTTTTTAAAAAAAAATCAGACAGTGGGTTTATTCATGTAAAAAAAAACAACTTTTTATTTGATATGTTACAAGGTCCTTTTATAATTGGCTTAATATTTTGTGTCAGTTTTGGTTTGATTTTCCATGTATCTCCCCTACTGTGACTGGTTTATTTGCTACATCAACTGAATGGGATAGTGAATAATGATGATCACACACTTTAGTCTGGTTGTATGGTTTGATTGGTGAATGATCAGGTCTGTGTGCAGTTTGGCCACATGCTTGGAATTATGAGATGATAACATTTGACTGAACTTATGTAGAGGCTAATGAACTCATATATACATACCCCACTCCACAGCTCTCACAGCATGAGCCATAGGTTACATTCCTGCCCACATACCAGGGCTCTTCAGGGAAGGTGGGGACTGTTGACAGGTATAACCTTACTTTTTTTTCACACCGAAGTGTGCTGCAGTGAGATTATAGAGCACATGGAGATGGTGTCAAGAAGCAAAGGTTGAAAAATCAATGAGCCTAATTTACGCAGAGCACTGGAAGTGCAGTGCAAAATGCCTTTGTACAGATATGTCTAGATTGTCAGCCCAAAACACATTGATGTGCACGCCTACTCCCCACTCTCCGTAGACACCTCCACAACCCATAGATGTATCTTGGTATAGGGGAAGGCGGAAAATTTTGATGTGGTGCAGTGTAAACATCACATCAGTGTCCAACCTGCTATCACTATTTGGACCAACCCTTTCATTAAATACAGCATTTTAGTTTTTCGCCTCAAATACTGCTTGGTTTAGCTATAAAATAATAATATGCCTTAAAATAATCATGACAGTGAGGTGACACCGGGACTGCCTTTATCACATGTGTGTGTGTGTGTGAAGCTTGGAGTATGGCTAGAAATAGCGTCCTTCCTTCCCCCTCACATGTGCTCCATCATGGTGCAAAATGTATCCTATTAAAAGTATAGGACAAGACCCGAAGAACGCCGTCTCTGAGATCTTTTGCAGCGTGATAATGTCTGTATGCCGCTTTCCACAGCAGGGATCGGCCATACAAATCTTCCTTCTCCACCCCTTTGTCTCATTTCAGTAACCTCCCTCATGCAAAATAATAATTTGTTTTTGCACTGTTCCAGGATACCCAGTCCATTGTTTTGGTGAATTAAATTTTTAGTCAAAATGTAGTATAATCTTGCACTGTTTTTCAAAGTTCTTGTACTTTGGAACATGACCATAGACAGTGTAGTAGTCCTGCATTCAGCATTTGTAACCATTGGTATCCACTGCCTTGCCAATAGTGAATACTAGGTTTCGTGTGAGATAAGCTCTGTGTAGTATTTTGAAATTAATTTGTTTATATGAACTAGACACTAATTGTTGATCCATTTTTACATGAGCTCTGAAAATATTCTTGAGGTCTGATTGCAGGAATAGATCCTTCCATTTTACTGTGGCTGCTGCAAATTTTAGGACATTTATAATGGAGACAAGTTAGAACTGCTATTAAATTATAAGTATTTTATTTCTTGGTTTGCAATTTTGTATTTTAATATCAGGCTATTTGTTAGATTAAATCATCGTGACGCATCCAATTAATTGCATTAATTTACATACATTCTATTATGAAACATTTCAACCATAACACAATGGTGTGTTTTCATTGTTTCAACAAGTTTCCATTGCAATAAGCTTGTCTGAATCAAACAATATTAAAGGTATATTTATTATTAATTATCTGCTGCAATTCAGCAAAGGTTATTTTAGTGGGAAAAGAAAGTGAAGAAAATGGAAGCGGAAGATTATCTTTTTGTTGAAATGAGTCATGTTGGAAGATTTATATTATCCAGTGCCTAATTAAGACGATTTGCAAATCTGCCTTTTGATTACTTATCATAATCATTCATGTAGCCATGCAATTGGGAGCATCTATGTAAATACATCACAAACAGTTTACTCATGGACACACAGTTTCCCAGCTTCTATACCCTCTGCCACCAGCCAACCTAGAAAATGGCTAATATGTTTGATTGGTTTCAGACGGCTCTAATATAGATACACATTATCTTGATGTTTTTACCCTTTAATGATATTTGCAGTTGCTTTCCTATCCTCTGAATATCATAATATTTTCATATTAAACTTCCTTCAAAACACTTTTGAATTATTCTCAAACCACTCACTTCCTTTGGTAATTTGATGAACCTGAGGGTTCGCTTTTTGGACTTAGCCAAGGGATTAGTTGAAGACCAGCATTTTGGATATTGATGGTTAGACATGGTTTGCACATGTTTGTGTGAATGAAGGGACAACTACAAGGACATAACTGTTCAATCATTGGAGGGGCCCTTCTTTGGACATAAACGTGATCAGTTACTAACTTTGTTGGTATCTGTGTATCAGCAGTGGGATGCTGAGTAAACTTTGCACAGTGATATGGATATGTCTGAAAGTAAATTTGCACATTGTTTAGTTACCATGTGAAGATTGGTGCTTTGATACTGTTAGAAATGAAGTGATCATCTGCTACTCCGAGGAGCAATCTCATGAAGGGTTACTGAAGATCTTCGGAGTTCTGTGCTGCACACAGTGTGGCGGATTTGTTATACTACAGGTACAGGAATTATATTAAAAGGGAACTCCACCCAAAACTTTTTTTTAAAAGTTATTTTCCACCGATTAGATGGTTTTCAAATTATTGCTATTGACTTTCCTGTTGCCTTCTGGTAGCAAAAGAAGTATATGTTAAAGTTTTTCTCTACTGTCTGTGACATTTTGTAGAGCTCAGCTGGCATGTATCAGTTTGGTAGAATAAGATGATAGACAAAGCTCGTACTCATCTTTCCCTATTCACTATAATAGAACTGGACAGGGAGCCAAAACTTCTGCCATCTTTTTGTATATTTATAACAATGTTCTATTTCTTTACATTTGTGCTAAGTAGAAACCGATCTTTAAATCTTTTTTTTAACTAGGTGTTATACCAAAAGGCATCAAAATACATGTGTTTACTAACACTTTTAATGCTACTGCAATGGATTTAAGTGGGATTGACTTTCAAGCCCACTGTTTCCAATGCCACTATACCTACCAGCATTCTAGAGTATTGCGTTGTGTGGTGTAGTTTTTTGGAAGCAGTCTGCACAATTTTTTCGCGTTTGTTGCAGGTCAAGTTAATTCCACAGAGTTAATTTCAAATTAGTTCCATGGAGTTTGCTCCGGTGATCTTCCTGAACTCAAGTAAAAGTTCTCGTTATTTACCGCATGTCAAAAGTGTTTACGTGACGGGCCACTGCGTTTTTCAAACAAAAGTGGCTTCCCTGCCTAGTGTATTATAAAAATGAATAAAACTATTTACTGATAATCTTGTCAAATGGAGGATATTAAATTAAACCAAAAATGATTCAGCGGACATAATCATTAAATGTGTGCTATTGCTCCCGATGGAGTAACTGTAGTGGTGGTGGAAATCTCATTCAATAAAGGCTCTGAAATGCAAGAGTTAATTTTGCATAATTATGTACAGCGCTCAGTGCTCTCTCCAGACTAATTAAGGATGTCTGGCTCAATATGCTCTGTTAGGTTCCCAATATGCTTTTTGCATTAGCACATCGATCTCTCTGGACAACAGAAATGGCATAAGCATTTAGGGGCTCATTTAGATCTAGCTAAAGGGTGCAACTGTGCACCTGGATGAACCATTTTGCGATATAAGGGGTGCAGACACAATTTGTTTTTTGAATGCAGAGGAAATAGTGGCTGTTTCTTCATGAAGCACACAAATATTGAGCAGCATTATTTTAAAACTGCAATTTAAAGCTGAAGTAGAAAGTGTTCCCCTCTGAACTCTGAATCTTTACATATTCCCCGCGCTCCCTATCCGCTGCAGAACGACATGGCTATATGGACTTACACCGCTACTAACACTAAATGGGGCCTTTAGTATCTGCACTTCTCGTGTTCCTAAAGGGATTTCCTAGAGGAGTCAAGTTGCGTAGTTTTCATCAAACGTTTGTATAATAATGAGTAATATAATAGTAATTTTAGTAATAACTGTATGCATTTTCATCCGTTGCTTTTGGATAAAATAGGCTAGTCCGATTTGATGGCATTTCCAGACTAAATTTTGTTTGCTGAATTTGTTTAACCCACCATTCTGTGGGCTAAACCAGTTCAGCCAAATAATTCACTAGGAACTAGTAACTCCTGAGCAATGGTCATGATCAGCCTTGCTGTTGTCATTGGTTCATTTTAAGCTGATAACTGGCTGCTCTGCTACCTGTAGATAGCACAGGGAATGCAAGAAATTGCTTTAAATCTACTTTTTAGCATTTTCGAAGACCTTTTGCTGAAATTACTCATGAAATATTGATGCAGACTGACTAAGCCATAGTTTGTATACAGCATTCCAAAAAATACCTTGAAGTAGCAGCCTAAAGTCTGTTTATGAACCGCAAAACGTGTGGAACTGCAATGCTTCATTATGCCAGTGTGTCTACTGTGTCTAGCTAGTGCATATCAAGGTGCATGCCCATTTCCAGGTCTTTGAAACTGTCTATAGAAAATCAAAATGCACCTGGCTTTGTGGATACATTTGAAAATATACATTCTACAATGTTGTTTTTTCATGTTGGTACAAAGCAGGCGCACTCATGTAAGTAAGCCAAGTAAACCGCCTAACTGTCCATCATCTGGTATAAACTTTTGTACACCTGCAGAGTCCGCCATCTTGGCCAAAAATGAATGTACTTCCTCATAAACTATACATTATTATATACATTCCTTGTAAAGCCAGGTTTAATTGTTTAAAAGTGGGTTTCTCGAATGAAAGCATTTGTGCTGCGGTTTTGGACTTTTATTTTCATAAATGATCCTTAATGTGTCACACGCACTATTAAAAATGCATGAATAATCTTGCGCTAAGAAAGCTTTCCCCCAAACACCTGAAAACGGTGCTGTTTTAAGGTTTTGCTTAACCACTTGCAGCCTTATCCACTTTACAGTTGTATGCGTCATGATCACACAACTGTATGATAATAAGAAATTACAATTCTGGACCTAATAACTGTAAGATGTTGAATAATAAGACTTCATCTCACGGTGATTACAGTTCTGTGCACCGTATGCACTCTTAGTGTAATCAGACCCCTCATACATCGGGGGGCATTTATGAATGAAATGTTTTAAAATGATGGAGCTCAGGAGTTCCGTGTACTTATAGAGGAGGGTGCACAGAAAACATTCTTTTCCTGCACACGAATATGTAAAAGGGATAGGGTTTAGCAGAAAAGGGGCAGAGATTATTGCCATTAATGCAGCTCGATGCATTGAGGGGATATTTTCTAACATATGTCACATACCTCCCAACTGTCACTATTTGCGGACCTTGAGAGGGATGTGTGTGATTGGCTGTAGAGTGGGTGTGTTTTGGGATCTGGTGCAGTGCTATTTAGCTTTGATAAATGTTGGGAGCTATGCGGTCAATGCAGTTTTAATAATCGTTGCCCATTTTCCTGTTCATTATCAACTATTCTGTTCTTGCATTAAATTTTTCTGCAAAATATTTTATACATTTTTCCTGCACAGAAAGCATAAGGCTTCAATTGTTTTTATTTGTTTTCAGCCAGAAAACATTGTTGGCTACAAAACGAGGTTTATTTATTCCATGGCCTCCTCTCTTACCCCCTCTTCATTTTTTCTTCTCTTGAGGTGGAAGGTATGTAATAACATATGTATTAGAGATGCTCAGGCTCGGTTTCCCGAGAACCGAATATACCCGAACATAGCAGATCCGAGTACCTGGCTCAGCTCGGTACCTTTGTGCTTTTTTGGATTTGAAAACGAGGCAAAACGTCATTGTGACATTGTCGGATCTCGCGATTTTTGGATTCCTTTTTAAGATCCAACATAACGCTGGGTGGGAGGGAGGGAGGGCGGGCCCAGGGTCAATTCCATCTTGCACCATTTTTTCTTTTCTGCCACTGCTGTGTGCCAATGTTTCCTAGATGTGCTAGGAACTGCCGTGTGTTTGTGTCATTGCTCTGTCGCTTACCATCTAGCCAGGTCGCTGCAGTTTTTGTCTGAAAGTGTATGAAAATAATATTATGATCTGTGAGGTGGTCAAAATTGACTGCAAATTACTTGAAATTAGTGTTATTGAGGTTAAGAATAATGTAGGAACAAAAAAAAAGAGCACAATTATGTGATTTTAGCATATTTTAGGATTTTTTCTAAAAAATCCAAAACCAAAACACATGAGGGTGGTTTTGCCAAAACACGAAGATAATCCAGATCCAAAACCAGTTCACGGGGGTCAGCGAGCATCTCATATATATATGAATGTATGGCAATAGGCCAGTTGGAACTTCAGAATCTTGATTCTTCTCTTTACACCCCCCTCTCCCATCCCCTTCCCTATTATTATTAACATTTTATTTGTACAGTTCATTTGTTTATCTGCATATTAATGTATGTTGTTATTGGAATATTATTGTTTCTGTACAATAAACAGATTTGCGAATGATATTTTTTTTTAAAAAAACTTTTTTTTTTGTTTTAAAAAAATTAAGTTTTGGAATCTACTACAGAAATGTAAAATATATTTTCATTTGTATAGCTTTTCTTTGTTAAATATCTATATATCCTCTTAGACCCAGTGACTCTCTCTCATGAATGGAGGATCCAGCGTGTATACAGGATGCAGAAGTAGAAATAATTGAGGGGTCAGCAACTTATAATACTTATTGGTGACAGACTGTAGAGTTAGGTGTGTGGCTGCCTGTGGCTACCGGTACTATGCATTTTATTTTTATGGCACGTAGGTTTAAAGGCCATGTCTGTAAAAAGGAGTTGAGCAAACGTTAATGGCTTTATCACGCAGTCTGGCTCTTCTATGTAGCAGAATTTTGTTAGGTAGTGGGCGCACAGAAACCACTGCATTCGGACTGTAGGATGCAGGAGGATTTTAAGTTGCACATTGCTGCCTTAAGGGTGCGTCTTATGGTCTATAAGCTACTGTAAAATATATCTCTTCAGGTGATGTTAAAAAAGACAAAAGTATTATAGGAGTGATACCTTTATTTACTAACCCCAAAAAATATTACTATATTACTATATAGTGGGCAGCACAGTGGCCTAGTGGTTAGCACGTCTGCCTCACAGCACTGGGGTCATGAGTTCGATTCCCAACCATGGCCTTATCTGTGTGGAGTTTGTATGTTCTCCCTGTGTTTGCGTGGGTTTCCTCCGGGTGCTCCGGTTTCCTCCCACACTCCAAAAACATACTGGTAGGTTAATTGGCTGCAATCAAAAATTGACCCTAGTGTCTCCCTCTCTGTCTGTCTTTGTGTGAGTGTGTCTATATTAAGGAATTTAGACTGTAAGCTCCAATGGGGCAGGGACTGATGTGAATGAGTTCTCTGTACAGCGCTGCGGAATTAGTGGCGCTATATAAATAAATGATGATGATGATGATATATTTCATACTTGCCTACTTTTGGCAAGTTGCATCCGGGAGAGGGACGTATCTAGAGAGCGGTAGGGGGCTGGGCGCGGCAAATGTGTCAGTTTGGCCCCGGCCCCGCAACAAATGTGCCGTTTTGTCACGGGGCCAAAATGACGTGATTCACTGCTAATTGCGTCATTTTTACTCCGCAATTGTAGGATGCGGGAGACTTGCCAGCTTTCCCGGGAGTCTGTGAGACTGCCACAAATTTTGGGAGACTCCCGGACATTCCGGGAGAGTTGGCAAGTATGTTATATTTGCTAGCTTTCAGAGCACAGAGGCCTTTTTCATCTGGCAACTTTACAAATGAATGACTGAAAAAAAGGCACAACATTCAAGACCTGTTACATCAAGAAACTTGTACAGGGGGCGGGAAATACATCATTAAGATGAGCTAAATTAATAAAAAGGAGGTTTTTGTTATGGATGAAAGAGTAAAAGTCCCATTCTCGGTTACAGGATTTTTTCCGGGCTGCACCTACTTTGTGGAATTCCCTCCCTCGCACAGTAAGACTTTCCTCTAGTCTTCAAACCTTCAAGCGTTCACTGAAAACCCACCTCTTCAGACAAGGTTATGATATTCCTCAACCATCATCTTAATTTCTCTAGATTACTCTATTGCCACCCTCTACACTGCTAACGCAAGACAACAACCTTCTGACCAACATTGCAACACACACAGCCCACTCAGTACTTTTACCTTTGCAGTCTGGCTGGTCCATTGTGCAATATGATGTAGCACATGCCCTTGTGTTTCTAACTCCCATTGTCCTATAGATTGTAAGCTTTCGAGCAGGGTTCTCTTACCTCTCTGTCTGTATGTATTACCCAGTATTGTCTTATTAATGTTTGTTCCCAATTGTAAAGCGCTACGGAATTTGCTGGCGCTATATAAATAAATGTTGATGATGATGATGATGATGATGAAGTCCTAAGAGTTCAGATGTTTGTACTCTGCTGTGGGGTGTGAAGTGTGTACATGTAGTGGGTCATAAATCCAGGTGTTAGATTGAGGCCTTGATTTAATGACTGGATCTTATCAGCTTGAATTCCCATAATTTTCTCTCCCTGTCATTTTTTAAAAGACCTTTTAGTATTAAGACTTTTAAATCTGTTATACTGTGTCCTGGCCCAGAGAAGTGTTTACCCACAGGGGTGTCCAGAGACTGTGTGTGTGTGTGTGTGTGTGTGTGTTCATCCTGGATTGTAGTTTCTGCTTGGTCTCTGCACTGTATCATGTACAACACATTGGGGGGATGTACATGAGAATGTGTCAGTGATTTTATAGTCCCATTGTGTTTTGGGTATGTGGACTGTGTTTGTTGGTAGGACATGGGTACAGGTTTGGCATTTTTTGTTTTGGCAAGGGAAGGTGCCAGTCTCTGATGGTGATGGAAGGGCACTTCTAATGAGGAGATTTCTTAAATTGGGAGGCTGTTTGCATGAAAGGAGAGGTAAATCTGGGAATATTTCCTTCAGTCTATTGTCTTTCTGCAATATGGGTTGAAGGTCAGCAGCAATTTTCCCCAAATTGTTCATATGGGGATTGTAAGTGACCACTAGGGGCACCCTGCTGTTAACCTCCTGCTGTTTGTAATCCAGGAGGCTACTCCTTGGGATCCTTGTGGCTCTGTGGATCTGTTCCTCTATAACTATTGGATGGTATCCTTGTTGTAAGAATGTATTTCTCCGTGATAACAGGTGGTGTTTTCTGTCTGCACTGTCTGAACAAATCCAAATGTATCTCAGAGCTTGGCTATAAATGATGGACTTCTTTATGTGTCCTGGGCGAAAGCTGTTCCATCTCGGATATGCTGGGCGGCCTGTAGGTTTATGATAGACTGATGTTTGTATAGTATTGTTTTTATTGTAAAGGGTCATGTCCAGGAAATGTATCTGAGATCGTGAGTAGTTAAGAGTGAGTCTAATGGTTGAGTGAAATTTGTTGAAGTTTTTATGGAAACTCAGCAGCTCATCTACAGAACCAGTCCAGATTAGTAGCAAATCATCAATATAACGGAAGTATGCGAGAGGTTTCATTGTGCAAGTTGATAAGAATTCTCCTCTAGTTTCAGTTGGAAGAAAGAGGCCGACGTAGACACTTTAAAGCATGAAGGATATAGATCAGAGATAGGTAATAGGCTGCCCTCTGTGCCTTCACCTGTGGCCCCCAGCTCCTCCCTGCATTACTGTCCGTTTTATTTGTTACAGCTTGCAACACTTGTTTGAAATGCCGGATGATATGTCATTACAGATAGGTGGCTTTGATTAAATGTATTGTTTTAACTTGTTACTGAAAGAAGGGGCAATGAGCAGCTCTTTTGAAGGTTAGAAAGCCGACTCCTGAATTGTATCAGGTTGGCTATCGCTGATATAGATGTACTATAATATATTTTAGAATGTTTATATTTAATATCTAAATATTTTGTTAATAGAGACAAATAAAAAAAATCTATTTTGCAATGCACCCAAAATATTTCCTTTTTAAACAGTCATAATTGTTCTCTTTTGATCCTAAATATATAAATCAGTAGTAAATGTATAAACCAAGATCAGGCGGAGCTGGGGAAAGTGTTTGAAGTTGGCATTCTTTAGAGTATAGTGCGGAGCACACCTTGTATACTTGGTAAACATGATCCTATTTTCCAACCTCATACATTAATCTAACATGTCGCCATCCATTTCTTTGCAAGCTAATACTCCCTTCTTGTTTGGCAGAGTAGTGATCATTGGCAGAGCACTGATCATTAATCATGCAGAAATGGGCTATACTGATCCTATTAACCTTAATATTTTCTGTGATGTGTCATTATTTTGCCAGTAAAATGTTCATCAATATTGGCCTATTACATTAACATATGTGCTGCCACCTTCCTGTTAATATTATTGGTACAGTTGGGTAGCAGAAAGGGATATCCTGTTCAGCTGGTTTCACTTCCCAAGTCTCCCCACTGCTCGACCACCATACATATTTATCTCAATACTTTGCCACGCTCTACTGCTCCTTTTGATGCCTATCCCACACCAGGCTTGACAGAGCACTTATGCCCCCAAGAAGACAGTTCTGCACTCCTACGCACATTTGACACATGGTTATGCTAAATACTGAAACAGCATGAGGCACATGTCATTAGCAGTAATTAAGTTAATGAAAGCCACCTGGCTTTAAAAAAATAATTAATTGGTTGGAAATAATAAACTTAGATATAATTTATATGATCCTCTATTTGATTTAACATACAGTCCCAACAGGAATCCTTTTTTTAAAACATTCCTGAAAATCAATACATAGTCGCAAAGTCGTATTTCACCCAATACGTGGGTCGAACGCCGCTGTTTTATAGGCTTCTGTTGGCCGGAGTTTACCATCAT
This sequence comes from Mixophyes fleayi, assembly GCF_038048845.1. Classification (NCBI taxonomy): domain Eukaryota; kingdom Metazoa; phylum Chordata; class Amphibia; order Anura; family Limnodynastidae; genus Mixophyes; species Mixophyes fleayi. The sequence continues at coordinate 37,710,026 of NC_134413.1, read as the reverse complement.
TTTACTACTCCTGTGTGGTATTGTAGATTATGTGTGTGTAAAGGTGCATGTGAATGTCTGTCTGTCACTTAAATCCCAAGAATACGTAATCACTTCTCTGTCACATAAAACTGTAACTGCAAATATATGGTATGTTGTCACAGTGATTGGTCTTTGCATGACTTTTATACAGGCAGAGTGACCATATCCACTGTTGTTGGTGGAGCTGGCAATGAAATACACTTATCAAGTCAAGACAGTGTAAAATGTATATATAATAGTTATAATATATGTGATGTTAAATACTTTCGTGTCAAAAAAGACAAAAGTATTATAGGAGTGATACCTTTATTGGCTAACCCAAAAATTTAAGGGGCCTCTGTGTTCTGAAAGATAGCATATATAATAATAATTTTTTGGTTAGCCAAGAAAGGTATCACTCCTATAATACTATTGTTTTTTTTGACACAAAAGTATTTAACATCACATAGATTTTACTGCAATAATAATTTTTAAAAATATTTTTTTCTACACATCTTGATAATGGGTATAATAAATAGCTAGATAATGACAGCATGTGAACATTTGGCAATAATTACATTTATTAAGCAATTTTCTGAGCGATTTTCATGTCTGGTTAAATGTAGGTTTTCTTGGGTGTATTTACCTTTGATTGGACGTGAAGACTATTTAACCACAAAAAAGAAAACAAAACTTGGTAATTAGGGTTTAATGAGTTAATGCCCTGAAGCCTGTTTTCGCCCAAATTACTCTGGGGTAGACATTTTCCTCCAGATGAAATTAGGGCCACAACTGTCCCTCAGTGGGGCCACAAGTCCCTCAGTGGGCTGCGTATACCCAACAGGTCACTAGATGTAAGAGCCCAGGTATAGAACATCTTTATGTGCACTGGGGTGCTCACAAGGGACACTGGCTGTAGTTCATATTAGTCTATAGCATCATGCATAGGAATAGCTGCAAAAAGTTGTTTCTTTGTATATTTTTAGCATTGTATGACTTGTGAAACATTTTCCTGCTTGTGTTTTTTATTAAGCTACAGTATTATTCCCTGTACATTTTATCAGTTTGACCAGATAGAAGATCCCAGAGGGCCTTAAAGTTCTGTCTGGCAATTTTACAGACTATAGAAGTTTGCCTTTGATCTGGTCTAAGTGATGTATAATTTTTTGAATGTGTGGAGGGGAAAAAAATCTTGCGGTACAAGATAATTAATCCTAAATAACATTGCTGTAGTGTTTTGTTTGCAAATAGAGTTGCCTCTAGAAAGAAAAAATGAAAATAACAGGATATGTAGAGAAAACCAAAATATGTTAATTACATAACTCTGTTTTGCTGTACAGTAAAAACAGATTTATGGGGATTGTAATTTGTGTGAGATGTGTCCAGGAGGAAAATATATCATAAGTAATGAATTGTGTTTTAAGATGGGGTGAGGGGTAGAGATCCACAGAGGACAATTGAGCAGAAACAATAACAGTCGTATTTATTGATCGGCTTGAGAAGTTGGAGGCTGCACTGACTGTCCTGTCTCTGAGTAACCTGTTAGTTGCTGGAGTGGCTGAGCTCCGCGTTTGATAAACTTTGCGGACGGTCTGTTTTACTATGCAAAGAGTTAACCATGCAGCAGTCTGAGAAGTGAAAGAGAGAAATGAGATACAGGCTGAGAGGAAATCCCTGTTGGAAGAGCTGCTTTCTATGTAGCTTCATTGCCAGGTGCTTGACACAGAGTTGAGTAGTGGATGGATGAAGCTTTGGAAATGACCGGCTCAGAGGGAAAGAAGCCCTCCTGCTGGGCAAGTTTCTTTTTTCAAAGCCCCGTCAGTTTCAGTGGGAATGTTAGAGTCCCATATGCTGCTACTGACATTGAGTTAAGCCCCCTCTCCCCCCCCCCCTCCCAGCTTTTCTTCATGCTACCCTTTAATAAGACACAGCTTCCAAAGAGGTTTCCCTCACTGCTCACAAAATGAATTTCAATATGTTGCCAATGAGCTAAGCGGCATGTTCCCAACTGCTAATGGATCTGAATTTCCATCCATTATTAATAGGAAATGTACTCTGTTTTCTTTTCAGCCCCCCCTCCCTCCTGCTCCGTGTGTTTTACCAGCAGGACATGCCACTAACACAGCTTTGTGGGTCTGGAAAGTGAAAAAGGATCCTGCCAACACATGAGCCTCCTATATCTGCTCTTCATGTCTCCCTACTTCATGCCTTCTAACTTTTTTGTTTCTTCACTGCCTCCTCTTCGTTCCCTCTCCCCTGTTCCTTGACCTAGCCTTTATCTGAGGTGTCTGTCTGGAACAACTTTTGCGCACTTGTTTTCGTGTTCTCTTAGATTACAGGGCAGCGGGGCCTACCTTTGAAGCTGACTAGCCTTTTGTCTCCCCCCATGCACTCCAGTAATTAACTTTGTCCATCTTTTATTTTGTTCCAGTCAATCGCAGTCCACTCTGCTGAGCATCTTCTCCCAGGAGTACCAGGTTAGAAGTTTTCTCCTTTGTGAAGCTTGACAGGTGCTTAATTGAATGATGAATGTCCCTTTATTTCTTTGTAATTGAACTGCCAGCCCAGTGATTGGTTTGGAAGATGTAAACCCCTCCACCTCCCTCCCCTCCGCTCTACCCCCACCCCTTATCAAGCGTTGCCTGATCCTGAGTGGATGCCTGCCAAGCTTTACCCATCCATCTGTCTAATAACATCTATCCTTTGCTTATTTGGTGGACCCGTAATAAATTATGCTAAACCATTATTATTCTGACAATAATAATTTCCCTGCGTTGCACGGTTCCGTGTGCTAAATGTTTGCTGACTTGCACTGTCAGAGCTACTTTCCCTCGCTGACAGAGATTATGATAAACGACCCTCTCTTGGAGTGGCAGAAGGCAAGAGAGGCAGAAAATGGAGTCATTTATCATCCTGTGACGGGTGTCACTCATATGGCAGCTCTCCAAGGAACCGTCACTGTTGTGTTTTTTTTCTGCCTTTCCATTTTTGATCTTTGTTTCTAAATATATATATATTTTTTTTAAATTAAAAAGAACACTGCTCTCTTGCTCCCCAGAAGTTTGAAATAAAATACAAAGGGGCCGAATGGGATTGAAAAGGACGGAGAAATTAATGCCAAATTGGAAATTTAGAAATAGTCTTGTTTAGCCTGACCGCTTTCTCCCTGAGGCTGCCTTCGGTAAAGCCATTGTAATTTTGTTTGTTTGTAACCCTGTGTGGGTGCTTTTCAGGGTCTAAGGCATACGCTATGCTCAAAATTAAGATTTAAATATGCTGTTTAACAACTATGTATGACTTAACAAATTGTGCTGTTTGGAAGTCATTTATATCTTTCCCTACATTACCATTGTACTGAATATATTTCTAAATTGCTTCATGTACAGAAAATACGACCATTGCACAAAAAAAACCTAGTGCAAACATTTAAAACAAGTTGTTTAAATGATGAATATCTTATAGCTAGGCATATTTTGCCGTCTTGAACATTCCATTGTGGAACACTGTAAAATGTCTTATGCAGCAACAGTGGGTGAGGCTTGTTCCTTGAGTACAAACTGTCAATCAAGTGAGCGCAGTGGTTATTGCTTCCCTTTGGTAAAATAATTGTTATGGATTTTCACTTGGTTTCAAACCTGTTTGTTTTTTTAAAGCCCAAGATATCTTTTGTCTTTCCTTTACAAGCTACAATTGTGTGAAATCCAAATCATGTATAATATACATATAAACAAAAGTTAATAATATTAAATATATTGTCTCTTCGTTATTACCAGTTGCACTAAATTTGAATTAAACAAACAGATTCACTTACATACCTAGTGCATTGCATTTTTCTACTGTCACCTTCCATACATTGTATGAATTCCATGGAAAAGTTATTAATAATATGGAATTCCTTTCTTCTGGTTAATTTTAAGAGGAATTGCTTGGGTCCTCGTGATATTTTCATTTGATGTTTGCTGTGCTTTACTGTGTTGTGTTTATTGTAGAAGCTAATTAAAAGGACCCACACAAGACATCACACTCCTGATGCCATTGAAATGTACTACAGCAGGTGAGTTCTCAAACTCCTTATCTTGCTAGACTTTATATTTTACAATGATGTGCTCCCTCTTTGTAATGGCTAAATAGAGATTTAGAAAATCACACTCTACTCTGACAATAATCTTAATTGAAATGAAGTGGATAGCAAAAATATACTGTGCCAATAATTCAAGTTATATCATAATAGTTTGCAGATATTTTATGTCTGGTTCAAATATAAAAAGTTGTTTAAAAATTTTTTTTAGGGTAAATATTCAAAATTATATTACTTACTATGTTGTTTTTTCAATGTTGTTTTACCATACTTAATATTTTTTGAGTGTCAAAAACAGCTTCTGTAAACCAGTTTTATAATTTCCTTCACAAGTTGTCACATCCATTGCAATAAAATAATCAACATAAAAAATATGGTAATATGCTGTGCAACATTAGACCAAGTTTTCCTAATTCTTTATATTTAAGATCAGGGGTCACCGGACATACGCCCAATGTGGTTGTCTCTCTCTGTTTATCTGTTAGAAACCTTTCACACATTCATAATATGCGTGTCTTCGTTTCAACACATGCACATTTGTTATGATGGGTAAATATTTCCACGTTATGCGTATATGTCAGTGCAATTTAATGAAAAATATGCTGCGTGGTTTCTGTAAAATTAGGATTAGAACACTTGATCCATTCTGGATTAAAAAAAAAATGTGTATATAGCTTTAAATATGTGCATCAATCCATTCACACACACTTCTTGCATATTTATGAAATATGTTAAATTCACTTTTTTTTATGAAAACGTAAAAAAGGGCTCTTATTTCAGTTTTTATTTTAAGGAATTGCAGGAAATGAGCTGTAGACAAATGGACGTTGGATTGTAACAGCCCTATTTCCTGAACATGTTGGTAAATTAATTAAAATAAATTAGATTTCGTTAATATTCCTTTTTTATCCTTTGTAATCTGTCTGTATGAAATTCAGATACTCAAATATGATGTTTTTCGTTTATTTACTTGGGACTTTGTTCTGAGTAGTTTTCTTACAGCTGTACAAGTTTTAGGGATATTGAGACATTCACACAACTTTTTTCACGGAAAGCATAAACAATCACGTTAAAGTCACTTGCCAAATGCCCACGGACTGAAAATAGTGAAGCGGTATGCTCACAATAAATACTATATGCTGCTGTAGTGATATCACAAGGACTTCCCTCAGCAGAGAACAGTCCTCTCTCCAGCTGTTAGCAATGCTAGATACATCTAAAAAGCAGAAGCAGCTCTGTTAGATCCAGGTTACACTGAATCCTTTAGTGCTGGTAAAAAGGTAGACCCATCATCATCACCATTTATTTATATAGCGCCACTGATTCCGCAGCGCTGTACAGAGAACTCGCTCACATCAGTCCCTGCCCCATTGGAGCTTACAGTCTAAATTCCCTAACATACACACAGATAGAGAGAGACAGACTAGGGTCAATTTTGATAGCAGTCAATTAACATACCAGTATGTTTTTGGAGTGTGGGAGGAAACCGGAGCACCCGGAGGAAACCCACGCAAACACGGGGAGAACATACAAACTCCTCACAGATAAGGCCATGGTCGGGAATTGAACTCATGACCCCAGCGCTGTGAGGCAGAAGTACTAACCACTTAGCCACCGTGCCCATGAAACAAATGAGTGACTCCTCAAATAAAATAAAAAAAATATTAATAAAAATGATGAATATATAAAAAAATATATATATAAATATACCGATTATATTTACAGTCTTAATGAATATTTGAAAGTGCAATAACCTCACATATTAAGATATAAATACACATTTGGTATTGTTACACTCAGGAGTTAGCTCACTTATTACATTTGTACATAAATGAATGGGCTTTCACAACTGTATAAAATTTACCAAATCAATTGTTTCTGTTACCTCTGCTTATTTTTCCTCTTGGAAAAAAAGAAAGAAAAATAAACCAATATAAAATTTACTTTGTTAAACACAAAACAAAATGTTATTTCAGGTTAAAGGGATGCAAACTGAAATTTTAAAACTGGCTTAGCCATGAAAGATTAAAACGCTCGGTTCAGTAAGTAGATTGGAACAACATATTAGCTGGTCTGTGTACATCGCAGTCATAGTGAGGCAGGTTGAATGTAATAAGATGTAAGATTATTTGGTCCACTACTTTATGTACTTCATTTTCTTTCAGGTACTTAAATGACATTGAAGTAGATCCAACAGCTCCTGTCTTGCTAAACCTGGCTAATGAAGTAAGATTTCTAATTACGTTAAGTTTTATTGCAACAGAACCTGTGGTCAGAGAGACTGTTGAATGCGTGTGTTGTATTTATAGTCGATTATATTTATAAATCATGCCTAACTATATACATGGGGACTTGGGAAGTGCAGAAAGCACTTTTTGGTAAACAACAGTGTGGGGAAATGTATTTCCATATGTGAGTGCTCAATCTGCATTGAAATAATTACTCGACATTTCTAAAGAAACTGTTCCAAGAGTAAATTAAGCTCCATTCTGTTGTAGGACACATATAATACAGCGTAAAGAAAATACTCCTTACAGAGTTCAGAGAGTGTTCCTATGTTACTATCCTCACTCTTCAGCCACTTTATTACAACATTCAGAAATACATTACATCTTATTCACTCACTTTTCGCCTCTCACGTTTTGCTTTAATGGCATTTAAAAGCTGGCAGTATATTGAATCTATTCTTTGAATATTTACAGCTCAAAGACAAATACTAAACAATCCATAATAATATTATGGGTTGTACTGACTCTCAAAGGTTACTGCACCTGCACATTTATTATCATTTATTATTATATACAATCAGCAATCACTAGGGGGTGTGTACAAACATTTGGATGACTGTAGATTGTAATAACTTGCTAAAAGTTATTATGTATTCTAAATGGTCGTATAATAATAAACCATACATATCTTACTTATATTTTATTTTTAGATCCATGTGTTTCCCTTATGCTTTCTTACCACGTGGCGCTTTATGCATTCTCCTCAATACATACGTCTAACTAGTTGTGTCTATTTTGTTGTAATGTCTGTGAAATAGGCCTCAAGTAAAATGAAGACAATTTCACCAGTAGCTACCATGTACATTGAAAGACAAAGTAGCCTGAGTATTTTTACAGTGTACAAGTGAGAGCAATGTATGGACTGTATTCTGATATCCTTTTATTTGGTGAGTAGTGATATATATTTATATAGCGCCACCAATTCCGCCGCTGTACTTGATATTTGTCACTCACATCAGTCCCTGCACCATTGGAGATAACAGTCAAAATTCCCTCTCACGCACACACACACGTTAATTTTGTCAGCACCCAATTAACTTACCAGTTTCTTATTTGGAGTGCTGGAGGAGACCCAGAGGAAACCCATGCAAACACGGGAGAGCATAGAAACTCCACACAGATAAGGACCCCCAGCACTGTGGGGCAGACATGCTAACCACTGAGCCACCATGCTGGCCACACATATATCACTTATATTTGATGTTCTATAGTTTGTTTGTTTGCAAACGGGGTCATCCTTACTTCTTTGTCTGTTTGTTAATAGACAGTCTTGTTTTATTGTATTACTATTAGTGTAGAGAACTGGAGTATGCTGGTGCTATATTAAGAAATGTTAATAAATAATACGTATGTCACACAACTCATTTTAAAAGATTTCTATATAGACTACTAAAAATAACACATACACTGGTATGCAGTTGATGGCTAGACCTTCATTTGGTCGGCAGTCAGAAAGTCGACAACATTAGGTCAACAATTCAAATGTAGACAGTATCATTAGGTCCACAATTCAAATATAGACAGTATTATATGATTAGGGTTAGAGATAGGTTTAGGGTAAGGGATAGGATTAGGGATACGGTAAGGGATGGGTTTAAGGATACGGTTAGGGATAGGGTTCGAGTTTGGGATATTGTTGTTGACCTAATGCTCTGACTTTCCCTCTTTTGGTGCTTACACTTAGTTCTTTACTTTTGTCTTTATTTGTGGTCCTTCCTGGGGTCCCTCAGCAACTGTAATACACCAGTGCGGAACAGCTTCTGTGTCCACGGGGGGGGGGGTGAGGCCATCACTGGGCTTCTTTGTGGTGGACGAGGGAGTTTGAGGCGGTTGGCTTTGTGTGAAAACTATGAGCAGGGGGGTTCCTTAATATTGTGGTAATCCATGGGGTCTATATGAAGTCCATCCAGTCTTCTTGACAGTCTACTCAGTAATGTAGCTTATATGGAGTATTTACAAGGTGCCTAGCAATTAAGCCTGTATATGGGGCCTTTGAAATGTGACTGACAATATAGTTTGTGTAATAGGGAGCGTGCAATGTGTCTGGTAATAGAGGCTGTGTAATAGGGAGCGTGCAATGTGTCTGGCAGTAGAGGCTGTGTAATAGGGAGCGTGCAATGTGTCTGGTAATAGAGGCTGTGTAATAGGGAGCGTGCAATGTGTCTGGTAATAGAGGCTGTGTAATAGGGAGCGTGCAATGTGTCTGGCAATAGAGGCTGTGTAATAGGGAGCGTGCAATGTGTCTGGCAATAGAGGCTGTGTAATAGGGAGCGTGCAATGTGTCTGGCAATAGAGGCTGTGTAACAGGGAGCGTGCAATGTGCTGGGCAATAGAGTCTGTGTAATAGGGAGATTGCAGTCTGTATGGCAGTGACGTGGCTGGTAATGGAGACTATGCATTGTTCAACTAGCTCATATTTTTCTTCGAGCAATAATAGGCTTCAATATATTGTATATGTAAATAGAGGTGTTAATGTGACCTCTAATATACATAAAAGGCCTGATGCTGAGTTGGACACATGTTGGGTGTAATTTACGCTTTAAAAAAAACAAAAAACAAGCTGCTCGTAAATATAGTATATTTATGGCCCATATGTTTTGATTATTATTAGGCTTGATATAATACAGTGGATACAATATCCCTTTTCACATACAAATGAAAGTATTATTATTATTACGCCCACAATAACTAATATGTATACACGACAAACTCAAAAAGCACCTATCTGCTTCAGAGAGGAGTTTGGAATCCGCCAGTGAGCAGCGGCCAACTAGTGCTGGCAATAGGCTATCATCATCAGTGTGTATTTACACCTGGCCTCTCGCAGGTGCAAGATATACAGCTCCTGACAGGTGTATATGCGTCTCACTGCTGACTGCATCAGATGAAGACACCCTTACTGTACCCTGCTTACATTAGACCCCCCCCCCATTCAGCCTCTCCTTGCGCGAGGGTCAGATGTCCGCAACGCTGCATGCGCTCTCTTAGACATAAGCAGTGCAAATATTCTATATTTATGTCACACAGACTGATGTAAGTTCATCTCAGCATCATTGTTAGGAAAGTGACACTTCAGACTTACTGCTCATTTTAATGATCTGAAAAACATTTAAAGCTACCCGGTATTTTTTCTGTAATGTTTTTTTTTTTACCACAAAACACAATCACCTCCGTTTCACTGAGAAAGGGTTTAAGATTTAAAGCTTTTTCATAGTCTGATCAAAATAAAACTCCAAACTAGCTAGAAGGTTCTGGAAGTTTATTGCCGTTATAAATATAAATAACACTTCAGAGTTTTATTGAGTAAAGCCCACATAAAAGGTGGTGGGGGCAGGTAAAAGCAATATGAAATCAGTGCGTGGAAAACTAAAATATTTATTTACAATAATAACATGGCTGCAATATTTGGTCGCATAGCACTGGCAGCCCCCAGAAAATCAAATAAGATGGCATAAAATGTTAGTTTGTCTTCTGTTAACACACTTCAGATAGGGGAATTAAAGTTTTATTCTTTATTTTGGAATCAAGTTTAAGATTTTACAACTTTTGTGGTATAGTGTTTGTTGTAATGTAATGGTGTATAATTAATTGTAAAATAATTATTTATTAATAATGAAAAATATATTTTCTAGCAGTGATCAGTAAAAGGACTGATGCTGTGTCCAAACTGCATGTGGAATATATTTGTGAATGCAAGTGGTAGCAAGCTTTTCCCATTCATTTCAATAGCTCATTCATTTCAATGGGGTTTCCAGCATGTGCGATACATTTAGAGACCCCATTGCAATAATTTGGTTATTCAAATGAATGGGAAAACTCTGTTCATAAAATAAATAAAAATGACTAATGTAGGCCCCATCATCTAAATTATACAACTAATACAATTGGATCTTCTTATTATCCAGTGGGATTATTTTCTTGTGATTCACAGGTATTATTAGTTTGTAATCCTCTATGGGTATGGACATGCACCACTCAGACTCTGAGTGTAAATGCCAGTTGGTAAGTGCCCTTAAACACATGAGAATGTTATTCTGCAAGAGAACTATTTTTTTCTTTATTAAACTGCATATACTATGACAGTGAAACAGTCATTTATTATATCAGGAAAATCTCTAGAACTCTTCTATAAGTTACAGTTACTTGCAGTATATATACTCTCTGTCTGTCTTCAATGACTTCAGATGATACCTATATAAATGGCCATCTAAAGTGATGGCCATCCTGCTCTTTCCCTGCTGCCACTGCTGGGACTAGGTTTCAGTCACAGCCTCTAGCTGTAATATGTTTGAGGTGATTCTTTTTTGTCTGTTTTTGTCTCAAGCAATTCAGTTAAGCACTTCATAATAGAAAATGTTTTCAGTACTATCTACTGAGTACTATTTGTAACATGTAGTCCAAAAAAGACAATTTTCCTACAATATTTTGGAATGTCGAAAAATGAAAATTGCGTGCATGCTGCTATTGCTTGTGTGTGTACATTGTAGATATTCGCAATTGGTATGTATGAGCGCTTTTGTTAAAGCAGCAAATAAACTGAAGCAGTATAGACATTTCCCTCATAGGGCTCTAGTAAGCCTTTACTATAAACTTCTGCATTTAGCCAGTTCTTGTCTCACTCTGTCTAGCCCAAATACCTTACTATGTCTTTTTTAGACTCCCACTCACAAGTAATCGCCAGGTTAGTTGGTTGGATTGCCTTAGTAGTAGTAGTCCAAGAAGACCAGGTTTAAGAAATCTACAGGGATTGTGAATTATAATTCTGCATTTAGATTGTAAACTCTTTTGAGTAAGTTTCTCTTTTCAATTTTGTCTCTATAATTGTTTGATTGGTAAAGTGATGTCACTTAGGGGTGGACAAAATGAGGTAGAATGAAGAAGCCAGTTAGTAAAGTCTAGGAGCCAGGGGCAGACCTAGGCTTTTTTTTCTCCTTCGCTCTGATTGCATCGTCCTAGTTGGCCCAGTCCCTTCCCCTCAAGATTGGATCTCTCCAATGCAATTTAATGAGATGAAGATTGCTGCTGGGGGGGGCGCGATTGCCCTGATCACCCCCTTCTGGATTTGCCAGTGCTAGGAGCAAATAGGATGATATAGGGTCTCTTAAGAAGCCAGGTAAGATGTGTCTCCATTGCTATCATTAGAAATTACTAAATAAAGGCATATTGGCTACCTCCTGGGATTTGTCCAGCACTGATGTAAGTGTTATAATGCTGTCTGTGTGCTACTTGCCGTGCACAGTGCTGCAGGAGATGTTGGTATTGTTACACTTATACCCATTTTTAAGCCTGTCCCGTAGCTTAATTAGTTCCTGTTTGGACTTGACCACTTGTACTTTGAAATTTCCCAGTTGAAATCTGAAATAGGGACAACATGTCTTCTGCTGAAACAGCCCATAAATGTGTGCATAGTGCAGCTCTTCATTAATGAATTTACTGCTTTAACTCAAAGCAAATCTTAAAGTCGATTTTAGAATTCATGGTTCCGTTTTTAATTAGTAATTATTATTATTATTATTATCATTTACTTGTTAGGCGCCACAAGGTTTCCGCAGCGCCGTACATAATACAAAAAGGAGACCATACAGGGTGACATAGTACAGAGCAATAAACACAAAGTACCAGTACTTCAGAACTCCGGGCAGACATATGAGCGAAGATGGAGTAGAAGAACAGGTATGGAGAACGGAGGGGAGAGGGGCCCTGCTCATATGAGCTCACATCCTAAGGGAGGGTGGACAAACAGGCACAGGAGGAAACCATTAAAGTAAGGGAGAGAAAGGCGGGGCTGGTGGAGAGAGGGGAGAACGAGAGAAGGATGTTTGCGAAGGTGCAACAAGGTAAGGGTTAAGTGGATTGTTGGTAGGCTTTGAGGAACAGGTGAGTTTTGAGTGCCCGTTTGAAGGAGCACAGACTGGGTGAGAGACGGATGGAGCGAGGGAGGTCGTTCCAGTGGAGGGGAGCAGCTCGGGAGAAGTCTTGGATTCTGGAGTGGGAAGAGGTGATCAGAGTGGAGGGGAGGCGACGGTCATTGGCCGAGCGCAGGGAGCGGGCAGGGGTGTGAATGGTAAAGAGGTTGGAGTTATAGGGGCAGTAGACTGGGAGAAGGCTTTGTACGTGGTGGTGAGGAGCTTGAAAATGATCCTGTAGGGGAAGGGGAGCCAGTGTAAGGCAAGGCAGAGAGGGGAGTAATGTATTACTGTACTGTTCTCAACATGTTTTTATGGGTTTTTTTTTTTTTGTTTTTTTTTATTGAGTAAAAAGAGGTAGAATAAACAAAAGTGTTCTTGTACACTGCATATGCCGGAGTCCCAAATGGGTTCATCAGCTCTGCACCACGCTATACTCTACTGTTCCTGCTTAACCTGTTTCAAACAAGCAGAGCTAGTGAAGAAAATTTACAAGGAAGGAGCCTACACAGCAGCTTAGCTTATTTCAGAAAGACTGTGAGAATAGGAGAGTAGAATGTTGGACAGTTAGCAGGGTATTTAACTGTGCGCGATGTGCCGTCGAACATCATGGCTGTGCACATTTCAGGTTTGCTTTTGTTTTTTAATGTTTTATCTAATCAAATTCCACCGACTAAATTTATGCTTTAAATATTTTATTTTTCTATGCAATTTTTTATTATTTTTGTTAAAGAAGTTGACCACTTTGGACAACTATTACTTTTAGTACTACACCATGTTGCCCCATTAATAACCCATTTTCTGTATGATAGGAGCAAAGCATCCTCCTCCCAGCAGCCAAGTCTGGACAAGTAGTTCGGTCTAAGGTTTGTAGCTACGTTGGTACCTGAATATACCGGACCAGTAGTTACCATAGTGTAGAACGCCATGGATAGCTTTGATGCTTCAGTGCTAGAAGCAGTGCCTCATGCAGGTGGTAGGGAGGTGGTACCCCCAAGCACTAATGGGAAGAGGGACTACTTTAAAATATAAGAATGCGAACACTGCCCACTGTACAAAATAATATTAAACTATAACTAAAATATGTATTGGTATTATATTAAAAAATCCCATATAAGCCATATATGACCTTGGGAAAAGCACTCTTGTTTAAGAGAGATCCCCAGACAGTTAGGTAAGCAGGGCAAAACTGTAGTCGGTCTACACATTGCCTTTCCGAACCTATACCGACTGAATGGCAGTGTGTGCGAGTCAATAATATATAGCCATGAGCTATGTTCTAGAGGTGGCACCAACATTTCCTATTTATCTGTCCTCTGCCTCAAGAGCATATCGACTTCTATATCTTCTTTAGAAATTGAGTCTATAAAATAGGAGATATTGAATATGGTGGCATGTGAACGAAAATAAAAGCAGGGCATGAACTATACAGTGAGGTTCATTGTGTAGATTTAATTCTTCTTCTGAGTTCTTATTCTTCCTCCCACCAGCTATTCGGCATCCTTTCCACAACCCCCTTTCCCTGCCCTGGGCCTTGTTGTGTCCTCGTTGTGAGCGCTGCTTAATGCATTAGGGAAATGTTGCAATAACCAGTAGCACATTATTACCTCCAAACAATCAAGCTGCCATTTTTATATGATACTTAATATTTAAATGACACCTCGCTGCATCTGCTGACGATTGATGTAACGGCGCTACTTTATGAGTCAATATATATTTAATCAGTGAAAACTGTAAAATCTGATGAGAGATGTATAACATAGTGGCAGGGTATGGTTGCAGAAGGCCAGTTAAATCTGCTGCTCTGTCCTATGATGCTGCTTTGCATGCAACTCGACAGATTCACATATTTCTTACCTGAGCTGCTGTATATATTTATCTGATTATATCTTTGTACACACATGAGGCAGTTCTGCAGCCGTAGACTCTGTTATTAATATATGCCACCGTAACACTGGATAAAAAATGAATGTGCCCAAGTGCCATAAACAGGAATGATAATTCAGTTTTAGAGTTCCATAAGCTGTCTTGGCCATCTTTGCTAGAATTGGTATATGACTTTTTACTGGAATTATGCCACATCTACAACATTAATTAGTTTAGTTAAAATCTTTTAATTGGTACGTATATCCTGTGTATACAACGCTGTGTGCTTGAACATAAGTTACAGGCCTGTAATGCACAGTAATATAAGGCTATGCGCACACTCAAGTTTGTTTTCCACTTTAAAAAAAACAAAAACCGCTAACTAAATTTATTACTTTAGCCTCGGTCAGAAGAATGAAATATAGATGCATAACCTACAACATGGTAGGTAATGCAGGTTTTCTTTAGGTTCTGCTGCATGCATTTTGAACCTGTCTTTAGAACATATTCATGACAAGTTAACTCGTGCATGATACTCATGCATTCTAGTCAAATCAAGCTACTTAAGGTGTTAAAAAGGTTCTTGTCATGCATTTGGGCCATAGCCCAGGCCTCAACCACCAACCACTCCCCACTGTCACCCCCGGCAACCACCAACCACTCCCAACTGTCACTTCTCCTTCAAGAAATATATATATATTTTTTTTTTTAAATCTTTATAAACACTTTTAACAATTAACAAATTAAATTAACAAATTAAAAACATCTTAGTATACCAAATTTCAGCCCTTTCTGAATTTTTTTTTACACACACACTAAGAATTTAGTAGGTCAGTGTATAACTCCGCCCAGCAGGTGGCGCTGCAGCTTGGTTTTATTTTTTCCACACACAGAGAGACTAACACACGCCACTAGACATTTATATTATAGATACTCTTCAATCTTTCAAGCCAAAATAAGAAAAAACGCTGTGTGGCCGAGCCCTAAGCATGCAGGCCATGTGTGATCTATCAACACACAGCCCATTTATAGTTAGAATGTATGCAGGACATAAATAGTTTCATACTTTGTAGCAATCCCATCAGATGGCAATATATATGTAGGCAAAGTATGGTCTCCAAATAAATGCACACTATGCCAGCCAAATGTAGTTATGTTTGAATATTGGAGCTCGTAGGCCTAGCACACAAACTAGCAAGATGGACATCAGCATGATGACGGTCTTAAATCTTAACAATAGTCTCTCTCACCAGCATGGCTCCCACATATGACCCTCATATCTGTTGCTGTGGTATTTAATTTTATTTATGTATTTATTTATTTATGTGAAAAAAGGATTCAAATGTTTCAGTTTGCATGTTTCAGTGTAGGGTTGCCCTTGTGCTGTCTGTAAAAATGGGATTCCTTGCCCCTTACAGGCACAAATTATGGGAAATTGGACACCTTCAACTGAGTATCAGTGTTGTGGATACACAAAATATGGAAATAGGAGCACTATTTTGGAGTGTATGTTTATAAATTAAGCTGATCTAAAAAATAGTTATATTGAAAAACAAATGCGATAAAGACAGATAAAACATAAGTACCAGCATAAGTGTAAACCTTATATTACACAGTGTCTCATAAAACCATCCACAAATTAAGAGATGTTATTAGTAGGTAAATGTTTATGAGAAGGTGTTATTATAAATGTTACATTCCTGCGTATATTTTATCTGCGTTTTTTTTTAAAAAAAAAGTAAAGTGCTTTAAGTCCTATTGGGAGAAAGATGCTATATAAATAATAATTATTATTATTATAAATGACCCTTAATGACCAGCAATTTAGCAGCCCAATAAACATTGTGTTTAAGAACAACAAAAAACACCTAGCCAGGGAACTACCTGACTGCTTGGACCCTCTAGCAGGTGGGCTGGTAGGCCACTTACCAGTCTTCTGTTTAGTGGTTGAACGCCTGAAAGCATAGGGCTTTGTTATGATGAGAATCCCTCCTCAGCCAGTTGTGTCCAGGGACAGGGCACACTATTTTCTTCTTATGGTCAGGTCTTGCAGCTTCTCTTACCTGCTTCAGGTCACACCTCAGCCCCTCCCTTACCTGCCTTGCGAACTCTCTTAAGCGAGCCGTCACCTCAGACTTCCTGCCACTTGCAGGACAACGATTGACCCTCATGCTGGACCTCACTACTCAGCTATCCACTGAACCTCTTATCTGTCTGTGACTGGTCATCTTTTCTGTCCTTCCTCCTGCAGGACACACAGCGCCTCACTGATCTCTATACCGGGCTCCAGAACACAGTGGTCGCATACCCTTTTAATTATGTAGGGGACAATTCCAATTTCCTGAACATCATCATCCTCAACATTTATTTATATAGTGCCAGCAAATTCCGCAGCGCTTTGCAACTTGGAACAAACATTAATAAAACAATACTGGGTAATACAGAGAGACAGAGAGGTAAGAGGGCCCTGCTCGCAAACTTACTATCTATGGGACAATGAGAGTTTAAAGCCGAAGACCACGTGCTACATCATATTGCACATTGGACCACTAGAATACAAAGGTAAAAGTATTGAGTGGGCTGTGTGATCAGTCACACAGCAATGTTGGTCAGAGGGTTGTTGTCTTGTGTTAGCTGTGTAGAGGGTGGTAATAGGGTAACCTAGGGAGACTAAAATGGTGGTTGAAGAATATTATAAGCTTGTCTGAAGAGGTGGGTTTTCATAGAATGCTTGAAGGTTTGGAGACTAGAGGAAAGTCTTACTGTGCGATGAAGGAAATTCCACAAAGAGGATGCAGCCTGAAAGAAGTCCTTTAACCGGGAATGAGAGCATGTGATGAGAGTGGAAGAGAGACGCAGATCTTGTGCAGAACGGAGGTGTCGAGTTGGGAGATATTTTGAGACAAGTGAGTAGATGTATGTTGGTGCAATTTTGGCGACGGCCTTGCTGGTTGCGAATTAGAGCCACCTAGCCTGTAACCACCACAACACTTATATTATTTCTATTCCCATATGTCCAAAACACACTGACATTTGTTTAGTTGTTTCATTGCACTGTTCATTGTCGGCCTTCTTACAATGCCACATCCCACTCGCATTCTATATGGCACTTAGGTAGGAGTCTTCCCACTAGGGCTAGATTGCAATCTTTGGATGCTTGAAACTACGATTAGTGCTATTGGGACAGTTGTTTTTAAACTTGGTAATTGTTTTGTTTTGAAGAATGCAAAAGTAATGTGCAGCTTCTCAGTGGACAGGTATGGCTCTAGTGCACTGCTGCAGGAGCTGCTATGGCCAAGTGATACGTTACTTCTGCTTGTCCCTATACCTTGCTAACATTTATGTGGAACTACTGGTCCCAGCAAGCCTTGTCAGCCATATACTGCTTGAATATACTATAGCTATTCTCACCCCTATTCTGCCCCCCTCGTTTTTCTGTAGCCTTTTTTTTCTGCCCCCTCGTTATTTTGTAACCTTCTCTTTCTGCCCCTCATTTTTCTGTAGCCCTCTCTTTCTGCCCCACTCATTTTTCTGTAGCCCTCTCTTTCTGCCCCCCTCCTTCCCCGCTTTCTGTAATCTGTACTTACTTTCTATGCTTCTTTTATCGCTTCTCTGCTTGTTTGATTGGTCACGGCACCTCTCACTGGCAGCGTTGTGACATCACGAAGCTAACAGGAGCCAGAAGCCAGCAGGGCGCACACCAAGATGCGGTTCTGCACTGTAGCAGCACCGCAATGCAGAACCAACGGTCTGCATACTTGGTGAATAGCGGGCAGGTATTTGCACCGCCCGCGTTAGCTAATAATGACCCGATTAAGCTGGTATTAAAGATAATTTTTTGTATAGAACACACATTTTGTCAGGGCCCCCCAGCTGACTGAGGCCCCTGGGCTGTAGCCCCAAAAGCCCTGCAGTTAGTCCAGCCCTGATTTTCATGTACATTATTCATCGCCATAATACACAGTCTTTTTATATATGTGTATATATATATGTATATATGTATTCATTTTCAATAGCGCCTTACTTGCTGTTTAACATGTGTCCACATAAAGTATCAGAGTGCGGATGGGACTAGCTCATGTATGTTTAAAATCACACCAGGCATCACATTCTGCAAGAAATCAATTTGGATTTCTTACAATGCCACCGATTCAGGAATTCCCTGCAATTTTGCTGAAATAAGGCATAGCCCATATAATTAGCTTGAACAAATACTGTTTTTTCGTGACAGGTTCACTTTAAGACATGACTTACTAATGGCACTTGATGACTGCTTTGAAAACTGCTGGTCTAGACACTGGAGACATAGCTTGAACTTATTAAACGTGATACCTTGTTCTACAGTGAAATTGGTGCATGGCTAAATAAATACCTGTGTATATTACAAGCAGTAGAGAAACAATGAGGTCAGGGGCACAGCTGCCATTAACTCATATACTTGTCTGAAACTTCCAGGCCCAGTGTTGGAGAACTTGTAGGTGAGAAGATAGCACAGGGCTTGTGTGTAAGACAAACATTCATATTAAAGCCGTCTCCCCAGTTTCTAAATCAAGATGAAAGGATGGTGTGATTATTAGCCTTGAAAGCTGTCAGGATATTCATTATGCAGGGATATTCAAGCAAGTCACTGTCTTCGGTTTAACACTTACAAAGGAGTCTTCAACATCTATAGTATTTGAGGACATAGATTAGATTACTGGGTGTAATTTGAGAACTGGGTCTAGAGTGGAAAATGGGTTTTCTACATGTCATCTTTCCATGTCATGAACATTGGTGTGCTGTCAGTGTGGTTTTTGTTGCAGTTTTGCATGGTTTTCTCTTTTTATCCAGTGGTGGTGAATAAGTGTCCCAGCTAATTTATATGTATAAACCAGTCCATAACTTGCAGCGCTAAAATGAATATTGCAAAAATTATCTTGTTTTAGCTTTCCTGCTTATTTTGATGTGATGTTTAAAGCGCAAAACACTGCACCAAAATATAGAGGGGTTAGCAAAGTCTGAGATGTATGTGAGCTATAGTAACGAATGCATGGTATTGTCACACAGAGACTGTATTGTAAGTACATTGGTGTAATACTGAAGTGATTGCAGTCTAATTGCTTGTCCGTCTGTTGGCCGTGCTGCCCATGGAATCATATTAGACTCGGATGTACTGCAGAATGGTACTTCGGTCAGGGTTACAATAAGGCAAATGTCATGGGGCTCATTAGAGTTGGACACATTTACACCCCGAATGTACGTAGGAAAAGGCACACCAAAGAAAAGAGTACTTACATGTATATGTTGAGTCAGATCAGGGGCGGATCTAGAAAACTGTTGTACCCCGGGCGATTCAGGGGGGGGGGGGAATTTAGGCCCCGTCCCCTTTCTGACACCTAAGGCTGCCGGCGGCTGCACACTATGTGCAGGTCCGCTTGGCAGTGACAGTGTGCCGTCCGGCATCTCTGATTGAGTTTAAAACACAGTCAGAGCAGCCGGGCAGCACACTGTCCCTGCCTGTCACTGCCGAACGGACCTGCACATACTGTGCAGCCGTCGGCAGCAAGTCTCTGCTAGGGGGGGCGATTGCCCCGATCGCCCCCCCCTGGATCCGCCACTGAGTCAGATGCACCTCAAATACAGTAACATCTGTGCCAGTAGTATGTTAAGCATAACAAATCTGTATACTTTTACTCCACGATAGCGTAGAGATTACAGTGTTTTTAGTAAATGCTAAAGTTGCATTACCCTATTTGTACACAATATAGTAATACAAAGGAATATCATATACACAAGAGAGAATAGTGTTTTCATAGTTATTAATGAATATGAGTCATGTTTTCCAGATAAAATGTAACTTAGTACAAAATGCAAATGAAATTGAATGCAAACCACTTTTTCTCCTTTAAAAATCTAATGGGGATCTTTCAATTAAGTAATGTGAATAGATGGTTGCAACTTCATATAATAATTCCATAATGCTATGATTTAAATCAGGGGTGTCCAACCTTTTAGCTTCCCTGGGCCACATTGGAAGACAACGAGTTGGTTTGGGCCGCACATAAAATACACTAACACTAACGATAGCTGATCATCGAAAAAACCATAGAAAACATAGTTAACATATTAAACTTACTTGGAAATGAAGTTAGTAAGAGTTAGGAAACCTGTTGCAGTATCATGATTAAAGCAGTAGTCCCATTACCAGCTACAATTGAACTTACCTGCATCTGTCCCTTAGTGGGGTTCAGGGAATTAAATGCCAAAAACTTTTTTTCCCTCTCTTTCTGCACCCATGAATCATTTTTTTTATTGACCAGTTTGAAATGGTCACCGATATAGGTAGCATCAGGAGGACTAATAGAAATCTACAGAGATTTAAAGATAGGGTGGCAGGAAAAATGGCTCATGGAGCAGCCTCCGATGAGGGTAACAGTGGGTGATATTTTCACCCTACTCAGCACTGCACATTTAAAATGGTTTAAAATATTAAAAATACAATTATCTCTTAATATTTATATTAGATATATACAGAGAACACAGCTAGTTCATAATTGCATGGTGCAGAAAGTCCAAATTCAGAGTAACAACAATAAGATACTGGATAATCTTTCACTGCTGCTGATAGTTCGCGCGGGTGACTCCCCTGTGCTGCGCTACGCAATGGATGTCGGGTGTGATGACGTCACCCCCGACATTCACTGCGAGCACCACACGGAGGAGGAGACCAGGGAGGGAGCCGGAGCTCCAGCTGGCGTGACCGCAGGGAAAGTATTTTCTTTTTTTTTTTTATTGCAGGATTTTTTTTTTCAGTGTTGCCCCCTTGCCACAACCAAAACTCCTGCTGGGCCACTTTTACAGGCATGCTGGGTTGGACAACCATGATTTAAATACTAGCAGCTGGAGAAGTCTGTATAATCTAATAGTGATAATGCTGCTAATAGTCATAATCTTCATTGCGTATTGTTGCACAAGAGATATATCTCCTAAAAGGCATAGAAAAATATAAATATTATTGGTGCTCATGTGCACTATGGAAATGTGCTTATTACATGCAAAAAATGTGTATGTCCAACTCTAAATGATGCCTCTCAATACAAGTGTATGTGATCATTCCTAGCCTGCAGTGCAGTGCCATGAGTGGAAACATTGGTCTAAAGTTGGCTAACCTATGACACTCCAGGTGTTGTGAAACTACAAGTCCCAGCATACCCTTCCTGCAATAAGCTGCTATATATTGGCAAAGCATGCTGGGACTTGTAGTTTCACAACACCTGGAGAGTCACAGGTTAGCCAACACTGGTCTAAAGGGTGATACCCGATGTCTAGTGAGAACTAAACATCTTCTTGCAGGTTCTGTATTTGATCATACCTCCCAACTCTCGATTTTGGTGGTACATACCAGTTTGCTGGCTACAAAAGGGGTAGGGCTTAATCTAAAGTGGGTGTGCATTTGGGGTGAAGTTTTGACAGAATGGGACTGGGGCTTACTTTTCCCGATTTTATGATTCTAATTCTTGGGAGGTCTGTATTTTCATAGAAGTGACATGGGATAATATAAAATCAATATAGTGCAGGCAAAAATGATTTATATTTAGCTATAAGTGACATGGAAGTAGAGGGCAGGTACATCTTGAGAAACAGCATTTTCACATGTTGGTTGTTTATAATTGACAAAGTTTAATTTTGATTGTAACTGCTGATGTAGCAGATGCAGATATTAAGCCTATATTTATTTATAAAGTATTTTACCAGGAATAATATTTAGAGTCATCGTATTCAAGGATGTCCTGGATACGTCATGTACAGTTGTAATATAGACAGAAGACATTTAGCATTACAGTGATAACAGAATAAACAGATATCACTCTTTTGACATCTCTTTTACAGGTAGACTTTTCTCCAGCACTTATTGCTCGGACTGTTCTGGAGAGATTCCTCCAAGACCAAGATGGACTAACACGTAAGTCATCTCCATCCTCCCCAATAAATAAATGTCCCTGGAAACCTTATTTTTATTTTTATTATTAGTAGTAGTAGTATTTCTATTGGGGAATTGTAAGGATAAACTTAAGTTAGAGAAAATAGGAGGTACAATAGGAGGGAAAGTTGTGGCAATATATATATATGCGTAATTTTTACACTTCAGTTTAACCGCACCGCCCATTATCGAAGCTAAAACTGGTGAATATTCTTGCAATATATAAGTGTAGTTTCACTATTTTAATTAACTTGAAAAAAAGAAAATGTAGTAAATATTCCTATGCATATACATAGTGATTTTGACACTTCAACTGTTGAATAAAATGCATTTAGGAGGTTATTCTTCATTCATAAGCATGTAGTGGATTACAAAGCAGCAGTAATATACATTTATAATGGCTGCCGTATTATGCGCTACATATTTTGTGGGGTTGTATAAAGGATAATTCTACCTTTTGATAGCTCCAGATATTTGCTCAATTGTTTTTTACATTTGCTGAGTTTCAGCAGAGGACGTAACTAACAAACAAAGGTTGACTTAACATATAAATACCATGACAAAACAATAGCTTGAATTTGTTTGTTTCACACTATTAAGAATAACAATCATTTCTTGATGTTTTGTTTCCTAAATATTTCACTGGTGAACCTAAGATATGAGATATTATCGTGCTGTATTTTGTCCAAAGCACTTCAGCCTGTGTGCCACATCAAAACATCTCACTACACTTAGGCTTTAAACTATAATCCAACAGCAAAGAGCCAGGGTATAATGAATGGTTAGAGGAGTGCTCTAGGACAAAGAACAAGAGTAGTACGGAAGCAGAAATAAATACACAGGGAATATTATAGAATGGGCCATAGTGGGTTGCCTAGAGTGGGAATATACTGTGGTATGGAAATCTGTATGTCTGCTATAATAATGATAGCTGAGTATAATGTGTGTGTGCATATTTGTAGTTAGATATAATTTCCATCGTCATACACTTGCAGCGTTGAATATCTTGATTAAAGTCACTGGATCTGGTTGGGCCTTTCATAGGGAGATTCGAGAGGCAGAGGTTGGCTAAGATACTTTCCTACACACAGCAGCCAATCGCCTTGTTAGATGGCAGGTAATGTGAGAACTAGAGGGAGGACTGTATGGGACCACTACCATCCTCATTGTCTTGTAGACTAACACCAATGCTTAATTTGCTCTGCTGTTTCATGGTACATTATTATTATTATTATTATTATTATTATTACAAATTTTCTTATAGCGCCAGTATCCCCTGTATGTAAAAGACTCTATTGGAGCTCTCACACAATGCAGTCAGGTCTTTCTGACTGTCTGCGAAATGAACAGATTTTAAACAATGTGGAGAGCCCGATTGGTGAGATTCTATTGTTTGGATATTGGACGATATAGATAGATGTCAACCCGAATGTCTGGCTAAAATTCCTCCCCCCAAGGTCAATGCTTATTTGAGCTACCTCTATCGGCTAATACAGCCAGTAGACTTTTTGGATAAATCTGTACTACCTTTGGATATTGACAAAGGGCAGTGTTTTCCAAACCCAGTCCTCAGGGACCCCTGCATGTTTTACATATCTCCTTGCTGGATCACAGGTGTATTCATTACTGACTAATACATTTTGAAGGATCCACAGGTACTAATTATTTCACTTGTGACCTAGAAAACCATGCTCTGTTATGGATACTTGAGGACTGGGTTTGGGGAGCACATACATAGGGCAGTATTTGCCCCTTCCTCTTTGCAAATGTGTGGAGCAGTAAAGGACAGCAAGATGGATAGTTTTCCACCGGTTTTTATGTGATAAAGAGCAGCGATCTGACTGGGCCACTCAAAGACATCTATTTGCTTAATTTTAGGCCACTCCAGTGGCACTCTTGCTATGGCTTTGGACAGTTGTACTGTTGTAAGACATCTCCTCCCCAGTTTGAGCTTGGCAGAGGATAATCGTTTTTGTTTAGAAATTTGTCTGTAATTTTACCACTCATCTCCCATCGGACCTGACAAGAGTGTCAGTCCCCACAACATGGAGTACCACCGTCATGATTCACATTGGATATGGTGCTACCTGCCTGTTGTTCTGTGTTTGATTTGCACCATACATACTTCTTAGTTTTCAGGCTAAAACGTTCCACTTTATAGTAGTCTGCTCACAAGGCTTTCTGCTACATCTCAGTAGTATCTCCTAGATGGTATTGTACTAACTTTGAAAGGACAAGGATATGGTTTTTATTTTTTTCCTTGCAATCCCCCCATGAAGACTCTATTTGAGATTGGAGATTTGTGACCCACGTACATTATGTTCCTTTACACCTCATTCATTGTCACAGTTGACCTTGCAGTACCGCCTTCAAAATCTGCGTCAACAAAGTGTAAACAGGGTATTTGGGATCAATAGTTTTTCAAAGCACTATACACACTATAACACTCACTGTTACCACTGCACAATTTAAATGCAGTGGGGGCAGTATTTCTGGAAGTGAGACTCCTCTATTTATTTGGTAGATGTGGTGTCAATGGAGAACCAGCTAAGGATGTCCCACTGTTCTAAAACCCTGATGCTACAACCCCAACATGGTCATTTCAGTTTTGCCCCACATACACTTTATGGACAAAAGTATTTGGCCACACCTATTAATTATTGAAATAAGGTGTTTCAATCAGACCCGTTGCCAGAGATGTATAAAATTAAGCCATGCGGTGTCCATTTGAAAACATTTGTGATACAAAATCGGTCGATCTGAAGAGCTCAGTGACGTCAAGCGTGGTACTGTGACAGGATGCCACCTTTGTAATAAGACAGTTAGTGAAATTTCATCCCTGCTGGATATTCCACCATCAACTGTAAGTGATATTATTCGAAAGTGGAAGCATTTAGTAACAACAGCAACTCAGCCACGGAGCGAAAAACCATGTAAAATCACAGAGTGGGGTCGATGACTGCTAAGGCGCATGGTGAGTAAAAGTCACTAACGCTCTGCTGATTCCATAGCTGAAGAGTTCCAAACTTCCACTGGCATTAATGTAAGCATAAACACTGTGCGTCGGGAGCTTAATGGAATGGGTATCCATGGCCAAGGAGCTGCATGCAAGCCTCACATCACCAAGACCAATGCCAAGCGTCAGGTGGAGTGGTGTAAAGCACACTGACACTGGATTGTGGAGCAGTGGAAACGTGTTCTTTGGAGTGATCATCATCATCATCATCACCATTTATTTATATAGCGCCACTGATTCCGCAGCGCTGTACAGAGAACTCACTCACATCAGTCCCTGCCCCATTAGAGCTTACAGTCTAAATTTCCTAACACACAAACACAGACAGACATTGAGAGAGACTAGGGTCAATTTAATAGCAGCCAATTGACCTACCAGTATGATTTTGGAGTGATGAATCCACTTCTCTGTTTGGCAGTCAGATGTGCGAGTCTGGGTTTGGCTGATGCCGGGAGAAAAGTTACCTGCCTGACTGCGTTATGCCAACTGTGAAGTTTGGTGGAGGAGGGATAATGGTATGGGGTGTTTTTCAGAGTTTGGGCTAGGCCCCTTATCTCCAGTGAAGGCCAATCTTAATGCTTCAGCATACCAAGTCATTTTGGACAATGCTATGCTTCTAACTTTGTGACAACAGTTTGGGGAATGCCCTTTTCTATTCCAACATGACTGTGCCCCAGTGCAAAGCAAGGACTACAAATACATGGTTTAATGAGCTTGGTGTGGAAGAACTTGACTGGCCCGCACAGAGCCCTGACCTCAACCCCATGGAACACCTTTGGGATGAACTGGAACAGAGATTGCGAGCCAGGTCTTCTCGACCACCATCAGTGCCTGACCTCATAAATGCTCTACAGAATGAATTGGCACAAATTCATCATGCAGGGGACTTAGGCTGCCCTGTATATGACAATGAACCTGGAAATGCACTCAGAATTTTTCATAACCACATTTGTCCAGTTCACAGGCTAATGTTCACCTTCTAGCTTTAGTTCTTTTACAGATATATAGAAATCAGTCTGCCTTTCAATGTTTCTATGTTGACAGACACACACTCATATATGACATAAAATCCAACATAATATCTTTCTAGACAATGTTTCCTTTTTCAAATATCTTTTTTTTAAGTGAAGCTGCCTGACCCATCCACAGATGAGTATTCTCCTACAGCCCCACTATCCGCCTATCACAAGAAATAAAACATCTTTAACATTAAACGCCTTTGTTCTGCTTGTGAATTCTCTGCTTGTGTTTGTTATTTTGTCCTTCCGCCCTGGAATCCTCCTCCCGCACAGTAACGCTGGGCTCGGCAAGAGGGTAGGAGGAAATACTCTGCTGCTGCTACTAATAATAATAATAAAAAAAAAAAAAAATGAGAAGAGATGAAAAGAGCAGCGCTTCAGGAGGAGGTTCAAACTTAAATTAATTTGCCACTGAAAAAATACATTTTGTTATTTTCTCCATGTCAACTGCATGATTAAAACTGGCTGTTAAGTGAGCTCAGGGGATCTTCTCGTAAAAGATTTATGAGTAATGTTCAGTGCAATATTCAAAGTGAGCCATGAATATCAGGGTAATTGCTCTCTCTGCTGCTTCTTTTACTAGGCATGAGTTTGTCAACTACGCCATAAATATTTGCCTAGTCTGGTGAAAAAAAGACCGTTTCATCGCCTGCATTTTTTATTACCTGGTGTTATGTTTACCTTTTGAGTCCTGCCTTTAGGCACATAGGTAATCTAACAATAAAGAAGAAAGGCAGCAAATAATTCTTTGTGGGTTTCATCTTTCCTGTTTGTAATGCAGCTCGCTTCTAAAGCTCCATTGTGCGCGCCATAGCATGCAAAGTTAAACCTGGCTCGCTTTTCACAGTACATTAATAGGATCGCTATGCTTAGCTCATGTATTTTACAGGCAGGTAAATATTCTTTCTGTAGCAAAAAGATTTAAGATGCTTGAATGTTGCCCTGGGGTTGGTGCTAACCAAGTGCATCATTCTGTTGTTAGATATATTTATTTGTTTACTATAAACACTTATTATCTCGTGCACATGCCCTAGAAACATGCAGGTATTCAAATCATAATAAAATGAAATGTATATTCTTATTGGAGCAATATTAATGGGATCAGTATGGATTTCACAGATAATAGTGGGATTTTCTGCAGTTTTTGTTTATTTGGGCATTGTGTGTTAGCTACTGTTTATGCACTGACAATGGTCATCAAATTATTTACAATTAAAACAAGAAAGAGAGGTGTTACAGATGCTGTAGATGTACTGTGACTTCACCCACTTATTTTTTTAGGGTAGTTCTAGCTATTTAACCCAAGTTGATTTTGTCTTCACCTGCACGCTTTTTAAGGCACTGGAAATGTAACATTTTATACCCAGCATGCTGTAACGCGCCGACGCTCTGTGAGCAAATCACATGATGTCAGAACAGCACGGCTTTAGATTTAATCAAGAAAGAGATTAAAGTGAATGTCTCTCTACTCCCTCCCTCCTTCCCTCTCCACAAGTCTGCCGCAGCCTGGCCATTTGTCAACGTCAGGCGGTCTGATTGCTTTGGACCTACTTCTATCCGACTCCCGTCAGCCAGCACAAGGGCAAGGCAGGCAGATTAGCCTGTATCAGACCCAGTAAAGCAAAATTCATTGAGTGGAGTAATTGTAAAGTTAATAGACTGACCGTAAATGTGATGTCTATTAAGATATTTCTTTTTATACTATATTGTCTTTTTTTTTTGTGTATATTATTCCAGTATTGCATTCTGTTCTCATGGTTAAAGATATTAATCTTCTTTACACATAATTTGATCTCGTAAAGTTGAATTTGATCCCCTAGAAAATAGTGAAAAAATGTTTTCTGTTTCCAGAATGTAATGTATTTGGTGAGAAAATCAGGGCCTGGGTAATTTTTACTACTTTATGTTTTTGATAAATTAGAAGCTATACTCTACAGGTGCAGTCCAGAGATGGGGATGATTACTCTGGGCCCCATTTAGAATTGGGGATGGGGGTGTCCTAGCTCAACTCTATATCGCAGTGCAAAAGTAAAGCTGTGCTTCATGTAATAACAGAGAGTATTTTCCCTGCATGAACAATAAAAACTGCACTATACCCCTTGTATCATAATAACATAGTTTGTCCTCTTTAGCTGGATTTGCTCCTAACGCTAAATTAAGCCCCTTTATCTCTTTGTACCTCTGAAAAGTCATGTGACCATATCAAAGCACAAGGCTGTAGTTTTAAGAATGTTGCTTGTATAAGATGAAAATCATATTGAGGTGTTTAGTGGTCTGTGACCATTATGTATTCCATCATTGAACATTTGTAATGATTTGAACTATAGAAACTGTAATAAGGTCAGATTAGGCGACATCTCTTTATCTAAATGTATCAATATCTTGATGTGTAGCCTGCTCCTCTTCCAGGGTACAGCACCAGATCTCTTCTCACTGATGTTTGGGATTGCTGGCTTTTTTTTTTAGTGCACATAAACAAGACAATTTGGGCATCCACTTTTTCATTTTTTGACCAAATTGTTCCTGAGTTGCTGGATGCTTGGGACAACAATTGATAAATCAGTGTGTGTGTGGTTATCTGCTGAACACTCTAATTGGGCACCATGTAATCCGGCTTCATGTGGGTGACCTAATTGGAAACAGATCTGCTCCCCAGCACTCAGGCTGTACGACGACCTCTCCCTGTGTATGAGCAGCTTAACTGTTGATCTGAATCTTAACGTATATAGAAAGCGCTAAAACACAAAAAGTGTTTCTTCCTTTTAATTATTCTGTAGACGTTCAGAATTCTTTAATGATATTATCTACTAAAATACCACATATAGTCCTTCTAAGACTTCATTAAGTTTCTTCCTACACTTTGAGGTATGCAAAAATTGCTTTGCCTCTTTGAATTCATAGAAATCTAAGAATAATAATTGAGGTTTAATGAGAATGAAACCATATTTTTAATACTTTGTGTGTTTATGTTCCATAGTAAGGTATTACTGCTGATAGAAGATGCTGCAGTGAAACTTTGTTTTTCAGATTATTTGTGAAGTTATTTACAATGCGCCTACATATTGCAAGAGTACATGTTGATAAGGGGCTGAGAGGAGGGTAGGAGGGATATTGAGTGGGCAGTGATGAGGCTGAGGGGGTGTGAATGAGTTTGAGGATTTAGGGGGAGCATTGGGAATGGACAGAGAATAGAGGCATGAGATGAAAAAGGGGATATAGAAGGTTTATGATGTATATTATAGGTGTGTAATTAGTAAGAGGGGTGCACGGTATGTGAAGAGGTTGGGGGCTATATATATACATATATATATATATATATATATATATATATATATATATATATATATATATATATATATATATATATATATATATATATGGTTCGCTATTTATTTTTGTTAAAAATGACGGGCTTTTACATTGTTGGGCTGGCTCCTAGAGTCTAAATATTAGTTGAGTATTATCATTATTTGTTAATTTATTTGTAAGGTGCCGCAGATTCCGTTGCAGCGGATATAGAAGCAAGTAACAAATAGATGAGTTAATACATATAAATAGCACAGGTGAGTGTAAGTAATGCTATGGGGAATCACACAGAGTGCAGCAAAATGAATAACGGGACGTATGAGGGAGTCGGACATTGGACAGACATGGGACAATAGGTAGAGAGGACTCTGCCCGCGAGACCTTACATTCTAGAGGATTTATACAGGTGCATTGCCTTGAGAATATACCAGTGTCACGACCCATAGGATGAAGAAGAATGGTCACTAGTGTGGTCTGCTTGTCCTTCAGTAGTTTAGACAGCAAATGCCTTGAGCACAAAGTTCTAATAATAACCTTACCACATTTCTCAGCATTTTAATAATTTCTATTTCAACTCCTGCACGGATTGGTAATAATAATTAAACACAATGCAATTAAAATGATGAATGCCTTTCCTTTCAGTGCTTGCTCAGCAATGTGTAGATGGTATCTGTCCCAATTATATGGCTTCTAAAAGCACAAGTGGCAGGGGAAGCTGTATTTCGTTGAGTTCTGCTTTTTGCTCTCAGCCCTGTGTATTTGGCTCGCTAGAAATGCTGTTTACTGCCGCTTATGAGGTTTGGGCTGTTTTGTAAGTGAATGGACCTGTGCTTCTAAAAAGTGTTCACATTGCGTCAATTTCAGTGTTGCCTGCAGTGGTAGCGTTCGGTACATAGTCCGCTATGCTGCAAGGAGGCTCCGATTGCAATGTTAAATGTGAGGACAAGGTTTTGTGTACACACTGTAACAGGCGTTTTTAATGACCGTGTTCAAGATCTTACATTTATAGCTTCTTCTTTTTTTTTTTTTTTTTTTTAATATATCTGGCTGTCAGAGTTAAACGTGTTGTGCAGAAAGATACACTACTGCTTTTTTTTTCATGAAATCTATGCTTAGCAATTTATTGTAAATAATAGACTCAATTTGTGCAATTTGTGGTTGTTAATATAAGGTTCTCAGAATCTACGCATTTTTCAAATTGGTTTAGATGCCAGTGTATGCAATGAACACACATACATTGCTGCTTGTTTCCATAATTAACATAATCTTTTGATGATGGTAAGTTTACCCTAATGCTCCTGATACAGCATTTACACATTTATTGATCAATCCTGGTTTTAACTTTCTTCTCATTTTCATTCACCCCATATAAAGGGTACAATGTCCACAGATGTGCCATAATTCATAGCAATCAAAGTATAGCTGTTGTCTTTCCAGCATAGTTGAAGTGAAGTTAACGCTAACATTGAATTAGTTGTTTGTGTTGCAGCATTTTTCTGTATATTTCACCATGTTATTTAAACGCTCCATAGGGTTTGCAAAATGTTTTTAAAGATTGAATCTTTGTGCAGTAGTACGATTTCTGGATTTCTTTGTTACTCCTTTACCAGTGATGTGTATTACAGTCATATCCAGGAACATCGTTACTATTGGGTGCTAACAACACTAGCGCTATTTTCAGCTTGTGAAGTGCTCATTCCTTTTT
Organism: Mixophyes fleayi; assembly: GCF_038048845.1. Lineage (NCBI taxonomy): Eukaryota > Metazoa > Chordata > Amphibia > Anura > Limnodynastidae > Mixophyes > Mixophyes fleayi. Next base: position 37,678,882 of record NC_134413.1, on the reverse strand, counting down.
TCTATATGTTTTTGTTGCAGTACATGTAAATCTCATAGCTTATAATGAGCACCTAAAATACTCTGCTGAAATATAATGCATCTCAATTGGATAAAGTTTTTATTAAGCGTTTTGAACTGTTGTAAATATCGCTGCTGTCACTGCCTGAAAAAACGCTTGAATAATTGAAACGCTTGTTTTACTTACAGAAATGACTGAATTCAATTTGGAGCAATTAGACTCTGTGCTTTAAATGAGTATTAAGGGCAGTTCTGATTTCCCCTCGCTCGCATCATAAGGTTAAGACATACATGACGTGAAACCAAACAGTAGTTTAGGAGGAAAGCGTAAAAGTTTCAGTGAATGAAGGGGGTGGTAGGTTGGACTTTTTTTTATATGATTTTACTGTTTTCACTGGGCACATTTTTGCAACCCCAAAAATGTAGGTGCAGATTAATCTTACGACAGTGTTTACAAATTGGGACTGTTGATGTTAACTTTGAAATGCGCTATGCGGACAAGTAGGTAGATTGATGCAAATTAAAAAGTAGTGGGGCCCGTAATTTTTCTGTTTTTATGTGAACTTTTGTGAGTTGTTGTTTTAAGGCCTACAAGTACCAAATCAACAATGCTTTGTTTTCTATCCTTTCAGAGTTAAATAAAATAAACAAAAACTTGGAGTCTGTGAGTGTAGACAATTACTAGATCAATACACAATTAAACTTGTTTTCATTCAAAGAGAAGCAAGGAATCTGGGCTGCAGACACACACAGCTAGTTGAAGCAGCCGTATATATCTGTGATAAGCTGTGTGTTATGTCAGAGTTTACACTGCAATTGTGCTTTGCTTGCCTAACACGCTCCTAATACAATTTTAAGTGCACACCGTGTAACCCCCAGAGCAGGAGCCTAAAATCTCCTGTGTCTAACCAAATCTTGTTCATTTGATCTAGATTGCCAATGCTAATTAAAAGAGCATGTATCTTTTCTGTCTCACAGTAAGCTCACTCAAAACAATGTAAGGAGACCTATGGATAACCTTTCAAGTTTTGGCACTTTTACACTCAGGGCCTGACTAAGGGTTCTGACAGCTCTAGGCTAATACACCCTGAATGACCAGGCTCTTTAGTTCAAACACGCCATTATTTATCTCCACTATTACCAGATAAAACTATCCATAGCACAGGTTATATAGGCAATATATGAACATGTGTGGTCAAAGAGCTATAACCAAATACAAACCTCTACCCGTCCCATCTGACTAGTATTTCTTTACTACATCCACCCCCCTCGCAGCCATTTTCATTACCTCACCCCCTGCAGCCATTTTCATTACCTCTCCCCCTTGCAGCCATTTTCATTACCTCTCCTCCCGTCAACCATTTTCCTATTCTCCCGCTTAAGCTATCCCCCCCTGCAGTCGTTTACAACACATTCTTCCCCTGTAGCCATTTTCATAACCCCCTGAAACCAATCCCCCCCCCCCCAGCTATTTTCTTTACCTTTCCCCCTGCTGCCATTTTCCTTACCTCTCCCCCTGCTGCCATTTTCCTTACCTCTCCCCCCATTTTCCTTACCTCTCCCCCTGCCGCCATTTTCCTTACCTCTCCCCCTGCCGCCATTTTACTTACCTCTCCCCCCATTTTCCTTACCTCTCCCCCTGCCGCCATTTTCCTTACCTCTCCCCCTGCTGCCATTTTCCTTACCTCTCCCCCTGCTGCCATTTTCCTTACCTCTCCCCCTGCTGCCATTTTCCTTACCATGCTCCCCACCGCCCCCACCATATTCATTTTACTTACCTTCTTCCCGTCACTTGCAGCCATTTTTTTTACCGCCTCCCCTGCAGCCATCCATTACCTTCCCGCAACCATTCTCATTAATCTTTTAATTTACAACTTTATATGTAGAAACAATGTTAATATATATTACACATATAACCAACAAGACATTTCCCAATATACTGATATATTTTTGCAAAAAAATTTGATTTAAGTGACTATACTCAGAACACAGTGGACCTTTTTTTTTTTTTTCACAAGGAGCTCTAGATGCATAGCGCATAAAGCCTTGGCTTTCCATCGGTAAACCTAGATGGTCCGTCCGACACACACCAAGGTACACACCCACTCTCCGGTCTCGGGAGAACCCTGTACAAACAAAGTGTGTAAAAAGGAGGAGTAAAATAAATAAAATGTTTACATTTTTCTCCTGAAATTCTGCTCTGCTAAACCATATTTGAGTCTTAAATTATGAAAATGAGGGGACATCAGGACATATTACAGGGGTCACTTTGGTTTCTTTTGACAATGTTTTAAATTGAGCAAAATGCTGAAATACGCCCCATTTAAAACATATAATGAGCGGCACCTCCGCTCCAGAGCGGACAGTGCCCAGGATAGATAAGCATATGTCTCGACGCATCACACTGCAGATTTGCTTTGGTATTAATACAACGTTTAATGTATGGAATTAGTGTGGTATACGTCTTATATTGGAACTATGCATGTTTTTTTGTTTTCTTTTCTGTACTGTTTGAAAAAAAATCAATAAAATTATTTAATTTAAAAAATATTTGATTTTGTTCAGTGACAATAGCTGTAAGCCCTTCCACACTACGTAATGCCGCTAAAAATGCGCCCTCCCCAACTCTTTAAATTTTAATAATCTTGCTCCACAAAGTAAAATATTGTTTTTACACTGTTTCGCCTACAGTAGTTTACTAGAACTCTGCTTATCTTTCGCCATTGGATGACACAAACCTGCACCTCTGCTATTACTCCATAAACCCATGTGCTTTGGTGGAAATCTAGGAGAACACCACCACCAAAGAGAATTTTGTGCTGTGCCCCAACCTTTTTGCACCTCTTAAATGAAGCCCACTGAAGAAATGTATTAAAATTGATCTAAAGAAAAAGGGATGTTCTGCCATAGTAGCTAATAAGATTTTAACTATGAATTCTTTAGCTAATTTTAATTTAACATCTGATTAGTTCCTGTCTCTTAGTATGTACTGTAACATTAAATATGATTGAACCCTCCAATATGGTTCATTTAGAAAAACTTTCCTAGTTATGTTATTTAGTGGTGGTCTGATTTTAGGAGATGTCAAGCTATAGAGACCCTCATACCCAATTTTTTTAACAATTTTATTTTGATATTTAGGTAACATTTATACACAGGGCTATCAAACTAGCCATTATACTGAAGATAGAGAAACCACAATAGCGATCAACATGTACTTAAGAGTGAAAATGGTTTGAGTAAATGCCTGTGTGCCAATTATGGTGAGCAGTAAAGGTAAATAATGAGGAAAAGATGGAGGAGGGGAGGCAAAGCGAACTGGGAACCACCTCCAAGAACCTCAACAGTCTGGGAGAATAAATACATCAATAGGGGAGGTTCTTCATACTTCAGCCAATGTGCAGTAACCTACCAAAGAAGGTCTGAAAGTCCTCTGGTATTGGAGTTTTGGTTGGATGAGGTGTTGAAGTAATACTATAGGTCTGTGTGAATATGTGGGATTTATTGATCAGATAAGCTGAGACTTTCTCCATGTTTGTGAGGTGTCATATTTTGCTGTATACTTGCTGTAGGGAGGGGTGCTCTGGCTTTTTCTATTGACTTGCTATTCGACATCTAGCCACATTGAGGATCTGGATGGCCAGTTTTTTGAGGATATATTCAGGCCATCAATTGACAGACACAAAAGGAAAGACCATGGCTCTTTAGAAATAGATGTGAAAGTAACATTGAATATGAGAGGCTATATTGTCCCAAAATCTGGCAATTTTAGGGCAGGTTCACCAGGTGTGGCGATAGGAGCCCAATTCACCACTTTCACTTGACACTGCTTCCCTGACCATGTATCCTTGTCTGTAAGCCTACCCAAATCCCTTTCCCAGCTAATTTTATGTTTAGGGGTAGGATACCGTTTCGTATTTACTAGGAAATTGTATAGCGATAAGATCATACCTTTAGAAAGGGGACCTTCATAGCAATAAGACTCATTTGCTTCAGTGGTCTGGTGATGTGTTTCTTGAGAGGGGAAAGGCGTAGTGTCTAGAATGTAAATATTGAAAGGGTCTCACCACCTGGAGATTACAGCATCTCCAACTGAGCGTAATTACCATTGTTCAGGTGTTAGGTTTCAGAGGAAATTTCTATCAGTCAGGGTTAGTTCTGGCTTTCCTAAGGCACAGAGTCTAACGAATGCTGGGCCTTCACCAAGAACCACACAAAGACGGGATACATTTTTCTACGCATGAAAATGGTCCTGAAAATGGAAACCATTGTTTCCAATGATCCCCTGCCCACTTGCGGTTCTATATGTGCAACATAGTGGTTTTTGCAAACACTGCCTGCTTTATTAAGTATGATTAACCTAAGTTAAATATAGTAAGGTCTATTCAGTGACATCCCGAGCGAGAGTAAAAGAATCGTTGAATGCCAGTGGGTACCTGGTCTTATGGACTGCAGTAATCACAGCCACTTTATACCATAACTTTTCTTGGTCCCTGTAAAGATACTGGGTTTTCTGTCCCAATTCTACCCACTTCACACTTGCTAACCACCCAGGGGTGCCTTATTATGCCAGGGAAGCCTATCCCAGTACATTCTAAGGTTTGTATAGTCACGAAGGCAAATGCAGTTAGAAAGTAAAACAATACATATATTGTAATAAAAACAATCACTAGAATATTATATATACACAATAAATAAATGCCAGGCAGGTTCACCACATTATCTATCCCTTACTCCACTAGCTTAAGGAGTTAGTCACCTGGCTGTACTGACTTGATGACCCATGGATCTCCCGATGTATTTCACTGGTAGAGAACAGCAAGTCAACACCAGATCTTGTACCTTACAGGAATCAAATCACAGAATAAAATCATCTCCCCCTGGAGTTTCTCGTTATATCTAGGATCAAATTTCCACTGTGTTTTCCCCTCCATCAGCAAACCCCTGGCTCTCCCTCTTTAAACATTGGTGGGTGCTGGATCGGGATTGGAGGGGGAGTGGAGATGGACTTTTATTCAACAGAAGCTCCCCTGTGGTTTCGCCGACAATGTATCAGGAAGTCCTATGGAGGACAATGGGTACTAATTGGCCTTCCCCACCTCCAAATATCAGATAAGTTAACCCCTCCTGAATTTAACCCCTTACACTAGTTTGTGATGTCACGGGGTCCCCAGCTGTTCCATGCTTCCTGTAGAGAAAGGAGGGGGATAATGGTTGTAACTACAGCCCCCTCAGCTGTATCCTGGTATCTTATCCTTACCCATAACCCACCTGGCTTCACTTTAATAACAATGAATAACAGCTTCACTGCAATATCAACAATATACAATATACATATTTACAATGAGCTACAATGTCCCCTTATCCATATGTAATTAAACATTGCAGTTGTACTCTTGAGCTGGGAAACAAAAGCATGGGCTATAAAAAGTACATACTATAATCCACATTTTGCGAGAAGTAAGGGACAGTCTGTGTTATCAAACTCGTTTCATCACAGTCGCATATTATACATTCTCTTCTCCTGGGATAATCTTATTTATCCGATATTATTTGCTTCTTGTTTAAGTGGGTAACAGTGTAACTGTTTTAAACAAATCACATTGTAGATAAATAGATCAAATTGTGTTGTCATGTATGTCTCTGGCATCATGTATGTGGTATGATGTGCAGCAATTGCCTCATAAGAATAGCAGACGTCCATCTTTAAAATGTAACTGCGTTTTGGGAGTCTTCTTTTTGACAATGGTTTACTAGCATGTTTTTTACTTTTTCCAGATCCAAACTGAAAAATGAAGAAATGATAGATCTAAGGGTTTTGTTTCAAGCTGTAACATTAGACTAAGAAAGGTTGGGGGTTATATTCAAAGAGTGTGAAGTGTCGCTACATGGGTGGACGTATTTTTCTCCCCCACAGTCCTCACAATAACCGTACCTCATTCAGACCAGCTCCAAAATAAGTTTCCTGTTGTGTGCGTATATGTGCCCTTTCCTGTCTCTGGTGAATTACCCAGTAACACAACTGTAGATTTCTTTGAGCAGTGCATTCTAAAATTGTAAATAACAATCAAAGTTCTTGGCTTGACTAGAAATGTATTCACCACCTAGAGTGTTCTAGTTTATTAGATTGTATTGTATAATTAATAGCTTACTTATGGAAGCTCCATGTTTGAATTCAGTCATGACATCTCCACTCTCCTCTCAAGCTGGCATCAAGACGTAACTCACTAGTCCCTCCCTTGCCACCATCCATCACATTGTCACTTAACGGCAGGGTAGGTTGGAGTAGAACTCTTGTTACTCCACTAGGATGTGCACTGAATCCAATTCATATATGCTAAATGCCTCTTTATTTTGTTTTTTTGAGTAATGAGTCAGGAGCAGTTCATTAGCTTCTGGGGACAAAAAGACAAGTGCAGCGAGGAGAAGAGCAGCCTCTAATTTGACAAGTAGCACTCATTTCTCAGCTCTGTACTTGTCTGCTGAACTGTTGGATTGCAGGTACATCCATGCTCGCTATTTTAGATGGATATTTAAAAATAGTAACATGCAAATAATACCAAATGTATGGAGACCACTAACTATTATTAACCCCTCTTTCATTGATGGGGATATTTCTGTAAAATTAGTCTGAAACATTTTTAATGTTACTCCTGCTTACAAAAATAGGTAATGGAAAGTTTATTTCTATTTTTAATACAATCACCTAGACCAAAGCTGTCCAACGGGTGTCCCGCCAAAGCTTTTGGTCAGCCCTGTGGTTCCTTGCAACCTCCATATATTCTATTGTATTTCATCATTTTGTTAAGCGTATTCAGCCTGTGAACAAAGTTATTTCATGGCATATATCAGCGGTTCCCAAAGTGTGCGCCGTGGCTCCCTGGGGTGCCGCGGCGCTGTCACAGGGGTGCCGCGGCCACCCTTGCAAAAGAAGAAGAGGAAGAAAAAAAAACAACTTACCAATCCAGCGCCTGATCCTCCTCCTCACTGTTCTCACTGACTGCCGGGCGTGACGTCATCACGTCCAACAGTGTCAATGGAGAGCAGCAGCAGAGAGGACATAAGGATAGAAGACAGCAGAAAATGAGGAAAGAAGGTAAGTAAAGGAATGGAGAGTGAAGGGGGACAGTGAGATGCTGAAGGGGGGGGGCAGAGTGAGATTCTGAAAAGGAGGGGGGCAGAGTGAGATGCTGAAGAGGGGGACAGAGTGAGATGCTGAAGGGGGGGGGCAGAGTGAGATGCTGAAGGGGGTGGACAGAGAGAGATGCTGAAAAGGGGGTGGACAGAGTGAGATGCTGAAGGGGGGACAGAGTGAGATACTGAAGGGGGGGACAGAGTGAGATACTGAAGGGGGGACAGAGTGAGATACTGAAGGGGGGACAGAGTGAGATACTGAAGGGGGGGACAGAGTGAGATACTGAAGGGGGGGACAGAGTGAGATGCTGAAGGGGGGGGACATAGATGCTGAAGGGGGGGCAGAGTGAGATGCTGAAGGGGGGACAGAGTGTGAGCTGATGAAGAGGGAGACACAGAGTGTGAAATGGCGAAGGGGGACACAGTGATTTGATGAAGTGGGATACAGAGTGATATGATGAAGGTGCACAATGTGATGGTGAAGGGGACTAAATACATCTTACATTATTTTGACCCAACTACTTAAAAAACGGGGCTACCCGGTAATTATTTTGGTTTAGGGGTGCCTTGGAAAAATTATGGTGACCCTAAGGGTGCCTCGAACTGAGAAAGTTTGGGAAACCCTGGTATATATGGTCCTCTTAATGTAAATATTTGGACAAGATGGACATAATATATATCTAATAATAATAATAACAACCCTTACTTGATGTCTTAAACTAATCTTTACTTGTTTTGAAGACACCAGTGTTGTTGTTTTTGTGGAGGGGACACATCTGCTTTGATTGTATTGATGTTATTGAAAACCTAAAATATTATCTAAAAAGACAATAAAAATTGCACAAAAATTGTTAGGTACACCTATAAAATAAGGCAAATGGCAGTGTAAAAAATAAAACCTATCCATTAAATCTAAAATCAAAATGCTTCTGAAACCAGACCCATCATTATCTGTGAGACGATGCTAAAAGGAAATGATTTAGCCAGGAGATTGTGGAACACACATTTACTGGTATTAAGTAGTTAAATTGTGAAGTGTGTAAAGTTGTGTTCAACACATTGCTGAGATAGCTTGCAGGTCTCTGCGGATGGTCCCCTTTGCCAGGTGAGCAGTAGCAGGTGTAAGGGGATTAGTTCTGCCAGAATAGCCTCCCCCTCCCTCGTCAGTCGCCTCCTGGAGCAGCACAAGGGAAAAATATCAGCACTTTTTATTTTTAGTGGGAAGATAAATTTAAAAGGAGTAAATTGGAAAATCAAATGAGGGCTGTGGAAGCCGGGGAGATTTGCAGAGCTGTCTCTCGGCGTTTGAATGAGCCATTCATCATCCCTTAGAAGTAGTCAATTCCTCTAGTATCTGTAAATGTTTTCAGATATTAGCCAATTTATATGCTCTGAGATTCATCATGGAAAATCAGCTTTACCGATGCGCATTATCTCCATCGGAGATGAAGTTTGATGTATGGGCATCTTTGGAACTCAATGAGATGTGCGTTCAGAGAGAGGAAAAAAAATAAAGGGGAGGCATAGGGGAAAAAAAAGCGTTTTTAATTAATAAACAAATTTGCTCAGGAGCTCATCAGTGTCAGAAACAATAAGGACTGTCGTTCATTACTGTTTATTGCGTTCCACCCTCAACAAATGTTGCCTTCTAATGAGATTTTGTTTCCTTTTTCCCCCTTTTTTAATTTGGTTAATGGCATTGTCGGAAGAGAAAATGCAAATTTATCTTGAGCGAAAAACAAAATTAAGTTCACACTGCATGTTTCTGGGATTGGAGTAAGATTTCTCGGAAGGCTCAGTAGTTGTGCGGGCAGAATAACAGCGCCAGTGTTGGATTTTGGAGTACAGGTCAGAGTGGACATGGTGACACTGAATGTTTAATAATCTCAGTTGGCTCTTGCTGCATTACATTTTGTTACCACATGTCCAGTGTATTACATTTTCTGCAAATAGATTAACCCTTCATGCCTAGGTGTTTTTCAAACCTTAATGACCAAACTAAATATGACATTTATGAGGCGTGCGATTTATTGGGAGTGACTCATAGTCTACCCTGGTGAATTTTATGTTGTTTTTTTGGGAATTAAATTTTTTTTATTCTTTATTCTGTAGGCTAATCAAGTAAATGTTAACCAAGCTAAATAGGAAAAAACACGGTTTTACATTCGTCATCATCATTTATATAGTGCCAACATATTTCGTAGCGCTTTACAATTGGGGACAAACATAGTAAACTAATAAACAAATTGGGTAAAACAGACAAAGAGGTGAGAAGACCCTGCTCGCAAGCTTATAATCTATGGCACTTGTTATCTTTACAATCACACAAGGAGTGTGACCCCTTGTTCTTACAAGTATAGGGTTACCAGATATGTGCACTTTAGACAAGCTCTCATGAAACTACAGTGCCAGTAACAAATGCACATGGATAAAAAAGTCTTTATAGCGAAAGTAGGGAAGGCAGGACCGTGATGGGTGGACAGAGTTTGGGTTCTTGGGTCCTTATGGGTTGGACATTAATTTTGTGTGATTCAAGCATTTCTGTACTAGTGTTCAACACCTATACAAAATCCATCAGATTTACTTTCAGTGGGAAACACCTTGGTGTTGGAAGAGTGCTGTTATGTAGGGGTGACATATATTGTTACCCTTTTTTGAAGGACACCCCCACCGATGTCACAATGATATCGCCAGGTTTCTATAACAACCCATAGATGTTCTAGTCTTGTATAGGGAGAAATTCGCCTGCCATTCATTTGGAATGGAGATCTATGCCTGGTGCAACCGTATGTAGATCTATTGGGCAGATGGGAAGGTGTTAAGCTGGTCTTATTCCACTTTATATGATAATAGGACAATGTCAGAATCGAGATGAGATCCGTTTTATCCAGGAAGGTTAGGAAGATGTTGCCAGCAGCTTAAGATTCTGGGGACAATATCTGGGTGCTTTTCATAGCAGTCAGGTGTAAACGGATGGAATAGCCCTTTTTTAACTTTTAATGTAGTTGACATTATCCAAGCATGCCAGAATAATTAAAGTGTGTGTCAGTTTATGGATAGCACCCTGAACTGCTCTATTAAAGAGGACTGGGTGGATCGTAGGATGGAAGTCATAGACCGATGGACGTGAGATCACCTTTTGTGCCCAGCATCCCGCATAATCAGTTAAAAATTTGTGAAAGCAGTCTGGCATTACAAGGTTCTACTGAGGAATGTCCTCACACCAAGGACGGGGTTGTTTGGAAGATCTATCAGAATATCATCTGAGTTCAGCTCCTCTGGTGATCTATGCGGCCTCCTAAGCAGTGGCGAATCCAGGGGGGGGGGGGAAGGCGATCGGGGCAATTGCCCCCCCAAGCAGGGGCTTGCTGCCGGCGGCTGCACACTATGTGCAGGTCCGCTCAGCAGTGACAATGTGCTGCCCGGCTGCTCTGATTGTGTTTTAAACACAGTCAGAGCAGCCAGGCAGCACATTGTCACTGCCAAGCAGACCTGCACATACTGTGCAGCCACCGGCAGCCTTAAAAGGCAGAAAGGGGGCGGGGCCTAAATCGCCCCCCCCCCCTAAATCGCCTGGGGTAGAAAATCTTTCTAGATCTGCTCCTAAGTGACAGCACCAGACACCAAAACTTCTGCAAAATCAAGAAACAAGTGTCCTGGCTTGGTGACCAGCAGCGTGCATGATGCCAAAGAAATATACCAGGAACGCAGCTACTCCAAGCTGGCAGATAACTGCAGGAGGGCCCATGCAGCACAAAGGCGAAAGCCTTTTCCAAAACCATAAAAGTGAGGAGGTTCACTTGAGATAAATGATGGACAATCATGTTGCCAGCAGCTGACTTTCTTGACATTTCTACAGCAACTAGTTCATCTTTCATTTCTGCACCTTCCACTGTCTCTCCTCATTCTGATCATTCCATTGGCTAGTCACTGCCTTAATTTGTGGCTGATAATGTTTCTGTCTTACAGTAGCCACACATGGCTACATTTGTCATTCCATTACCTTATGTATACATTTTTGCCCACACATCTTAGATTGTAACCATCTGTTTCATGTCACTTTAAGCTCATTTGAGCAGGGTCATCTTTACCTTGTGTGTGTTACTTGTTTGTATAGACATCCTTTCAGAGTACAGCATTGAGTAAATAAAAGATGATGATAATTTCATGTTTATTTTTAACCATGAGCCCAACAATGTACAGTGCTACACAATATGTTGGCACTTTATAAATAAATGCTAATAATAATTGTAGCACTTGGCTTTGAAGTTAGTGTCAGTGTAAACAATTGAGCTACAGTAAAAGGTAAAAATGGACATGTGACCACTTTAATTTCTCATTTTATTTAGGTGACATTTGTTTAAGTTCTGCCTTTTAACCATATGAAAGTGCAGTATTATTATGCCTATAGACCCTATGAAGAAGATTACTCGCTCAGTGGCTCAATGACAACATAGTTATTTGGTAATTTTGGATGAAATGAAAACAGTAAGCAGAGGTTGAATGAACATATGCATATGTATGTACACAGACATTATGCATGTGATTATGTATAATTTATATTGAGAGGTGAAGTATATCTCAATCAGCTCCTGCTTATTACTCCCTCTCCTAAGGCATTTTATTTCCATAAGTCACTGCAGGAGATTTTTTACATCTTCAGTTGACACCTGGCAGGGACAGCCTCCGCCGTGCATGTGTGTCAGATCCAGGTGCAGGTCCTATTTACATCCCACAGTGCTCTTTCTTGCTTCAAGTAATCCAGCTCCTGTGGTTTGTCATCACTATCGTACAGGTCACAGAGACACCACAAATTATATGTACAGGTGGCTTTGCATATTTTGAACTTTCTTGTAAGTGAACATAAAAATGTTCATATTAAATAGGATGTTAGCTAAACTATGCAGTGTATTTTGCAATAAGATTAAGAAAAAATAACCCTTTACAATTATGAAGCTTTAATAGCCTTGCATCTATGCACAGTGTTGTTTACCATCAGTAACACAAAGCACATTTCATCCCTTGAAAAAAGGTGGGTGTCCTCTTACTAAGAAGGGGTATACGTAGCATGATTTTACATCACATCTGGGGGTAAACGTAATAATGTCCGGATTCTTCAACTCCGGCGTGTTCAGCGTCTTCGGCGATTAAATTTAAAGCGGCGCTGCATTGTAAAGGTAAACTTCCCTTTACAATGCAGCGCCGCTTTAAATTTAATCGCCGAAGACGCTGAACACGCCGGAGTTGAAGAATCCGGACATTAATACATTTACCCCCAGATGTTAGTCTACTCAATAGTAGTGCGCCATGCTGGAGTTGGTAAAAAAATAAGTTGGACCCGAGAAGTGGTGTTTTATACAGTTTTGTTTTCCTCTTGTGTCCATATTGATTAAAGATAGCTTTTTGGGGAATGTGGGGTATGTGGCGAGCAGGGTGTAGAACACATTAAAAAATAAAGGTTAAGACCGCTTGGCATCCCCTCTCACCATGCAGTATATATATATATATTGGCTGATTGTTTTATTTGTGTTTCAGATTTTGTGATTTAAATGTTGTCAGGTGGGTTCTTTAGGTGCTGCTAGGTTCCCTAACATGTCCCCTAAAGGAGCTGCCATCACTAGAGATCATAGAAGTACCCAGCCGACTGGCAGCACCGCTAGTAGTAGCCACAGAGTCGGTTATATGACTAAGGGTTGAACTAGAGCTGGCCTAGATCACATGCCTATATTAAGTTCCATTTGTCTGGTTAAATGGGTAGCCAGTGTTCAACCTCATGTCTAGCTAGACTTGACCTAAGTCTTGCCCGAAGCTGCTCACTGCAGGGTCCCTGCTGTTAATTATGGATTTGGGGGGAGGCTACGTGACAGCACTGAACCAGAGCAGGTGTGTTCTCTAAAAAGTGCCCTGCTGAAGCTATAGCATTGTGGGAACCAGGCCAGGAGTTAAAGTAGGGGTACCCAACAAACAGGAGTTTACTCTTTGGAACAGTACTTATTAGGGCATACAATTCTTGTTGGGCTGGTCTCTGATTGTGCTGGGGAATTAGATCTTCTAAGACTCCAAAAACATGCTGGTAGATTTTGTGGCACTATATAAATAGCTTATGATAATGATAAGACTCCACAGACCTTTTCACTTTGTGCATCTGACAAAAGCTGGAAGACACTGTACTCTGTCCCTACCCTGCTGGAGTGAATATGTGGCTCTGACATCATTCCAAGGGATACGGCGAATATAGCCCCTTTAGTGTAAGGTTTGGTTTTTTTAGTAAGCATGTTGGACGGTGAACCGCCTGGTATTTGTTAATTTAAAGAGTATAAGCCCAATTGTATAATTTGCATAATAAAGCCAGTTTGTGCTTTTATCTATCGGCCTAAGTGTTTGCAAACATCCTAAAGTTAATGGGTTTGCCAGACTGCCTCCAGGATGACCGGTCAGCTAGCAAGGTACAAGATCTAACATTTACCCAATATCTTTACATGTGTGAATTACAGTTGGTGGCTAGACTACATCAGATTAACATTAACGACTGAGGGTGGGAACTTTTGGAATCATAGTTGCATACATTTCAATGGTTTGCTTAAATATAATTTCAAATCAATTTGTGGATACTGGACAAATGGACCCATTGTCCATTATACTAAAACCCTTTAGGGTGGTTGGAAAACCTCTGCTCTGAAAATTCTGGTTAATGTGATTGGTGCAATCCATTATTATTATTATTATTATTATAATTATTATTATTTTTTTTTTTATTATTATTTTTATTATTGTGATGACAACATATTCTGCAACAATGTACATTCAGTGCACATCTGTCCCTGCCTTTCTAATTACTTACCATAGACAAACATATTCACCAAGGTGAAGTTCTGCTGCTTAAAGCTGCATTACCCCAGTGATGTCACCAGGAGGTAGCCCATTCTGCATATGCTGCAGTGCATTTTTTTGAATGCTCTAGCAGTTTTCATGGGGCCAGGAACCATTAATAACAGTAACTGTATTGTTGGCAGGGGCTTATTAAGGTTTCAGACCGCCCTAGGCTAGTACACTTGTAGCTCCCCCTCTCCGGGCTGATGCGCAGTAGATAAAAAACAAACGTATCCTTAATTTAAAATCTGGCTTCCTTCACTTCAACCACCGCCACTACAACAGATAAATGGGTGTTCATCGCTCACCTTCATGCGTTTTCGAAACTCAAGCATGGGGGTCTGTCACATTACACCTGTCGCCATCCTTTTCTCTTCCTGCTTGTCCCCAAACTTCCACCTGAGGATGACTCATTGTCTTCAGCGTTTACCATGGGAATGCATTAAGATTAAAACCTTTCTATATTTTTCTTTCATGTTTTCTCTTTATATTTTAAAATTAATTTCAGTTTATGCTTCTCCCTGTCACAATTTTGCTCCCCAAAAAATGTTGTGCAATAGGCTGCAGCCTAGTCAGCCTATTGGTTAATCAGGCCCTGATTATTGGGATCCTGGGTGGTCTGTGATAACCAGGATCCACATATGTACGGTAGTTGAGGCATTGAGCCACTGTAAATTTATGGCAGCTAGGAATAGAGCTCAGTCTCACCCATTGTTAAACCATGTTGGGTGAGGGCTAATCGGTTAAACTGGAAAAAAAGATGTCAGAAATGCTTCTATTATAATCTAGTCAGGCAGCATATTATTCTGGCCATCAGAAAATTTTGTTTAAGACCTCTCAACTTCTCATATATACATTTTTGCTTTGTAGACACACTGCAGACATTAACATGCACAAAACTTACTACAGATGTATTAATCTTTAAATTACCTATAATGCGTCACATGCCATTCATTTCAGTAGTTTATGATGTGTTAAATGTCCATTTAATGTTTGCAACATCTGTATACGTAGCAACAACATTTGCAGTAGTGAAGGGAGATGTCTGCCCATAGAAATATTTTACTAGTAAACCCTCCTCCCTCAGATGTTACACTGGCAAGAGTCCAATGCTGATTCTCATGTTCCAGAGACTTTGTAAATTCCACTATTTTCTTTGACACATTGCAGTTTGCAAAGTGTGGGGAACACTGACCACATTGTGTTCACAACAAATGACAGGGTTTGCATGTATGGAAAGCACTGACCAATTGGTGGGCACATTACAAGCTGCAGTTTGTCAGAAGAACAGTGTTTCACATTTCTCTTGTCATCAGGAGAATCAGCCATTAGATGGCCTGGTGAGTAGCTCCTGAATGGCAGGGCTGTCACACATAGGATACCTGTCATTCTGACTACTGGGAAAAGGGGGTTTACCTGTACTTCTAATAGGGGACATCTGTAAATTTCCAGTAATTTACAGGTCGACTATTGCATTAAAGATTTGACCGCTCATTTACAGAACCTGTAGCTCTGTACAGTCATGGCCAAAAATTTTGAGAATGACTCAAGTATTGGTTTTCGCAAAGTTTGCTGCTTCAGTTATTATGATGGCAATTTGCATTTACTCCAGAATGTCATGAGGAAGGATCAGATGAATTGCAATTAATTTCAAAGTCCCTCTTTGCCATGTCCCACTATCCCTAAAACAGCATTTCTACTACATTTTGGCTTTGCCACAAAAGAACCAGCTGACATCAAGTCAGCGATTCTCTCGTTAACACAGGTGAGAGTGTTGACGAGGACAAGGCTGGAGATCAGTCTGTCCTGCTGATTGAGTTAGAATAACAGACTGGAAGCTTTAAAAGGATAGGTGGTGCTTGAAATCATTATTCTTTCTCTGTTAACCATGGTTATCTGCAAGGGCCCGGACCATCTTCTAAAGTTGATTCAGCTGCGAGATTGAGGCACCACCAGTGCAGAGCTTGCTCAGGAATGGCAGCAGACAGGTGTGAGTGCATCTACAAGCACAGTGAGGCGAAGACTTTTGAAGGATGACCTGGTATCAAGTATGCCAGCAAAGAAGTCACTTCTCTCCAGGAAAAACATCATGGACGGACTGATATTCTGCAATAGGTTCAGGGATTGGACTGCAGAGGACTGGGATAAAGTAATTTTCTCTGATGAATCCCCTTTCTGATTGTTTGGGACATCTGGAAAAACGCTTGTCCGGAGAAGGAAAGGTGAGCGCTTCTGACAGTAAAGCATCCTGAGACCATTCATGTGTGGGGTTGCTTCTCAGCCAAGGGAGTGGGCTCACTCCCAATTTTTCCTAAGAACACAGCCATGAATAAAGAATGGTACCAAAACATTCTCGAAGAGCAACTTCTCCCAACCATCCAAGAACAGTTTGGGGACGAACAATGCCTTTTCCAGCATGATGGAGCACCTTGTCATAAGGCAAAAGTGATAACTAAGTGTCTATTCTGTCTATACTGGATGCTGTTATTTTTTAGAGTTAGAAGACTTGGCATTCTAATTAGTATTTCCAGTATGGTATATACAGTATGTGGCCCATGCCAATGACCGTTTTGGGCAGGTTAGACAATGTGCTCCTGAGCAGTGTACAGTCTTCTGACCTCATTCCGTTTGCTGATGATCTTCAAGATGAGAAGCTTAAGAATAAAATGTACTTGTCAGTATGGCAGAAAGCGATGGCACAAAGAGTCTAATCAACTGCTTTACACCGCAGGATGTTTGTTGCACTCGACCCTGCTAGGTTAATGAACCACTTTTCTGTTAAGAGGAGTATAGAGCGAAAAGAAAAAAAAGAATCAGTTGAGATTCACACTGGGGACCACTTAAGTCATTTAACCTTTTAAGTGCCGGGAGACCTGCAATGCATTAAGTGAAGGTGTTAAATGGTTTTTATTTGCTTGAGGGTTAGTAGAGGCTAGACAACTTTCCTCCCCCCTCCTTCCCCTTCTGTTCTGCAAATGGCATTGCAGCTATGATGAATGAGCATTAGGGTAACTCATTTTAAGACGTGCTTGATTTATTAGCGCCAAGGTCTCCATTTTCCGGCAGGTCAGTGCTTTACTGAAACACCCAAAGTCATTGTCAAGGTCAGTCTGTTTATGATTTTTTTTTTCTTTTTACACAAATGTCTGAAACGCATCATCTTCTTTATCAGCCCTAGACACACTGATGAGATTCATAGGTTGGACAAAAAAGAAGAGCTTTTTTAGGTCTTCACACAAAAAAAATCTTTACAAAAAAAAAAAATTATTAAAAGCTAGCCGCTGTGTGGGCCACGCTTCAATTATGACTCCCTAGTAAGACAAGGGCCTTAATGGTCAGTGTTTGCCTTCAGGGATGTTTATTACACACACAACTATTTTGCAGGAGCAGCGTCAAATCTATAAAACTACCATTAGGCTGAAAAATCAATCAAAATGCCATTAAACTGGAATAAGTTGCCAATATTGCTGATGTGGTAGCAGCTCTTTCGATTTTCCTTCAGATTATTAGGTACAGCCTAGTAGTGACTTTGTTAAGGAAAATAAGTGTTGTTCAGAAGTAATACGTCTCTTTGGCTTCATAAAGTTTGTGGCCTCATATTTCCCACTTTATTGATTACCCATTATCATTTCTCACAAGGCGTCCTAACTCAAGGGGAAAATATAACTCTCTCTCGTTTCTCGCTGAACGGCCATGCCATTATAGATCGGGAGGAAGGTATTTCAGATGAACCAGTCTGGGAGAAAAATGAGCTGAAAATAATATGAGGAGTGTGCCTTCCAGGTTTTAGCAGTTAGAAGTAAGAACAAAGCTTTGTCAGCAATCTCCCCTTCAGTCGTCCCCCACCACCACCTCCTTTCTTCTTTCTACCCTCCTCTCCTTGGTATACCACCCCCATGCTGCTGCATCTCCATCCTAACCTCTCTTGCAAAACAATGAACAGCTGCAATGGAGTTTTTGAGCTATCAGAAACCTTAAAGCGTTTCTGTACTATGAGTAATTTGCTTTAAAGGAGATAGTAGGTTAACGATTTATACAACTCCTAAAATTCCAAGTCAGCCGCTGTGATGTTTGAAAGAAGTAATCTTTTTTTTCTCTGCCCCTGCTCCTTTCACTAGTGTGTGTGTCTGTGTGTCTGTGTGTGTATTCTCTAACCTACTGCCTTCTTCACGCCATATATTAAAAAAAATACATTGAATCTAAAGGGATGAATGTTTAATACATTTTTTAAGATATAAATACACTGATCAGCCACAACATTAAAACCACTGACTAGTGAAGTGAATAACATTGATTATCTCATTGCAATGACATCAAGAGGTGGAATATGTTAGTCAGCTAATGAATAATCGGTTCTTTTTATTTATTTATTTATTTGACGTCCAAAAGACCATTTTAATGTCAAATTTACAAGTACAATCCCAACTAGCAGTAACGGTGAAGCTGAAGGGTGTTGCGTCTTCTCCAGCAAGCACAACGAGAGCCACCATTGGTCAGGTGGAACTTGTGGCCCTTACCAAGGCATCGGCTCTTCTTGCCAGCAGATGTCATCCCACGCATCTCCCTGTGCTTGTCCACAGCTTTTGTGATCCATTGGGTGTCTGGATTGCGACTGATAGCCTTGTGGAAAGTATCAATAAGGATGACCTCAAAGAACTTGTAGGTAGAGTGTTCACCAACCCAGTATGAGGCAAGAACTCTTATTCCTCCACAGTGACGGCCAGCACGCTCCTCAGCAACAGACTGTAGGCTGCGAGCTGGTTCACACCATGTTGCACAGGTTTGCCAGAAGTTACACCCTTGGGCACTGGGCGTTTGCGACCACCACAGTGAAATCTAATATAATAGATAACTTATCCTTGCTTGGCCTTGTACCCAAGTCTGCAAGCCTTGTCTTGACGGGTGGCATGTTGTGTACAGTGGAGAGATGATAGTTGGCGATACTGGCAGTAGGGGGACACACAGAAGAAATCGCATAACTTCTGACTGCTTCTTCCTCCATAATTCTTGTATGTATTTGTAGGCACCCGTGCTGGCTCACACTGATGGCTCGGCAGCCAGAAAGTGCACAGTCAGTTCTTGAAGTTGGTGTTTTGGAAGTAGGGAAAATGGGCAAGCGTAAGGATCTGAGCGACTTTGACAACGACCAAATTGTGATGGCTAGATGACTGGGTCAGAGCATCTCCAAAGCATCAGGTCTTGTGGTGTGTTCCCAGTATGTAGTGGTTAGTACCTACCAAAAGTGATCCACGGAAGGTGAGCAAGAGACAGGGTCATGGGTGCACGTAGTGAGCGAAGGCTAGCCCGTCTGATCAAACTCCACTGAAGAGCTACTTTAGCACAAGTTGCTATAATGGCTATAATAGAAAGGTGTCCGAACATACAGTGCATCGTTGCTTGCTGCGTATGGGACTGTGTAGCTGCAGACCGGTCAGAGTGCCCACGCTGACACATGTCCACCGCCAAAACGTGTAAGCTCCAGTTCTAGACTATGGAGCAATGGAAGAAGGTGGCCTGATCTGATTGAATCATGTTTTTCTTTTACGTCATGTGGACGGCCAGGTACGTGCGTGTGTCCTTTACCTGGGGCAGTGATAGCACTAGGATGCACTATGGGAAGAAGGCAAGCCGGCGGAGACAGTGTGATGCTCTTGGCAATGTTCTCCTGGGAAACCTTTGGTTCTGGCTATCATGGGTGTTAATTTGGCACTTACCACCTACCTAAACATTGTTGCAGACCAAGTACATGCCTTCATGGCAACGGTATTCCTTGATGGCAGTGGCCTCTCTAGGCAGACTGTGCCACACTGCATAAATTGTTGAGGAAATGTTTGAGGAATATGACAAAGAGTTCAAGGTGTTCACTTGGCCTCCATATTCCCCAAATCTCAATCCGATCGGTCATCTGTGCGATGTACTGGAAAGTCAGAGCCATGGAGACCCCACCTCGCACCTTACCGGACTTAAAGGATCTGCTGCTAATGTCTTGGTGCCAGATACCACAGAACACCTTCAGAGGTCTTGTGGCTTCAATGTGTCAGAGCTGTTTTGGCGGCACAAGGAGGACCTACACAATATTAGGCAGGTGGTTTTTAATGTTGTGGCTGGTGTGTGTGTGTGTTTGTATGTGTATGTGTGGTGGTAATAGTAACTGTTTTCTGTAGTAAGTTTTATTGGGGTTTTTTGTGTGCATTTTTTATTTCTTTAAATTTAACAATCTTTCCCCAGCAAAACTGCAACATGTGGTATGAACACTCCACTCCCACCATCATTCCAGAGACAGCTTAGAGAAGATGATGATGTAATGATGTATATCCCTGGGATTTATTTGTACTTCACCACTGTTCCATACAAACCCTAACAACATGTGACTTGTGTGCAACTGCAAGGGTTAAATGCACTGTTCACTCAGTCTCACACTGGTTACGTAAATGAATAGAATTCAACCTCAATACTCTGCCCATTTGTGCCATGATTCACAAATCATTAACACACCTAGGGGTATATTTACTAAACTGCAGGTTTGAGAAACGAGATCAGATTCTAGTTATCATTTATTTATTACATTCAACAAAATGACAGCTAGAATCTGGTTGCTATAGGCAACATCTCCACTTTTTCACACCCACAGTTTAGTAAATATACCCCCTACAATCTATCCTCTCATTTCAAGAGAAAGTGGCTAAATAAACTGCTGTCTAGGGGTTTAGGGTTAATATAGCTATTACGAGCTATTCTCTGAATAGCTTCCCATGATCTTTTTTATAGAATCAAAAATGTTGTATTAAGGTTTTTATCTTTAATTGGAAGGTAGTGAACCTCCATTTATGACACACCTTAGTTTTGCACCAGTGCGTCTATATGGTATGCCTAGCACACTTCAAGATGCTCATGTATTCTCAAGAGATGCATCTGCAAACTAGAAGTGTTCCTAGATTTGCTGGGAGGCAGACAAATCTCAAGAGGTGTACTGCAATAGTGTAGACCTCACATCAAGGTCCAATTTCCAAACATTTTAGTACCACTGCTCAGCTTAGCGTTGTTTATAGCTTAAATCATGTGAGTGACAGGACAATTGAATTTATTACATGTCTCTTTTGTGTGATTAACCCTTTATTTAGTATTATTACATTGGGCAAAGCGTGCCTGTAAATGCTTTTCTCCACTGAAGTACAATTAATAGGGACAATTGGTATCATTAAAAGTGTTTGATGAGTGCTAGGGGTAGATTTATCAAACCTTCTAAAAAGGAAAGGCAGAGGTGTTGCCCATAGCAACCAATTGGATTCTAGCATTTATCTAGTACATTCTAGAAAATGATAGCTAGAATCTGATTGGTTGCTGTGGGCACCACCTCCACTTTCATTTTTAGAAAGTTTCATAAATCTAGCCCCAAACCGCTTCCAGCTGTGAGCTGGTGCTAAATTCAATGGTATCTCATTAATTAGCTAGAAACGTCCAACTCTGACACAAATTCCTGTTCCTTTATAATTACCTCTATCTTGTTTCCCAAAGGTAGGCACATTGTCAGGTATATATGTGTATCTACCCAAAACAGTGAGCACAGCTCCCACAAACAGTAGTTAGGTCCAGTGTCGGACTGGGGCATGAAGGGCCCACCGGGGGACTGCAACGCTAGGGGCCCACCAGAGGGGGTGTGGCCAGCCATCATAGAGGCGAGACCAGACACTAAAGGGAGAGTGGTCAGCCCACGAAGGACAGCTAGCACCATAGTGTAGTATATAAAGAATGTAGTGTGCTCATCCTTCTCTTTTAAAACGACAGGCTGACTGCGCACTTAGTTACTAACCTGCTCATGCTCCTCTGGGCGGTTGGATATCCGGAACTCCTACTCTCATCTGCCCTGCTCAAAGTGAAAAACACACTACCGCGCAGGTTCAGAGAGCCCAGACGCGACTCTCTACACCTGTGTGGTAGTGTGTTTAACGGGAGTGTTTGGCAAAAACGGGGAGGGGGAGGAGTTGCGCTCTACCCCTACTGTTGCAAGAGCAGCATTAACACAGGTTATCCCTCTCTACGAACTAATAATATACTGAAAGTTAAGCGCTCATTGACTTATGTATTATTCCAAGTGTAATGCTAATAATAAAATTTGTATTCTTTTATCTTGAATACAATTTGTATTTTTCTATATCTTGTATTAGGCTGTGAGCAAGAGGCTTGGTTCAATTAGTGGGATAACATTTAATGTTAGTTTTATCACAATTTATTGAATCCTGGTTAAAATACATAAAAATACATTAATATAGACAAATAAAATACTCCAATTAAACTACAGTATCTATATTATGAGGCATTGATTTCTATATACATACATATGGTATGGCATCAATTGAACATACATAAAAAATCAGACAACCCTAGGTATATAGACCTGGACTAGTCTAGCTACTGGGAGGCAAATGGCAGTGGGTATAAATGCTGCATTGATCCAGATATAACACAGTCACTGATATCTCAATAAAATAATGTTCATAGCATACAAGTCCAGTAGATGGTATTTGGTATTTCTTTAAGTCTCTGCTAGTGCAATATAAATGTTCAGATCACTGTCCACATATATCACATGGTTATTGCTGCGATGCTTTCAAATTTAACTTTGTTTACTTGCAGTTTCGATGTATATAGAGATGGTGGCCGGGTAACCAGTGTGCTGAAATCAGAGGATGTTTCTCGTGGTCTGTGCTCGTTACTGTTGGAGAGGAAGGTGCCTGCGTTCCACTGTGGAACGCATCTGTCCCTTCCTGTTCTCGCGTATGTCCAAAAGATGAATTGTATGCAAGTTGGGAGTCAGCTGTTTTCTTAGCTCCTCCTTAACAACAGAGGGGGCGTGGCTATAATGTGGCGGGGCCTACCGGTGGATAGCCCTGCTGCCCTGCAGGCCAGTCCGAGCCTGGTTAGGTCTGAAACGCAGCACAACAGCAATAACTTAGATCCCTTTTTGGGCTCCCTTCATTGCCCATAGCAGTGTGTCAGATGCATCAGTGAATCCAGACCTCATTCTGACCATGCATGGATTACCAAATTTTTACTGGCCCTTTAAATATATTACTATACTGGAAACGTACACTGCTGAATTAAAACAACTGCAAAAAAATATATGCTCCTTTCAAAAGTGTTGAACCTGCTGTTTAGGTTTAAATTTGGGCCAAGCCATATTCTCATTTCTATAACTTCAATCCCATTTAAAAATGTGATTGTTCAAAAGCCCATTTTAAAAAGTTGTCAATGTGGCACAGTGGTCAGCATTGCTTTTTTAAGTCATTGGGGCACCACTTTTTACCTGTTTCGTAAGAGAATATCTTACACTGAAGAATATAAGTACAGCTGAAATTCAAGTTTCCTTTTATCACATACTTTTACAGAACAGGGTGTCCATATTGCTATCTATTTATGATGCAAATTCGTTACCCATTGGAGTTTACTAAATTGTAGTTTTAAATGAATACTGCAGTCAAGTGAGATAACCAACAAACTGATGAGATTTCATTAAAACTCATCACAGATTGTCACTTTTTAGTTTCAAAGTGGTTTGTCTTTTCTGGGTGTCTGTGATTGGATGATTCCTGTCAGATACATGGACAGACTTCTGTTTAGCTTCAAATACAAAAGTGTAGGACAAACAGATCCCCACAGTTGAAAGTGCCTTGCTCCTTAATAATGATTCACATTTTGCATCAGTTAATAAAGTAAATGTGACTTACCTGTATATGTACATATATATATACATGTACACTATATGGACAGAAGTATTTGGCCACACCTGTTAATTATTGAATTGAGGTGTTTCAATCAGACCCGTTGCCAGAGGTATATATGATCAAGCACCTAGCCATGCAGTCTCCATTTGCAAACATTTGTGATCCAAAATGGGTTGTTCTGAAGAGCTCAATGACTTCAAGCGTGGTACTGTGATAGGATGCCACCTTCGCAATAAGAAGGTTCGTGAAATTTTATCTCTGCTGGATATTCCACAGTCAACAGTAAGTGATATTATTAGAAAGTGGAAGGATTTAGGAACAACAGCAACTCGACCACGAAGCGGAGGACCACGTAAAAGAGCAGAGTGGGGTCAACAACTGCTAAGGCGCATGGTGCGTATAAGTCGCCAACGCCCTGTTGATTCCATAGCTGAAGAGTTCCAAACTTCTACTGGCATTAATGTAAGCATAAAAACTGCTTAATGGAATGGGTTTCCTTTGCCGAGCAGCTGCACGCAAGCCTCACATCACCAAGACCAATGCCAAGCATCAGATGGAGTGGTGTAAAGCACACCGACACTGGACTGTGGAGCAGTGGAAACATGTTCTGGAGTGATGATTCATGCTTCTCTCTTGGCAGTCAGATGGGCGAGTGTGGGCTTGGTGGATGCCAGGAGAACGTTACCTGCCTGACTGCTTTATGCCAATTGTGAAGTTTGGTGGAGGAGGGATAATGGTATGGGGCTGTTTTTCAAGGTTTGGGCTAGGCCCCTTATCTCCAGTGAAGGGCAATCTTAATGCTTCAGCATGTCAAGTCATTTTGGACAATGCTTCCAACTTTGTGACAACAGTTTGGGGAAGGCCCTTTTCTATTCCAACATGACTGTGCCCCAGTGCACAAAGCAAGGATTACAAAGACATGGTTTGATGAGTCCGGTGTGGAAGAACTTGACTGGCCTGCACAGGTCCTTGGGGTGAACTGGAACAGAGATTGCGAGCTAGGTCTTCTCGTCCAACATCAGTGCCTGACCTCAAAAATGCTCTACAGAATGAATGGGCACAAATTCCCACAAAAGCACTCAAACATCTTATGGAAAGCCTTCTAAGAAGAGTGGAAGCTGTTATCGCTTCAAAAGGGGCACCAACTCTATATTAAAGTATATGTATTATAATACAATGTTATTACAGTCCCTGTTGGTATAATGGTTAAGTGTCTGGATATTTTGTCTATATAGTGTATTTCTTCTATGCCATCATTTTCTCCTGTTGTCTGCCTCAGCTTGATGATTGCTTGCACTATTTGGCCAATGCCCAGTCTTATGACATATATACATTTGATGTTGCTTACAATCCTGCGGCTTCCAGCTCCAGTGACCCATATGATAATTAATTGGTGGCCTAAGCTTGTATTAGTATATGTGCTGAGAGCCAGACAAATCTGGGGGCATACAATAAGTAAATTTATGTTATAACAATAACCTGTATTTAGCTATACATTGTCTAGTACAGTGATTCCCAAACTGTGTGCCGTGGCTCCCTGGGGTGCCTCAGCGATCTCACAGGGGTGCCTCGACCAGGGCAATTGTGTGCCGTGGCACCCTGGGGTGCCTCAGCGATCTCACAGGGGTGCCTCGACCAGGGCAACTGTGTGCCGTGGCACCCTGGGGTGCCGCAGCGATCTCACGGGTGCCTCGACCAGGGCAACTAAGTGCCGTGGCTCCCTGGGGTGCCGCGGCGATCTCACAGGGGTGCCTCGGCCAGGGCTGTTTGCAAGCAAGGGAGGGGACTTCTTGGTAAATATTTTGGCTTAGGGGTGCCTTGAAAAAATGATGGAGGCCCTCAGGGTGCCTCGAACTGAGAAAGTTTGGGATCCACTGGTCTAGTATAAAGACATTTGTTTCCCATAGTTTTGAAATGAATGCAATTAAAAATATTGATCTGTCAAGGAAAATAATTTCCATATGTAATTTACCCTGAGCTAAATTATCCTTCTTGTTATATCAACAATTGGCTGTAACTTACAATCAACTTTGTGAATATGTTGAAAATAAGGCAGTGATGATTTCGTAATTATTGTTTAATGTAGGTATGGGACATATTATCTGCAATGTTTGGGAGCACAATGTCTAATACATATTTAAAATTTAAAAATGACCCTTATCTTAACCCTACACTGCTCCAGTCCTCATGACATTGCGTAGCAGGACTCTAGAGTCACAACATTGCATGTTTTATGAACTCTTAGGAGGGGGTTCAATTCTTAGTGTTGTGCTGCCGGACATCACTGCAAATTAACGTTTATTATGGTAAGGAATCTCCGTTCATTTTCTTGCGCACTTCTATGGGGTGTGAGGAATAATGAACGGACCATGATCCATCGCTCAGAATTGAATTTCCCCCTTAGTATAATGGCATTTCATATACTTCTCTTCAATAAATATCAATAATTGATTGAGATTAGAATATATAGCAAGAATTCCTTGAAATGTTTAGAAAACTGGAAGGGAGGCATTCAGAAGAGGACACTTATAATTAAGGCGTTATTTCACTACTGAAAGTCTATTTTTTTTATCTGTCTTTATATAGCATTTTTTTTTAAACCTCAATAAATGCATCAAATGTTTGGTTTAATATGATTTCAAATGTGCAAAAATGCTGTGAATTACACTGCCTACATATATATATATAGAATGCATTAAGACAAAATGTGATGGTTGTCTATGCATTATGTCTGTCAAATAGTTACTGGCAAGTGGTTTCTTGGCATTAAATACATTTTAAAATGTAGAAGATTGTAACCATTTTTTAAATTTGGCCAGCAAGCTTATTCAAGGAACTTGTACATTAGAATAACTTGGTGGCATGGTTTACCTTGATCAACTTGGTATTATATATACCCTTGTTTTATACATGCATTTTAATTCCATGTAATGATTACGTAAAGGTAGTTAATGTGACTATGCTTTGTTTGTGTGGTCATTAGTCCACCGTTGTGCTGGACAGGAAGCCTGGTTACAGATTTCTTTGGCTTGGGCCTTCTCAGACATCCTCCCCATGAGTCAAAAGCGTCATTTTTCTCAAACCTGGACTTCTGAAACGTCTTTGTATGAATTTAATTCTATTTGAAAATCTCCCAATTATTACTCAGTAAAACCATTTTATTATTTAAGTATTTAAGGCAGGGTTTCCCAAACCCAGTCCTCAGGGCTCCCTAACAGTGCAGGTTTTCCATATCTCCTTGCTGGAGCACAGGTGTATTCACATGTGATCCAGAAAACCTGCCCAAAATTTAAATGATGAGATATGAACCATGTAAGGGAAATACATTGTTTATTTTTATTAACCTGTTATTCCATTTTTCAGATTGTCTTAATCACATCAGTCACTGCCACAGTAGAGCTTACAGTAAAAATTCTCTACCATATAAATGCACACTAACAGTAATTTATCAGTATGTTATTGCACTGTGGGTGGAAACTGGAGTACAAACACTGGGGAAACCCATAAAAACAATGGGAGAACATACAAACGCCACACAGATAGTGCTCTAGTTGGGACCCCCATTGTGAGGCAGCAATGCTAACCACTGTGGCACTGAAGCTTGCAAACTACTTGTGGATTGGCCCTCTGTTGTGGGAACTTGATGAGATCATTGGTGAGGAATCCCCATAATTTAAATAAAAGGAGGTAAAGTAAATTTCCAAATATTAACCATAAAGGGGGAATTAGACTTTAGGAAATGTGCTGCCACGTTTATATAGTTAGACAGATATATACCAGCCCATTCCATTCAGCAAAATGGCCATACAGGCAGCACGGTGGCTTAGTGGTTAGCACCTCTGCCTCACAGCACTGGGGTCATGAGTTCAATTCCCAATCATGGCCTTATCTGTGAGGAGTTTGTATGTTCTCCCCGGTGGGCCTCCCACACACTAAAAACATATTTATAGGTTAATTGGCTGCTAACAAATTGACCCAATTGTGTGTGTGTGTGTGTGTGTGTGTGTGTGTGTGTTAGCGAATATAGATTGTAAACTCCAATGGGGCAGGGACTGATGTGAATAAGTTCTCTGTCTGTACAGCGCTGCGGAATTAGTGGTGCTATATAAATAAATGATGATAGGGCGTAGTGTTTTGCAGATTGGCCCTTTTTGTATTATCGATAATTGAATAAATTCTTGAATTTCAGCTCTAAAATTTCTGTGTTGGCCCCAACACACACACTCTCACTCACTTACACACACACACACACACACACACACACTCTCACTCACTTACACACACACACACACACACACGTAGAATCTGACACAATAACAGGGGAGATGAATCTGAGTATATTGCATAACTTGACTTTAGAAGTTTGTGGTACAAATCCATAATGACGCCTGGGTAATAAGGCAGTCAATGTAACAGTGTAGAGAACTGGTTTGGGGATACAGAATGAAACAAATGCTATCATCACTCTAGGTGGTTTTACACTAGTGAATCACTCTTTTACAAATTTGGCTTGAATCAATTCTCCGTATTTCCCAGTAACTGTAACGATACTTACCTTTCCTCCGCTCCCCCGCCGCTCCGTCGGACCCGGAAGCCGCACTTCCGGGTTCGGCGGTCACACGACCGCCAGACCTGGGCGGGGAATTAAAATCTGGACTTCCTATTTAAACAGCGCTCTGACACTCTAGAAGTGTCAGAGCAACTTACCTGTTCCTGGCTCCTGATTCCTGTGTCTTCCTGGTCTCAGCTCCTTGTGTGTATTGATCTCCTGTGTACCGACCCGGCTTGCTGACCTCCCTGATTGCCTGTGCTCCTGACCCGGATTGTCTGACGCTCTTTCCTCTACACGTTTATCTGCCATCTCTGTGTACGGATCCGGCTAGCTGACTTTGCATCTGTTCTGGTGACCCGTGTACCGACCCGGTTTGATTGACTCTGAGATTGTCTCCCGTATCTGTCTGCATTGCCTACCTGTGTACCAACCCGGCCTGTCCGACTATTCTCATCCTGCTCCTATTCCGCTGTACTACATCTTGAGGCAAACCTGAGGACCGCGACCTGCGACTCCTGGCAGCAAAGCCCATCCCGCCTTGCGGCGGTTCTTGGTGAATACCGGGGAGATCGTTAGACTCCGCGCCTCAGGTAAGCCAGCGCTAATCAAGATTAGTAGTATATCCAGTAATCCGTTACAGTAACTAAGGAGTTGACATAAAGTAATGCCTATGCTCTGAGATGTTTATAGTAGGAAATCAAAGACTTCACACTTTCAGCCTCAGAATATGTAGCACTGTTTATAGTGAAGTTTGCAGAGGTAGTGGCTATCTTATTTTGTTTCCATAACTGCGTTGATTTTTTTTTTAGCAGACATATATGTAGGAACTAATGATCTGAAAATGTGGTCTTTTTAATTTCAAAAATGTCAATATATGTGCACCACCAACGTAAATGTACTGTAGTTTCATTTGGTGTGAGACTAGAGAAATACATTTTCAGAACTGTCCCGTGATGTATTCATCTTGATCTGCATTTGACCACAAAATTGTGTGCGTTTTACCGTCAGAATTTGGCTTTGTGTTTCCTGTGTCAGTCCTATTCCAACCATACCACACCATGCAGAATGAAGTGACCGTTATCAAACTAAAATAAGCCCAACAGTCAGTTTCAAGACCAGCGGTTAAGGCCCACTTGATAATCTATTGCATATTGCTATTAAGCAATAACCAAAGGAATTCAAAGTTATATACAATGGGGGGAATTCAGTTGGCCGCGGTACTTTTTCAAGTAAAGCGGCCTGCGCACAATTACAGTTATTACAGTAATAGTGCGTGTAAATTCCGTTATTAAGGTAGTTTTAACGCCGACTTTTTGCTCTCAGCTCCCTGAGCTACGAGCAGAAAGCCGGGTTAATATTACCGTAATAACGGTAATAGTTTTTATGCGGCGGTACTTCGGGGGGATTGAATTCCACCAATCTGTATGCAATTGTTTGCAACTTAGAATGTAAACACAAATTATTACCAATTAGGCTACACAAACACTAAGGTTGTAAAAAGCTTGTTCTGTTTGACCAATTCAGGCGAACTTTGGCTGAAGATTCACAAATGACTGCAGTTTTTATTCTCTTTACGAACCCTAACAGCAACTTATCCACCTAAGTACATATAAGAGTTATTATTATTATTGTCACATGTTAGAGTCCAATAAATCGTCTATGAAATTATAGAGCCCTAAATGCCAGTGTTATTCACCCCAACATGGCAATTGCTGTAATCTAGTTCAGTACAATTGCCTTAAGGAGAGGCAACAACGCAGCAATTGTTGTATTATGGCCTAGGTATCCAGCTGGGGTAAATGTATCAAGCTCGAGTTTCAGCGGGTTTGAAAAGTGGAGATGTTGCCTATAACAACCAATCAGATTCTAGATGTCATTTTGTAGAATATAATAAATACACGACAGCTAGAATCTGATTGGTTGCTATAGGCAACATCTATACTTTTCAAATGCGCCAGAAACTCACAGCTTGATAAATGTACCCCCAAGGGTAGGTCATATAGGTACAAGAGGTACTTCAGTCTGTTAATTACAGCCCAAAATAGCATTAAGTTGCTAATTAATTAAACATGCCAACTAATCACAAAGGGTGTTTTTTAAAAAATATAATGGAGTTTCTTGGTATAAAATTACTCAACTTAGTGGGTACATTGACTAAATGTGCACATATTAAAGTATGCTTAGTTTAAACAAACCTACTTTAGGAGTACTTGAAAAACATTTGCTATCACACAGGACGTATATGTTAAAATAATCGCTGTTCTAATGTAATTGGCATTGGCTCTCCCGGATAAGAACTTGTGACATAGGTGTCTGTCTCACCCTATGTTGCATTTTTCCCTATTTTCTAGAAAGGAGAGCAATACTTGCTATGTAAAGATTGCTATTTACAATTCCAAATGCTCACATGGACCTTGGCACAGCTTCTAGGATTATTTCTTTTAAATGTTTCAAAATTGGTTTTCCAAGTACCCATGAGAATGCTCAGTCAAATTACAGCAACATTTCTACAAAACCTGTAATTCAAAGCAAATCACACACTTATGCTTATGTAGAAATAAATAGCTGGTTATTTGAACATGTTGGTTTGTCAAGGTAAATATGCATTTTTGTTCTGATGGCCCTATCAGTCTTCACTTTCTAATAGGATTGACATCTTTGTAGAAAAGATAGAAACCCTACTGGGCATGTAATGTAAATGTTGCACATGAAAGACATAATTTGTAACTCCTTCATTTTAATTTTGTGGATGCTACTTTACAGAGACAATGATATTGACTTGTCTGAGGGGCAGGAAGATTTGTGAAAACTGGAATAGGAGACATAATAGGTGGAAACCCTACTCATGGCTGCTGTTAATACTACAGCATATTTCAGTAGAAAAATGACATGAATATTAACCTACTGCAGGGTTTGAACAGCTCTCCAGCTATTGAGGAACTGCAAGTCCCAGTTGTCTATGCAGGGACAACAGCTGTAGAGGTTGTGTTCGCCTGGCCTAGTAGTTAATGATGAGATCTCTGGAAGCTACTGATAAAGCCAGGATTGTGTACATTTCTAAGAACTGGTGGATTGGAGTAAGTGGTAGAACCCATAGCAGCCAATCGGATGTTTGCTTCCTTTTCCTAAACTGCACTAGGA
The DNA here is from genome assembly GCF_038048845.1 of Mixophyes fleayi. Taxonomy (NCBI): domain Eukaryota; kingdom Metazoa; phylum Chordata; class Amphibia; order Anura; family Limnodynastidae; genus Mixophyes; species Mixophyes fleayi. The sequence continues at coordinate 37,647,464 of NC_134413.1, read as the reverse complement.
ACGTGACTGTTTGGTTGCTGTGTGTTACAGCACATTTTCCTGTGCGCTACTTTTCTGAAATATCCCCCTGTATATGTGATGAATGTGCTGGAGACAAAGAGGGGAAATATACAATATACTGTGTCACATTCTGTACATTTTAATGATAAAATATCATATTGAAAAAATAGAAAAGGTGATAAAATCCCAGATCGAGCCAGTGCCGTAGTGAGACTGTGCAGGACCTTTTTGTTAGTGGTTTTCTTGCATTTTTGTTTACATGTAAAACGAGTGACTGTGTCTTCAGTAACATGGATGAATGGCAAAAGGACCCTCCTTTTTCACACTTATGTTTTTCTATGGCTTTGTGAAAGTCTTCATGAGTTCGTAAAATGAAAATAACCCCTCCCCCCCTCCACAAAAAAATGGAAATACAGGTATTCAATGTTTTATCCCGTATGGCTGAGACTAGATTATGTTTACACCGGTCTTACCCTACAGTGCCCTTGACATTCCCTTCCTCCCTGCAATTTTTGCAACAGAATCACTATGCACACATTTGGGATACAAAATGTTTCAAACCCTAAATCGGGCCCTACATTGGTAGATCAATAAGGTCAAAGTAACTAATCAGTAGCTTGTAATGGTCAGAGTAGAATTATTCAGGCTTGGAATGTTACTTCTCCTTACACTCTTTGTAAAATGTGGTTCTCTGCAAAGAATATGCTCTGTGTTGGATAGAGTTTATTGAATGCAAGTCATCTACAATAAAAACTCAAGCATACATTTAGGTGTTGCCTAATACAGCTGATTTTGTACCACATCTGTATGACTCAGGCTACCTCACCGCCTTTGCCCTTTCGTTTCCGCAACATGCGACAAACTGTAGCCATACTTGTCAGTGTCATTCCATTCTGTGGGGTAAAGCTGCTAAAGGCTAAACCCACGGCTGATTGACAGGGGACCATTACATTAAAAAAACATTCAAATGATTACAAAAACAATTCTCCCATTTTGCTAGAATACACACAAACCCTGTTACAGTCACTTGTCTTCAGAGACCATATAATTAATTGATTACCTGGTTACAATTTGTGTTTTTATTGAGTTCATAATAAATACATCTTTGTGTGAGAGTTTCCACGGTTGGTAAGTTAATTTCCAAAGAAGAGGTTCATCATGAAGGTAAAAGAACATTTAAAGTAAAATTGGGAAAAGGTTATTGAAAACCACCTATCTGTGGAAGGATATAACAATATTTCAAAGACTTAATATCCCCCTGGGCACTGTCAAGTCCATCACAAAGAAATGGAAAGAATATAGCACCACTGTGAATTTGTCTCACACACCACTCTCCAAAGCTGAGCCCAGTGGAGCTAGGCCGGACATCAAGAGGCCTATGGCATCTGACAGCGATACAGTATTCCTTGGCAGAAATGGGGACAATGGCAAAGTCACTTCACAAATCTACGCTTTATGAGAGTAGAAAAAAAGAAAACCATTGTTGAGGAAAACTGCCATGAAATCGCACGTAGTAGAAGAAGAGTCTAGGGTTGCTTTAATAACTGGACTTGAGTGTGTATATTTCAGCTGGACAAGGACCCAAAGAATACAACAATATCCACAATAAAGCAACAATCATCATTATCCAGGAGTAGCCCAGTCAAAGCCAAGACCTCAATCCCATGAAGAATCTATAGATTGATTTATAAATTGCTGTTTGCCAACAGTCTAGCATCCTATCTAATGAAATGTAGGCAGAAATTCCATAGAAGAATAGGCAAAGTTTGCACTGTCTGGATATGCAAGACTTTTAGGGGCATATTCAATTGTTGGCATTACAGCCAAAATTAACGCGCCCCGTGCACTATTACCGTCATCACGTGCGCGTAAATACCGGTATTACGGTACTTTACTTGCTGAAATCCGGCTTACTATTACCGTAATACCGGTAATAGTTTTTCCGCGTCAGAAACCGCGGACAATTGAATATGCCTCTAAGGGACCCAAATAGACTCACAACTGAATTGCCACTAAAGGAGCGTCTACAAAGTATTAAAAGGGGGGTGAATTAAGTTTTCAATTATTAGCTGTTGCTTTTATTTGTAATTAATAAATAATAACTTTACAGTTTTATTTTTATTTGACATAACCGAGTATTTTCTGTTGATCAGTTGCAGGAATTCCTGAATAAATCAACAAATGAATGTTTACCATAGAGCTCAATGATCTCTGTAATGAAAGACATTCTATTTGTATCAGTTATGAGGTGGGGTAAAACACGCCGGTGTTTCCAAGGGCGTAGAGATATTGAATAGGTACTTAAAATTAGGTATTAAAGTAAAAAGTGGGATGCTTTGGGGGGAATTCAATTACAGGCGATGTGGCGCATGGACATCGCGCTGTGCACATTGCTGGTGATTACAGTAGAAATCTCCACTCATTTAGAGTTGTGAGGAAAAATGAGTGGAGAGTTCTATCAAATCTCATGGATGTTCAGGAGATACTTTGCAGCTAATTAAATTCCCCCCTGTTTGAAAATATTTGCAAAGCCATCTACTAGAAGAATGGATCATATTTACTACTAAAGAGATTGTAAGCACAGAACAAAATATAAATACATATTTTAGGATGGTAAAAAAAAACACTTGTAGACAAATGTGTTAATAGATCTATATTTAAAAACTTATGTGTGTTCTTATAAAAACAGGTAAATATGCTCCCATGTGTGTCTAGTGTAGATAAGAGTATTTGGTGGCATGCGGACAGCAGTCAGTGATAGCTGTACTTTAGATCAGCTCTGTGCCTTCCTCCCACATAATCTTTATTTCAAATATATATGACAGCCAAGAGTTTGTGAAGCAGTGGGAAATTACAGAGTAGTGACGAGAAGTGTCAGCACACCAGGTACATGGTTGTGCCAAAGATTTCTTATTTGTGAACATGCGGAATTAGTGTCCTGGCTCTGTGTGCAGCAGTGAGCACGATGCCAAAGAATCAGGAAGCTCTGAGCTGGTTGAGGACTTCAAGCAAAGGGTGGAAGGGTGTATCAACAATCATAAGATGGTCAGGAACACACTGATGACCATGCAGCACATTCACACACTATTCGACACTAGATTTTAGAAGCATAAGAGCACAGGGAAGGCTTTGATGCCATTAACTCGGCACCTAAATCACATGCCCATGCTGCATTAAATAGAAAGCCTTCTCCAGAACCAAAATGAGTGATGGTTAATATTGTAAGAGAACAGTCAGGTTCCAGCACTTCTCTATATAGATTTCCAGAATGACAAGTTAATTTTTAATGTTTATCCTGAATCCAGCATTACTACACCACCGATAGCTGCATAAAAATGCCACTTGGCTGCCGACAGTGTCTGACTAAGGCATGAAGGGCCCATCGGGGAAACCAATGACGAGGTCCCACCCAATACCATGTAGCGGGTGTTGAGGAGCCTGGTGCTCTTAAGACATTTATTATCATTTTAGACAAATACACAGGCAAAACTGTGTGCACTACTGATGTATGTAGTTCTGCCTTCACGAGCAGTACAGTGTGAAGCGGGGAAGACTGTCCTGCTCTCTCCTACCTGTCTTGTCACTTTCACCACCTGTGGATGCTGGTTTCTTTAGATCAATTGCTGCTTGTCTGGATACTTGGATGCCCTATTGGAAAAAATATAGATTGGCGGTTCCCAAAGTGTGCGCCGCGGCTCCCAGGGGTGCCGCGGTGCTGTCACTGGGGTGCCGCGAGCCAGACATAAAAAAAGGAGAAGACAGAAACTTACCAATCAGCGCGGCGCCGGGACCCAGCAGCCTCCTCCCTCCCACAGCAGCTTGTCACTGACGTCTATATTCAGTGACAGCTGCGGGAGAGAGGAGGCTGCTGGGTCCCGGCGCCGCGCTGATTGGTAAGTTTCTGTCTTCTCTTTTTTTTATGTCTGGCGTGGGGCAGAGTGAAAAGGATGGTGGCAGCGGAGGGGGACAGTGTGGAAGCAGAGGGGGACAGTGTGGCAGCGGAGGGGGACAGTGTGGCAGCGGAGGGGGACAGTGTGGCAGCTGAGGGGGACAGTGTGGCAGCGGAGGGGGACAGTGTGGCAGCAGAGGGGGACAGTGTGGCAGCGGAGGGGGACAAAAGATAGCGGAGGGGGACAGCGTGACAGCGGAGGGGGACAGCGTGACAGCAGAGGGGGGCAGCGTGACAGAGGGCTGCAGAGGGGGCAGTGTGCCTGGGGGTAGAGGAGGGGGACAGCGTGGCAGAGGTGGGGACAGCGTGACAGAGGGCAGAGGAGGGGGACAGCGTGACAGAGGGCAGAGGAGGGGGGACAGCGTGACAGAGGGCAGAGGAGGGGACAGCGTGACAGAGGGGGCAGAGTGCCTGGATGCAGAGGGGGCAGAGTGTCCCTGGATGCAGAGGGGGCAGTGTCTCTGGATGCAGAGGGGCATTTTTGCATACAACTAAATAAGTATTTTTGTCGTGACATAAATACTTATTACAATTTTTTGACCCAACTACTTCTAAAAGAGGACTGCTCAGTAATTATTTTGGAGGGGTGCCTTGAAAAAATTTGGAGACTCTAAGGGTGCCGTGAACTGCAAAAGTTTGTGAACCACTGATATAGATACATGAAATTTAGAAAACTCCAACCATCCCCGGCATTAAATCAACAGTCAATTTAATAATTAGCTCTTTCTCTAGCCCCAACATTAAAGTAATAGCACTCACATTTGATAAATAGATCTATTTCCGTCCAACCAACCTCAACATTAAATTAATAGTATTCCCATTTAATAAATAAACCTATTACCCTCCAATCAGCTCCAGTAATAAATTATTATCATTTATGTTTAATACAACCATTTCCCACAACTATTCCCTGCATTAAATAATAAATATTCACATTTAATAAATAGCACTCCTCCCTAAACTCAGCCCCACATTCAATTATAGACCCAAACCACCCCAGCATTACTTTAAAGGTCCCGTCATCCCATCTTAATAGTAGGCCCCAGCAATAAATTAAATTGCACCACTATCACCCTACAAATAAAATAGCATCCATTCATCATCATCATCATCATTTATTTATATAGCGCCACTAATTTCGCAGCGCTGTACAGAGAACTCACTCACATCAGTCCCTGCCCCATTGGGACTTACAGTCCATTAAGTAATTAGCCCCCACCTAAGCTCCACCATTAAAGTAATAGCCTACCTTCCACCCTTGTACTATTAAGACAGCCCCCCCATTCCCTAACGCATTATAGCAGCCCACCCCACCATAGTTTTCTCTGTGCAGTCCCCCTCTCCCTATAGCGTAGCATTGTCAGTCCCCCTCCCATAGCATAGTATAGCACCCACCTCCCTCCCTATAGTTTAGTATAGATAGGCAGCACCCCCCTGACTTACCTTTAGTTGAGCTAGCCGGGTTCGCTCCTCAGATCAGACAGACAGGAAGTGAAGTGAGACTTCCTGTCTACCGCACAGCACTTTGGGACCCTATATAGCAGTGTTTTTGAGCACCCCAGCGATCGCGCCCCCCCCTCCCCACCCTGCGTAAAAAATATAAATGAAAAAAAAAAAACACCTGCTCACTGATCCGCCCCACCAACAAGGGGGGCGAGGCTATCACAGATGGGGGCCCACCAGGGAATTCCCCAGCACCCCGACGGGCTAGTCTGACGCTGGCTGCTGATAATGCTTCTGCCTTTCAGTAGCTATACACACTTTAGCCACCAACAGCTACAAATGTTTTTCCACCACCTAATATATAAATTGTTCCCCATACCTAGTTTGAAAGCTCATTTGGGTACAGTAATTTTGAGCATCTGTTTCATGTAATTCTATGCAATGTATTTGTATTGTGATCCCCTCAGTGTACAGTACTGTGTAATACGTTGGCTCTTTATAAATAAATAAGAAAGCATATTGTATATTTTCTGCATTCCTTGTAAATTCCTCTTTTTTTACTGGGGTAGAAGAGACATATTAATGATTTAAAAAAACAGTTATGAAAGTTTAATTAAACTTCAAAATACAAATTCACTCACAGTAATCTTTGTAGATGACTAAAGAAAATATGAGAGATGTGAGAGTGTCTTCTTTACTGGCAACTTATTAGCTTAATGAGTTAGGCATTAGAAATATTATATCATGTTCTTCAAAAGATGTTTTACTCTGCAGATTGGGTCTTTGGTGTACAAATTATTTGCTTATGAAGTGCTTTCAGTTCTTGACCAATTAAAGCCTATAGTCCTCATACCATTTATCAAACAATTTCAGCACTTCTCGTTTTTTTCTTCTTGTATATAATGACGGTTACCAGTGTATGAAGTTTGGAGGAGGGGGAGGCACTCAAAGGTCTGGTTACTAGTATTTCAGAGGGGTGGGGGCTATGCTGTGGATCAGGCAAGTTCAGGGGCTGAACATATACATTTTAATATAGGGGTGGGGTATGCTGTACTTTTTTTAATCAAATAAAATATTAACATTTATTATATTATTAAAGCAATTATTCTACTCACGTAATGTAAATCACCTTTAAATTAAATGTATCTTCTTGAGAGTGAGCTCAAGCTATAAAGTGGTACATGCTGCCATATACAGTACTTACAGTCTGCATTTTGCATACTACAAACTTTACTGTGGCAAAAATATACGCTCATCCTTATTGTGTTTGGCCCTCCAACAGTCATGGATTTGGCAAGATTATTATTATCATTTATGTGTTGCAACAAAAATCCACAAAAATATATGTAGCCCAAGTAGAACTGAAAAGCGCATATAACAAATATATGTAGTAATACGAGAAGGGTAACATAAATCACATCATATTACAAAGGCCAATTCCCAGGTAATTACAAGGATGACAAGGATAGCCAAAGGTGAGGGAGACAACCAGAGAATGGCAGGGTCCTGCTCATCAGAGCTTACAATTAGGTGGTTGGTTAATCTGATGTAGGACAGGGACAATATTGTTATATTAAATATAGATTGTAAGCTTGCAAGCAGGGCCCTCGTACCTCTCTGTCTGTATGTATTACCCAGTATTGTCTTATAAATGTTTTTTCCCAAGTATAAAGCGCTACGTAATTTGCTGGAGCTATATAAATAAATGTTGATGATGATATTTAATACTGGGAAGGTACATATATTGTATATATGACCATTGCAATATTTTTACTACCATAAGAATATTATGCTCTCAAAGAAAGTAGCTATAGACCCTGTAGAAATAAAATCAGTGTTTCAGAAAAGTAATTACATGTTACTTATATGTTTTCCTTGTGTTTTGTGATTCCCTGGGTTGCTATTCTTCAATCATTAACAGAATAAAGCATAGTGATCTCTTACAGGGATGGAGAGATAGCCTATTTACCTTGGGAGATGACCTTGATACCCCCTGTACATCTTTCCAGAAGGAATTAGTGATTAGCTCAGGGCAGTATAAAGCAGGGCTTGTCCCAGGCTTAAGCAGGCCTGCCTTTGTTTTGTCTTTCATTCTCAACAGGTTACTGCAAGGAGGTCAACCAAGTACTGCTTCCCTCACATCACTGTTTTACCCGAATTACTAATAGGAACTGCTGGTTACCTGGTTATACTTTCTATCTTCTAAATGTAGAAATGTTCTCTACATTGGGCTGGTGTTGATGGAGCTGGATGCACAGCTGCTAATATTATTCAGTTATCTCCTACAAGTACACAATGTCCTTCATTTACTCCCAGATCACCAACCCACAGGCTAGGAGACCCTGTTCCTGACATTAATACCATGTATCGTGTCTTGTTCTACAGGATAGGAAGCCTTGTATAAATAAAAGACCATTTTTATAAGCACATTTTATTTGTTGAGTTGTGGCCTTTAAAGGCTTACTTGTGGCCCCCTGTCTCAATAAGAACTATCAGTGAATTGCATTTTAAATAATATCCGACATGCATACATAACATGCACCTGAGTTTTCCCCATTTGAAAACAAAAACTTTGACTACGCTGATATAAATGAATGTTCTTCATGTATAATGTATCTTTACATGCTACGTTTATTTTTCAGCCACAAAGCCCGTCTTGAACAGCATGCTGCGTGACCCATCCTTAATATCTAACCCTGTCCTTGCCAATCAGGTCCATCAGGTAATAACCTAGAACCAATCCAAGAAAAAGAAAATATCAACCTAATTTAATAAGAATTGCTATATAATAATGTTGAGGTAACAAAGCAGCCAAAATGCCCCTGGATCCCTCGCCTGAATACCGTGATCCATCTTTAAGTGCTGCAGTAACAACGTGTGATGCTATATGTCATATGTAGAACACTGATCTCTGGGTTGTTGTAATCTTCAGTGCTGCCTAGCTGCAGTATCTGGCATTGCAGAAGTTATCATGTGAATTTTTATTTCTGTACACATATAGATGACTGTTTACATTCTGTTTTTATCATTGTCCTTTTTTGTGCATATGTCTCAGATATTTTCTTTCTTTACATAGATTTTTTTCATGCAAGCTATTTATTTATATTGCTTTTATAGCACCACCTATTACACAGCGCTGAGCAAAGAATATCTGCCATTCACATAAGTCCATGCCTCCAATGGAGCTTACAGTCTAAACCTACGCATACAAAGACACACACACACACCGGTTAATTGGCTGCTGACAAAATTAACCCTACCAGTATGTTTTTGTAGTGTGGGAGGAAACCCACGCAAACAGTGGGAAAACATACAAACTCCACACAGATAAGGCCCTGGTTGGCTGTCAAACTCAACCCCTGCACTTTCATTTAAAACTGAGCCAATGGAGCAGTATGTTTGACTGCAGACAGGAGAAAGCTGTCAACACTGACTGAGTGAACCCATCCTAGCCATTCAGTCATCTAAGAGAGGAGTGCAACAAATGCAAGACTTGATTGGATGGCTGCAACATCCAATCAGGTGCCATATTTGCTACATACCTCCAGCTCAGGCATGCCTGGTGTTCTCTGCCACTCCACAGTTGTCTCACTGCTGGAATAACTGATTATGTGATAGGTGCTGTCCACAAATGGACAGCCCTTTCCACTTTAGTTTAAGTACACTTGGCTTAGAACGTTATAATTGCCAAACTTGATTGAGGAAGAAATACTAACAATCAACACCTTTCTGAGTTGATTTTGGTCTTTACAAAAAATACATTGTTCTTAAATTGAAAAGATAATACTGTACAAGTCAAAATTCTACATTAAAGCTATTTGTAATAACATAAATTTAAAGGTACAAACTTACATTTATTCACAGTAAATGGTGTTTAACTTGCACATTATATGATTGGGCAGTCTCAAAATATTTATGATTATACTAAACCGGTTTCTTTTTCTTTTTTTTTTCTTGCAGTGTATTATCAATGACTGCTGTAATGGACCATTGGTGGACTGCATCAAACAGTATCCTTTAAAGATTTACTCATCATCTAATCACAAACTTAACATGTTTGTTAGTGTAATTCTCTTCTGTAGTATATGTTGGATAATCACCCAACGGTGGAGAACCCAGGTGACCATTTAGGGGGTGCTGAGAAGAGGTGATGGTAACTGAAATGGAAAATATCTTAAGTCCCCTTCAGTTGAGGGAAATGATGTGGACCGGTTTTTTTTTTATTTATTTTTTAATCTGAAGATTTTAATTCACTGTAGCAGGTGCTTCTCCTCCAGTACTTATAGTGGGGTCCCATGTTTTGTGGCCGTGGAGTTCTACTTATCATTTGTAATATAGCTCATGCTTTTTATATTTGTGGCTCTGCAATATGCGCTGTGTAATATCTGTTGCTTGCCAGTTAATATTGCTCTCTCGCGCTTCAAGTTGCTTGTAACACAGGGATTTCCGCCACTTCAACGAAGAGACAAGTGTTTAGTATATTAGTTTGAAGTATTAATGCACTTCTTTCTTATGCCAAATATAGTACACCTTTGGTGACCCTGCCTAATGCTGTACACAGCCAACAAACTGCTAGCATTATATCTGCAGCTATTGGCAGCCAGGAATGAGTTATAATGGGTTGTAATGGCTTTGTGGTTTCAAGAAAAAAAATCAAGGCTGGTGAGGAAATAATTGATTAGCATTTGATAGAAACTATCAGGGAAATGCTTGATTGGCCTGTGGAGATATTGAGAAATATCATCCTTGCAATATGAAGTGGCATTACTCTGCAGGCTTTGACTTTGTGCATACTCAAGAGATTTATCTAAAGAAACTACATGTGACAGGCCATTAATAAATGTTTGTATTAATACTCTCTATATCACTAGTTGTAGAATGTAATAAGTGAGGCATGCAGGTTGCTTGCTGAAAACAAAAAGAAGTTACAGCCAATCAGGAGGCAGGCTGAAGTAGGAAATTATATAGTATGTAATTGTTCACCACAGGGAGCCAATGAAGGAAGGGAGAGAGGGCTTCAATTGGCTTACACACTCTATCCATGCAAGATAAAACACCTGTTGTAAAGCACTGCGACATGCAGTCTGGGAAACACACACAGCAACATTGCATTACAAATAAATTGCACATCTTTAAGTAATATAAATGAAGCCCTAAACTTTTAGCGCACCCCGCTGTAACCCTTTCATTGTCACAGTACGTAGATTCTCTAGGAGCACCTATCCTCTCCTAGATGGCTGCCCTATTGGAAGCTACGTGATGCGGTTTTAAAGCTACATACAGCTGAAAGTTTTCTTCCTCCTTGTCCCATACATAATATGAATTTTGTTTGTGTTTATTTTTTTCAGCATCTATTCTTTACTGTAATTTATGGGGAGTCCTTTTATCAAACCTTCAAGTCTCCCCTTAGACTCTACTTTTTTGTGATCTTTGGAACCTTCTTCCCTGCTCTTTGGCTACAGTGTAGCAAATGGTTTGTGCAATTTTTCAGCACACAACCACTTCCTAGTTTGCAATGGTAATTGTGCGTAGGGTGGAATTCTGTGCAACCTTTGATTGCCCCTTTAGTTTCCTTATTAACGCTGATAATGGTGATTACAAACCAGGGAGTGGTTGAGTTACTACAGGGGACTATAATATGAGAGAAGAGGTCAAGGCTAGAATAGCAGCAGGTAACAGGAACTACCTATGCTGTGCAGAAAGTCTTTATGACATGCAGCCTTAGTAGAAACCTAAAGCTGACCATCTACTGTTGGGTGGTGAGGCCTGTAGTGCCCTAGGGCTCAAAAGCCTGGACAATGACCACATATGATGAAGAACTCCTAAGGCGATGGGAGAGGAAGGTGTTGAGGACAATTTTAGGCTCTATACATGACTGGAAGCCTCTGGAGAATCAGAAGGAATGATAGATTGAGGGCTCTTTATAACAAACCACACACAGTGTCTGAAATAAGAGTAAAC